>NW_006797566.1:1385262-1462376 GCF_000442215.2 Lipotes vexillifer | reverse complement strand
AGCAGGAATCAAGACATGAAGACAGAAGAGGAAGAGCTGTCTTTGGAAAACTGCAAAGAATCCAAACCAAGATGTATTTAGAAGAGCATGGGTAGATGGGATCAGAAGGAAAGGTGGACCTTAGTTACTGGGCTAAGGATTGCAGACTTTATTTGTAGAGACTCTGAAGCTTTTTGAGCAGAGGAAGTCAAAGCAGTACTTAAGGAAGATGACCTACCACAGTCCTGAAGATGGACAGAAGCTGGAGCAGCTGCAGGCACACAGACCTGTGAGAAGGCTGCTGCAGTAATCCAGGGCCTGGACTTCAGAGGTGGCAGAAAAGACTGGAGAGCATTTGTAGAAGAAAAATGGTCATAACTTGGTCATTTGATGCCCACGACTCCAATGTTTCAGTTTAGGTCATTATGATATGAAGATAGTGGCAGTAACAGAAATAGAGGAAGAGGAACTGGTTTGGAGCAGAAGAGAAATTTTAAACACATTAGGTTTGAGCTGCTGTTGGGACATCCAGATGGAGATGACAACAGATAGTTGGAAATAAAATCTGAATCATCTAAGAGATCCCCACTTTTGGCAAAACAATTTGACTGTATCCCTCTTCCCTGAATGTTCTTCCCCCAGCTATCTGTAACAGGTCCTTCCTGTCTTCACCAAGCTCTCTGCTCAAACATCACCTCCTCGGACCCTTTCATGCTACCCTTAAAATGGCACCCCTGTCACTCACCATCCCCCATCCCCCACCTGCTCAGTTCTTCATTGCCCATGCCTGAGATTTTACTTACTACCTGCTCCCCTCACCAGCATCCGCTTTAGAGATGGGATGCTAGCCTCATCTTCCTGTTTGAAGAACTAAACATTAAAGGGTACCTAACGTGTCAATTCACTCTTAAATAAATCTCTACTGTGAAATGATAACAACTAATAGCATATGTTTTTCTGACTCCATCAGATCCTAGTCTAAAGGCTTAAAACTCTTCTGCTATGTTATAGATCAAAAATACAACTCAGAAGAAAGGGCACACACCAGTGGGGTGGTGGCAGACACTTCCAGGTACATCCCACTGGCCAGCAATTAATCACAAGGACACATCTAGCTGCAAAGGAACCTGGGAAAAGTTGTTTTTGGGGCCATGGCCAGCTAATAACCCTAGTACTACAGAGGAAGCAGAGAATGGGTATTAGGCAACAGCAGTAGTATTTCCCTGCAGGAGATGTTTGAATCAATCCGGAGAGCCCTGGATGTGCTTGACTCCAAGAACAGTAACTGTGCATACAGAACTCCTAGTCCCCTTGAACAATTTAACTTTCGCCAAGTGCTTCCATAATTGGCTCACCTTCTCCCCGTTCCCGAGGCACTGAAAATGAGGAAATGTTCAACATCTCTGTATTCCAGATGCCAAAATTCTATAGAGCAAAACACTGCAGACATGTCCATGCTGCTTCTCCTTGACCAACATCCTAAGTACCTGCGGCCAGCACCAGCTTCACATCTGCCAGGACCCAGCGCAAAATGAAGGTGTGGGGGCCCTTGCGCAAAAATTATCAAGACTTTTAAGGCAGCCACAGCAGAGCATTAAACTCAACACAGGGCCCTTCTAAGCGTGGGGTTCTGTATGATTACCCAGCTCACAGGCCTGGGAAGCCGTTTCTGTATTTAGCCTTAAAAAAAAAAAAAGAAAAGAAAAGAAAGAAAGGAGCTGTTACATACCGTGAAACCCACAGGCAAGTAATGTTGGCTTTTCAGCCTGCTTCAGCTTTTAGGTGTGATCTTTTTTTTTTCCTCGTCATGGCTCAGAAAACATAGAAGTGGTCTTGGGGATCAAACAGCTGGACTGTCTCATTTTACAGAAGACCTGGAAGCCCAGAGTGGGCCTGTGAGTGCCCAGGGTCTGGCTTGCTGCTGGTACCAGAGCCCACTCTAGAAGTCTGGCCTCTACACTGTGCCCCCTGGGAGCCCTGGCTGCACTGCAGGAGGGGGTCATTTTCCCCATCAGACAGGCTCTGTGATGTCAGGTCACAGGCATCCTGGACAGTCTTGGGACCTCCCATTGCTTACTCTGTCTAGACTCTTTGGGCCTCTAGTCAAAGAAGAGACAAAACCAGAAGTCACCCTGTTCTCGGCTCCCTTTGGGGGAGGTGCCACTGGTCACTGAAAGGCTGAGTGGTGGCCTGAGAAGGAAGAGCTTGGCCACTGCGCTCTGATGCTCCCTTGTCCGACGCCTCCAGGCTACGGGTCTGTGCCCCTCTGTGTGGAGGTGGGCAGAGAGGTTACAGGACGGCTGCTGGACACAGCCTGCCTGCCAGGTGCCTGAGGCTCACCATGAGGGACACTTACCAGAGTGAGGGATGGGCACACAGTCATCCTGGCGTAGGTTGCAGCAGGAGGCCGCAGGCTGGGGAGTGCGGTGTGGGGACTGCACAGAGCAGGGGCAGCGGCAAGGACAGGTGAATGCGTCACCGGGAGCAGGCAGGCGAGGTGTCAGATGGGCACGCTTTTCCCCAGGGGCGGGAAGGCTGTTTGAGAGACGCGAGACACGAGGCAGAGAAGAAGGGAGTGATTAGCAAGCAAGGAGTGAGTCGCATCCAGTCCCCAGGGCAGCGCACGCGCGAGCTGCGGGCTCACCTGGGTGCAGACGTGGTGGCAAGTGGCACAGCCGGCACCAGGAAAGGTGCCAGGCTTCCTGCGTGGGCCTCAGGAGGTGGGGTCAGGAGCCTGGGGTCTGATGGCCGCCTGCTCCCGGCTGGAATCCAGAGTTCCCGGGCATCTCCGCCTCTGGGCCTCGCTGGCCTCAGATACCCTCCCGGCGAGCAGGCCTGAAGTCCCCACCGCCCCGTGCCCTCCAGCCCTCCCCCCCGTCCCCTCCCCCTCTCCCACCACACACTGAGGACTTGGGGTTTCTGAAGAGCCAGAGGGAAGCAGAAAGCCCCCCAGTCTCCCTCCCAGCACCGCTCTGGCCCGGAGGACAGAACCGGGGCCCCGCAGGGAAGGAAAGGGCCCTGAGGCGCGGGCGGTCACGGCCACACCGCCGCGGGCTGTCCCTTCCTCTCCAGGACTCCTAGGCTGCTGCCCACTAGTTTCCTGGGGAGTTGTGGGCAAAAGAAACCCGACTGTTTCTCCTCCCCCGCCGTAGGCTGGAGAGCTGTGCGCGGCTCCCCGCGCCGCCAGGCCCTTGTCCCTCAGGCTCCTGGGTCCCTGCATCCCTGGAAGATGCACACCCTGCGGCCCTGTTTCTAGAAGACCCTTTTCAGAGCCGACGGCCCCGCACTGTCCATCCCCCTCGTGGCACCTCGTTGGCACCTCTTCCCTGGGCTCTGCTTCTCGGTGGCTCGTCAGCGCTGTGGCGGTGGGAGGCGGGACGGAGGGCCGAGGCCGGGGATGACAGGGAGCCCGCGGGAGGGACTGTTCAGAAAAGCAGGCCGGCGCCGCACTTCTGCGGCCGCGGGAGGCCCAGCTCGAGCTGGGGCCCGCGGAGCTCCTGTCCCTGAATTCTGCCCTCCACTCGGGCCGTCGCTGCCGCCCGGCCCGGGCAGGGGGAGGGGGAAAGGTCGGCAGCGGCCTCTCTCCCCTCACGGGCCCTGGAGTTATTCAAGCACCAGCTCCTCCCTGGATCCAGGAGGTCACCCGGCGGCCACGCGCCAGATGTTAGCCCTCCCACAGCTGTGCCAATGGCTCCCGAGGACGAGGGAGTTTTTCACACCCTGTGCTGGTCACTGATGCTTGCCCACCTCCTGCCAGAAGCTTCTCTGCCCTTGCTGGGGGGTGGCGCGGACAGGCGTCCAGGAGGAGGAGGCCGCTCGGCTCTGGCCCTGGGCCGGGCGAGGGCCAGGCTTGCCGGCCTCTGTCCCCCGCCCGACCCCGCACAAGGCCGTCAGTGTCCTCTCCCTCCTCCCATACCTCCAAGGAGGTATGGACACTTCAGAGGCTCAGGGCCTCGCTGCTTTCGCCTTCCGATCACTTTCCTTCCCCGCCTCCATCTTCTCCGTCTGCAAAATGAGACCAATACCTTTCGGCGCTGAGGTAAGAGGCGCTCTCACGGCAGAGCTGGGGAGGGAACAATAGCCGGGACCTTCGCCCCACCTCGAAGCCCGGTGAGGCGGTGACGCATGTTCTCTCTAAGGGCAAGAGCGAGCTGAACGAGCATCGTCCTGCCGCTGCCCTGCGTCACCGCGTGGGTGGCCAACTCACCCTACCGCGCGTCACAGATTAGAGGCGCGGGACAGGGGTGAATGGCCCCTGGTATATTTTCCGGGTGTGCCTGCGCGTGTGTGTGGTATTTTGTGTGGTGTGTGTGGGTGTGTGTGGTGGGTGTGGGCGTGTGTGTGGCGTGTGGTGGGTGTGGGTGCGTGTATTTTGTGGTGGGTGTGGTGTATGTGGGTGTGTGTGGTGTATGTGGGTGTATGTGTGTGTGTGTGGTGTATGTGGGGGGTGTGGTGTATGTGGGGGGTGTGGTGTGTGTGGGTGTGTGTGGTGTACGTGGGTGTGTGTGGTGTGTGTGGTGTATGTGTGTGGGTGTGTGTGTGTGGTGGGTGGTGGGTGTGGGTGTGTGTGGTGTGTATTTTGTGTGGTGTGTGTGGTGTATGTGGGGGGGGTGGTGGGTGTGGGTGTGGGTGGTGTGTATTTTGTGTGTGGTGTGTGTGGTGTGGTGTGTGACTTGTCTGTCATGTGGCATGTGTGGCTTGTGTGCGGTGGCGGGGGGCAGCACTGGGGGTGAAGGCGCTGCGTGCAGAGGAGGTTTGAACAGAGGACAGGCCCTTAATGTTTCCTTCCAGAGGCTGTTAGAGGGAAGGGCCTCGGTTTGAGCTCCTAAAAGAGTGATTCTCAAAGTGTGGTTCACAGTGGGTCCTACAGCTGACCCCCAATTTACTGAAGCAGAACCTCTAGGGTTGAGGCCTCATAATCTGCACTTTTTCACCAAGCCTCAAATAGTGCTTCAGGCCCCTCAAGCCTAAAAGCCGCTGATCCGGCCAGGAGGGGGCGCAGAACCCCAGCCTGCAGGCGGCACTGGTGCGCAGATTTTGTCCACACCTGCGGGGCGCTGGCAGGTGTGGCCCATCCTTAGCATGGTAGCAAACAGCTCCCTGGGTCGCGGTCATTCCATGCGCACAAACGTTCTTCAACTTTTTAAAAAGTCCTTCCGACTAGCCCCCTCGGCCCCATCTTTTGAAACCTCCTGGTTTCGTAAGTGTGCACTGCCCCTGGTTTGGTTTTGTTCTCAGGCCCTTTGGTGGGTAGATTTGTGTTTCTTGACCTAAATTAGAATATCCTTGAAAGCAGATGCGTTTCTGTCTTTTTTGTTTCTTTTTTGCTCCCTGGGGTCTAATGTGGGGTTTTGTACACAGCTGGTGCTAAAAACCGTTTGTAAAATAAAATGGTGACAATGTAGAGAGGGTAGGAGAGACTAACAGGCCGGTGGGAGCTACTGGGGTTTGGCAGGCACCTCTCTGCAAAGCCCTCTTCCCTGCAGCTGCCTCCTCAGCACCCTGGCCTGGCCGGCCCTCCCTCACCCCCTTCATTAGATGAACGTGGGGATGAGGCAACTCTTGGCAGACGTAGAGCAGATGTGGGTGCAGCTGGGACAGCGCAGCAGGTGGCCGTCCTTATCCAGCATCCTCTCGGTGAAAAGCTGGGTTGGGTGGGCTCAGGCCCTTCCAGCCCAGCAGGACTGGGAGTGCCCCGCCGCTGGTGGGCTGCTTGAAGCTCTTCTGTGGGGAGCAGGACCTGAAGCAGCACCCTCACCGTTAGTCCCCAGGCAGCAGGATCTGGGGGAGGGCGCAGCACATCCTCAATGCCCCCCTCCACAATTATATGCCAAGCAGCCTGGGGGTGGAACAGGAGGAATTCCGGGCTTTCAGGGTCAAGTGTCTTGACAGGCCTCTTAGCCTCCCACTTCCCAAGCTGAGTCAAATTTTAATTGAAGCCTGTGAAGCACAAAGTCCTACAGAAACTATTATGAGAGTTTTCTGGAAAATAGAGACTGACAACACTCCCTGTAGGGAAGAAGATGAAAGTAATTCACGGCTCACCAAGCCCTCTGGGCCACGAGCCCCAGGGCACCCAGCAGAAGGCTTCTCCATCTCTGTCCTATCCCAGTCTTCTCCCAATCCTGATCTCATTAAAAGGAAACCGAAAGGGCAATATTACTTGGCTTCCATCTGGCCTCTTGAGATTTAAGGACTTTAATCAGTAGAACATTAAAGAATAAAATAACTCGACAATAACAAGAAAGCTGCCAGCTGGCCCTTCCAGCGACCTTGCCAGAGTGCATGGGAAATGGATCGACCATCTGGGCTTGACTTCCCTCCGGGGAAGAGGGAGTGATTGCAACACTTTAGGATCCAAGTTTACCCAAATTAAGAAAAGCTGTGCCCGGAAACAGCTTATATCTAAAGTATCTGCTTCCTGCATCCCACTGCCTTCACCCCAACCCAGCCCTCCTCTGTGCCCTATTCCAGGCCCACAGTTCCAACATGGCATCTTCGGGAAGGGTTAACAGCACCACAGAAAGCTCCCAGGGAAGAAATGTGGAAAAGACTTTAAAAGCAGGAAATAAATGACACTGGTTGAAGAGACAAGAAAAGGTGTGGAATTCTTCCCTCAAGTCCAAGTCTAGGATTTCCCAGTCCTCCTCCCGAGGCCATCCTGCTCTCACCGGGGGAACTTACACCTAAATCTGTGAAGGAAAGCCCGAGCAAGCAAACTGCCCAGTGGTGACCGTCGAGGAGGGAGGAGGGAGGAGTATTGGCGGTTCATGCTGACCTTCCCTTTTTCAAGGAGACATTGAGCGCAAGCCTGAGTTTCTAGACTGGGAGGCAGCCCCTAAATTCCCACACACCCCCCTCTGGCAATGGCTGACTAGCCCCACCTGATGAGTCCCTGGGAAAGAGAGGCTAAGAGAGCAGGAAGACTCCTCAGGAGGCAGGACTGAAAACTGGGGCTGAGGCTCAGGCTCAGCTCTCTGAAGTGCCACGTGAGGAAGGGGCTGGGCTCTTCTTGCCCAAAAGGGCTGTAGCAGATGAGGCCGTTCGGGGTAGATCTCCCCACTGAAGGACACACTGCAGCCTTTAGCCACTTGGCCAGCTCCCCCTCTCACCTCGCTGCCCCTCAGATTCCTTTCCACAACCTGTGGAAGCTTTGCCCCCCTTTGGCAGGTAGGACACCACAAGCAGGCCCCAGAGGTCGTCGGCGTCTTGGCCATGGGTGCCCTTTCTGAAGGAAGTGGCCATCTGTCATCCTCCCAGGGAGCACCCTGGGCTACAAAGGTTATAGGGTGGCCAGACCGTGGTGGGAAGAAGTGATGGTGAAGAAGGAGTCGCTTCCTGAAGCACGAGAACCAAACCCTGGAGAGGGATCCTCATGAGGTCAGCAAGGGCTTGAGGTGGGGATAGGGGCTGGTGGGTGGCACCTGGGTGGCTGGTGTGGATCCCAAGGCTGGGACCAGAGCTTCTCCCAGGCTGTAAAGTGTGACATCAATCACCCAGTAAGTATCGAATCAGACACCTACTGACATTCTGGCACTTTACAGGTCACTGTGTTTTTCTTCTCCTGCTTGATCCTCACAACCTTCTGAGGGCAGTTTTTCTCATTTTAGAGAGGAGGGAAGGAAGGCCCAGAAGATTACATTCTAAATAGAATCACTGAGACTCAAAGCTATGTATTGTTTAAAGCTCATGTAACTAAACCTCCTGGCCTGGCCAGCTGAGTCCAGGTGCTCACAGGGCATCAGAGCCCACTCGCTCGCTGCCTTGTCCTGGTGCAGGCTCTCCCCAGACAGAAGTCACATGGCCCCAGGCTCAGAGCCACCAACCCCAGTAAAGAGAAGCTGAGCCTTTTTTTTTTAAATCCTTTAAGTGAAAGTATAGAGAATATTCATACCTACTGCTCAGATTTGTCTTATATCTACTACTCAGCCCTGAGCTGGTGTTAAAAAAAAAGGGTTTTTTTTTAAGAAAAAAATTAGAAATAGATAAACTGTAGTATATCCAGACAGTGGAATATTATTCGGCACTTAAAAGAAATGAACTGTCAAACCATGAAAAGATGTGGAGGAAACTAAGTGAAAGAAGCCAATCTGAAAAGGCCACATACTGCATGATCCCAACTATGACATTCTGGAAAAGGCACAACCATGTAGACAGTAAAAAGATGAGTGGTTGCCAGGAGTCGAGGGGAGGAGAGATGAAAAGGCAAAGCACAGAGGATTTTTAGGACAGTGAAATTCTTCTGTATGATACCATAATGGTAGATACAGGTCATTAAACATTTGTCCAAAGTGTGAACCCTAATGAAAAGTAGACTCTGCCTACTTATGATGTGTCATCCATTGCAACAGATGTACCCCTCTGGTGGGGGATGCTGACAGTGGGAAGCTGTGCCTGTGTGGGAGCCGAGGGTACATGGAAACACTGTCTGCCTGCCTCTCAATTTTGCTATGAACCTTAAACTGCTCTAAAAGAGACAATCTTGTAAAAAACAAAAAGTACAGGAACATTAAGAATAGTAACACCCAAGTCTGCATGATGCTCCACAGAAATAGTTCCACAGGTCAGTCATAACAGTGTACCTCAAACCGTATGCTAACACATATATATGGAATTTAAGAAAAAAAAAATGTTATGAAGAACCTAGGGGTAAAACAGGAATAAAGACAGAGACCTACTGGAGAACAGACTTGAAGATATGGGGAGGGGGAAGGGTGAGGTGTGTTAGGGCGAGAGAGAGACATGGACATATATATACTAACAAACGTAAGGTAGATAGCCAGTGGGAAGCAGCCGCATGGCACAGGGAAACCGGCTCGGTTCTTTGTGGCTGTCTGGAGGGGGGGGATAGGGAGGGGGGGAGGGAGGGAGACAAAGAGGGAAGAGATATGGGAACATATATATATGTATAACTGACTCACTCTGTTATAAAGCAGAAACTAACACTCCATTGTAAAGCAATTATACCCCAATAAAGATGTTAAAAAAAAAAAAAAAAGAAAGAAATAGTTCCACAGGTCAGTCATAACAGTGTACCTCAAACCACGTGGCTTAAACAACAGAAATATATTGTCACACAGCTCTGGACGCTAAACATTCGAGATCAGGGTGTTGAGTGGGTTCCATGCCTCTCTCCTAGCTCTGGTGGTTGGCTGGCAATCTTTGGTGTTCCTTAGCTTGCAGATGTATCGCCCTGATTTCTGCGTTCAGGTTCACATGCCGTTCTCTGTGTGTCCGTGTGTGTGTTCAAATTTTCCCTTTTTATAAGCACACCAGTCATACTGGGTTAAGCAGGACCCATCCTAATGACCTCATATTAATTCACCTCTGTAAAGGCCCTATCTCTGAATAAGGTCACCTTCTGAGGTACTAGAGGTTAGGACTGCAACATACCTTTTTTTCAGGAACACAGTGCAACCGGTAATGTCTGCTGGGGACATAGCCTTGCCCCAGCATGTGGCAGCTGATTGAGTGCTACGTTGCTACGGAACCATTCAGACTGTTTATAACCAGCCACAGCCAAGTTGATTTTATTCCATTTCGGAATCTCACAGGTAATTTCACAAATGGACTACAACTCACCCCTGGCTCTCCCATCAGAGCAGCCTGTCAACCCGCAGCGTGGCAAGACACATTTTCCAGGTGTCACAGGACAGTTCAACACGTGGCAGGTGAGCAGGCACTCAGCAGGTGCAGACAAGTCTCCACCAGTCACATCTGAAGGGTCTCAGGGAGACCTGGGCACTCCCAGAGCTTTTCTCTTTCTTATTTGTCTCTGTGCCACAGAACCCATGCCAGACATTCCACCAGCGAGAATTTTCTCAAGATCTGGTGCCCAAAACATACTTACTGTCTGACACATTTTTGTACCTTTTAGAGTCCCTTTTTCGCACTGCTGACTCCAAGAAAGCTAATTAATTATTTTAGACACCACTATTAAATTGACAAAGTGATTAATCTGATAATCCTTTTTATGAAATTACCTCTGAAATGCTAACTTCTCACCTTCTGAAACTCACTGTGTAAAGTACTCTGAAGATTACATTGTACCAGATTTTGGCTCTGTAAATCTTAATGGCAGGGTTTTTTTTTTTTTGCCAAAAGCAATAAAAGCTGTCCTGAATTTATCAGGTCAATCAGGAAAGAGGCAGGCAGCAGAAAATTGAAGGTGACTCACACTGCCAGTGGGGTTTGACTGACATTGTTAGAACCTGCTGTTGCCAGCTAGCTACAGGGGACTTTGCGTCAGTGAGCGGTACAGTGGTAGCCTCATGAAGCAGAGGGGCATGTGGAGCCTGCAGTTGCAGGTGTCAGGGCTCCCTGCCTGAGAGAAGAACTAGTGTGGTTCGGAGTGGTCCCTCCCCCCACCCCTTCCACCGCCTTTCCTGCATCTTCTCTCAGTGCACCCACTGAGTCTCTTGGTGGTAGAGACCTCCCAGCGTGTCCCATTTGGGCTCAAAGCCCACAGAGAGCTGCTTCATGGCTGCCCACCCTGAGCAATCCCCAAAAGTCCTTGGCATGGGGTAGGGGCAGGGAGCGCACCTTGGCTATTGCCCTCCACTACACTTTACTCCACCCAGTGGGCAGGCCCCTGGACTCCAGTCTCAGGCTCTACCCATGCTATCATCGCTGTCCCACAGAAGGAATCTTAAAGCCTGCAGAGGCTACCAGGTCTGGTAGAAATAGCAGGGTCCATCTTCATTCTCTTTTTTAACAGCTAGTTTTCTTTCTTTTTCTTTTTAATAGTAAGTCCTGTGCATCCCAAGTGTGCCTTACCAAGAGAGTGTTAGGTCACTTTGCGAGCATCTTCTTAAGCTGCATGCAGAACACCTTTTACTTGTTTTGAGAACAGGTGAAAGACAAAACCTATTGAACCCATGGCTTCATTTATCCATCCACCAGCCCAGCCATCCATCTATCTCTCCACGCCTCCACCCATCCATCCATCCATCCATTCAGCAGTGTATATTGAGCAACCTACTGTGTGTCACAGGCTCTGTTCTAGGCTCTGGGGGAAAACAGAACAAGAACACGGCAGAGATGATTCCTGCCCTCGTGACACTTCCATTCTAATAGAGAAGTTGGACAAAAAAATAGGATAAATACTAAATGAGATGGTGTTCCATGCTTTGGGAAGAGGATAGGGACTTCTAGTCGGGGTGGCAGTCTACAATTGTAAATAGAGGGGTCAGGGAAGGCTGGGTTGCGTCACTCACCTCACTCTATCCCTGGCTCTGCCTCATGGAGAAGATGACATTTGAATAAAGAACAGAAGGAGGTGAGAGATTGAGCCCTGTGGATGCTGGAGGAAGAGACTTCCAGGCAGAAGGAACAGCCAGTGCCAAGGCCCTGACACAGGAGCATGACTGACTGGTCAAGGAACAGCAAGGCGGTGCTGTGGCTGGGAGAGGGTGGCAGGAGTTGAGGTCAAAGAAGTTTGGAATCCACGGGCCATGGAAAGAGCTGAGTAAACTTGACACTTCTGGGTGCTCTGCAAGGGAATAGAGCATCTCTGTGCCTTGTTCCTGTGCTCCCCTGGCGTTCCCTTGTACCCCAGTTCTGACCTGAAGGTGTGTATCCCCCAGGCAGACCACAGCCTGAGGGCCCAGGCTAAGAGAAGGATGTGGGCTGGAGAGCATGTGGGTGAGCATTTCCTGGGCTCTGAAGCCCCACTGTCAGGATTCTCTACACGGCCTGGGGAAACTGAGGTTAGAGGGCACCTCCCTCCGGCTTCCCCTGTACTGTCACTGCAGCCGCTTCTCCTCTGAGCAGGTTCCTTCTGCTTCACTGGGGCAGGAAGTTTACCACCTACAAGTTCCCTCTGTTCCAGATTTTCTCCCATCCCTGCGCACACAGGTGAGATAAACGAGAGAAGGGCCCTTCCCAGGAGCTGCTGGGCCGATTCCTCTGGTGGAACGAGTTTCTGATGAATCTAACATGAAGCCTTGAAACCAGAAGTGGTTAATGATGCCCTCACGTTGCTCCTGAGGGAAGACTGCAGTGCGAAAGAGGGCTCCAGTCAGCGGCTGGAGAGTGGCACGGTGAAAAAGAGACAGCCCTTGTCCTCTGGAGGGCTGAGGGGGACACTCCTCTGTGACCCTACACCCAAAATCCTGTGTGGAAGTTATTTCATCACACTCCCCGCTTCAGCAAAAGGATGACTTTTCCATAGTCATGATGCCACATTGAGGTGTCAGCCTTCCAGGGGTCTAAAGGAGGTACAGGAAGAGCCCAGGAGGCCTCTGAGGGGAGCACAGAAGGGACAGCGGTGTCCCCTAGCTCACCCGCAGTTGTTTCAGACAAACCCTGTCTTTGGGCCTGGGGCTCTGAATCTAATCTGTGAGTGCCCCTCCGCTGAGCTGCCCCACGAAAAAATTTTCTGGAAATGGACAGCCAGGTGTGAGTCTGGGGAGGCTCTGAGAGCTCTGGCATCTCTGTTTTTTGCTTCCTGGGTGTGAGGATGAGTGACAGATCGATAGATGTCACAATAGCACTCTGGTGTGTCCCCAGCCCTCTGGCTCATCTGCCACTCCGCCGCCAGTGCCTGCCTCCTGCCTCCTCTCCTCCAGGCCCACATCATGTTCCAGAACAACCCCCCACCGTGTGCGTGGGGAGCGGCCCTACTCCCTGTTACTTTTCTAATGAGCCTTTTCTTCCTCCTGAAGCCACACACACACCCGAGAGCGCCACATCGACTGCCCTCTGGGTTGCCATGGAAACAGAGAATTCTTCCCTCCTCCCTCTTCTCTGTTTACCTTGGTCAGGGACTGCGGCAAAAACCAGCCTGTCGCGGAAGGAGAGGGAGGACGGAAAGCCAGCCGCTCTAAACCAGATCATTCCGGTTCAGAGTGGTGCCCCCGCCCCTTTCCAATCCTGAGAGCCGCTCCGCTAGGCCTGGTGGGCTGCACTGGGAGGCTCTGCGCCCTGGGGCGGGCAAGGTCCGGAGCTCCTCTCTCCGGCCTACCCCTCCTCTTCCCTGCGGGGCTGGGTGATAGCAAAGTCTTTGCGGTGCTGGCCCAGGTTGCTGGGCCTAAGCCCAGAGCTGGGCAGTTGTTCACTGCACACGAGCGCCCCCCTGGGGGTGAGGAGGAATGAGAGCTGAAATCCAGCCCTGCCCGCTGCCCCGGCCCAAAGCATCCTCACCCTGCCTGGACCACTGCCTTGTCCTCCTAACAGAGTCCTGCTTCCTCTTGCACCTTCCCTGCGGCAGCCAGAAGCATCCTTTTGTGTTCTCCCTGCCTTAAAGTTTTCCACTGCTCTTAAAATAAAAGCTAAACTATCTGCCCAGCTCGTCATGATCTGCCTGGCCTGCCTCTCCTTTCTCGCCTCCAGTACCTCTTCTTCCGGGTTCCCCTTTCTCCTTCCTTCTAGAAGACTCCAGGAGGTGGGTTTGGTCTGCTACAATAACATTCTTCCTCATGGCGCTTTCTAGCTCTTCCTGCACATTCACTGGGTTCTTCAAAAGGCTTTATCTAACTTTTCTATGTAAAACGTAAAATAGTTCGTATTCACATTAGCCTCCCACCCCGACCTGCACCCAGATGGAAGCTCCCTGAAGGCAGGGCCATATTCCCTGCTGCATCCCCGGCACGCGGCACTGCGCTCGGCACGTAGTAGGTGCTCAGTTAGGAACCGACCCAGAGGTAGTGAGCGCCGGACCCCCTCCACCACCACAACTTCTTTCCGGGTCCGGCCGGGTGGTGGTTGCCCGCTCCGGGAGGAGCTCCGCCGGCTCCATCCCCGCTAGGGGGAGGCAGAGGAGCCACCGGGACGGCTCTTCGCGACGCTTGACTGCAGCACCAGGCAATCTTGCTGCGGACGGAGAAACTCGACTCTTGACTGCCCCGCCGTGTGTCCACGGCCCAACCGGGCAAAAGCCGGGGCGGCGGGGGTCTCACTGCAGGAGTGGAGGTGGGGCGTCGGGGATCCGGCGTCCCTGAAGCTGTAACCCCAGCGCACCCCGAAGTCCTGACAGCACGGCCCTTCCCTGCCCCAGCCCAGGGCTTCACATCCCGGAACAGCCCACCCCCGGGAGGCTGGGGTGGGCGGATGTGGTTCTCCAGACGCCGTTCGGTAAGGGTTTTTTCGGTAACGACTTGCTTTGCTGCCTGCAGCCAAGCCCCGCCCGGCGGGTGGCGGTTATTACAGAAAACCTCTCGGAATTGCAGGCAGGGCGACCCTTTTCTGGGCTTTGCGGTTCAGGCTAGCTCTCGTGGCAAATCCCCTGACCTGGCTTGGCTTGGCTTCGCAATCTGTGAAATGGGGTAAGACCTCCCCATCCTTTGAATCACCCAATCATTTACAGCCAGACTTGGTCAGAAGGGACCCAGATTTACGGTATCCTGAAGAAGAACTAAATTGAAAGAACTGTGAAATTCTGCTTTATAAAGGGGGAAAAAGGAAAAAAACAAACAAAAACCAAGAACACACTTGAAAAAACAGCAGCCCCTGCTGCAGCTCTTCTTACCTTCCAACCTGTCTTACAACTGTTAGCTCTTTTGTCTTTCTTTGGATACCTTTACATCTCTAATTAATGTGCTTTCCTGGTTATTTGAGACATTGTTTATTTTTCCTTCCTCGTATGGAAGATGAGGATTTATCTCACTTCCATCACTCCATCTCTCCTGTCTCATCCTCTCATATTTAGTTTCTTTATTGGTTATTTTTATAATTTTAGTAAGTAAAAATACTTCACCTTTATTTCTTGTTCCATCAATAATGCTAATAATGCTTTACTATGTACCAAACATCGTTCTGAGCACTTTACATGTATCTACTCATTTAAGGCACACAATAATGTCAAGAGACAGGTTATTGTTATTAGCCCCATTTTAGGGAAAAGAAAACTAAGGCCATTTTACTATGATTACCAGCGGTTTTCCAAGGGGGAGAGGAGGGGAATGTGGGTGGCCAGTCTGCCATCTTCACACTGAGTTCTAACAGAGCAAGTTTGGGGAAGCTCTTATTCTGGCCTTTGCTCTAGTTCCCTGTTGGGCAATGAAGTGTGACAGTGACAAGTAAGGTAGGGAGGTCTCCTGGTCACCTCAGCCAGTACCAGACAGTTAGCTCAGCTGTGGGACAAGGATTCCCAAGTGTTGTAAACCAGCTAAATTGTAATCAACTGAGGAGCATGTTAAAATAACCCACGTACAAGAACAGAATCTTTGGGATTTGGGCCCGGGAATCTGTTTTTAACTAGCAGGGCTCGTGCTTGGAAACCAGTGGGTCATAGGTGAGTCTGGCAGCTGGCCTTGTTCTATTCCATACCCCATTTTCAGCACTCTTCCTCGGAGCCTGCAATGAGCAAGTGGGCACCCTTTACTGTGTCACTCACTAAGGAACTACCTGGCTTTTGCAGTAGACCTCCTATCAAAGTAGGATCAATGATTTTAATATGAAGATCAGGGTGAAGAGCTAATGCAAGTCCAGCCCTAGTGTGGATTCTCACGTATGATGTTCACCATTATGCTCCAGGCCTTTGGTCATAATCACAGAATGTCAGATCTGAAAGGGACCTTGGAGATTATCTAGCCAAACTCCTCACTTGACAGATGAGTAAACCAAGGCCCAAAGGAAAGCAAATTGCATACAGAACTATTATGGACTGAGCCAAGAGCCAAGCCCTGGTCTCCCAATTCTCCAGGTTGTCTCTTTCTAGAACTGTACTGTCTAGGTAGCCACTAGCCACGTGTGACTATTTACATTTAAATAAATTTAAATCAAAAAAATTTTAAAAACCTTTTTTTATATGTTTTATTTTTTTATTTTATTTTTGGCAGCATTGGGTCTTTGTTGCTGCGCGCGGGCTTTCTCTCGTTGTGGCGAGCGGGGGCTACTCTTTGTTGCGGTGCATGGGCGTTCTTATTGCAGTGGCTTCTCTTGTTGCGGAGCACGGGCTCTAGGCACGCAGGCTTCAGTAGTTGCAGCACGTGGGCTCAGTAGTGTGGCTCGCGGGCTCTAGAGTGCAGGCTCAGTAGTTGTGGTGCACGGGCTTAGTTGCTTCGCGGCATGTGGGATCTTCCCGGACCAGGGCTCGAACCCGTGTCCCCTGCATTGGCAGGCAGATTCTCAACCACTGCGCCACCAGGGATGCCCTAAATCAAATTTAAAATTTAGTTTCTCAGTCACAAAAACCACACTTGAAGTGCTCAAGAGCCAGCAGCTAGTGTCTACTACATATTGGACAGTGCAAACACAGAACATTTGCATCATCATGGAAAATTCTATAGTCTAGGGCTGGTCTGGAACCTGGGCCTTTCATCTGAAGGTAGTATGGGAACTGGATAGTTTTATCAATGTCTTCTCCCCTCAAACAATTACTGCAGAAGAGTAACTCAAGAGAATGTGGTTGTACTATTCAGGTAACAGTAGTTTAGTGATAGCATTTTGACAAACTAGAATTTTATGCATGAAACTGGCAGAACAAACCCACCCAAACCAACTAAGCCACTGAAAACTCCTCCTAAGCTACAATGGGTCTCATCTAAGAACCAAATCAGATACTAACATGAGTTCATTTTGAAGCTCTGGCTGGTTTAAAAGGTCTAAGGTCCATTTCTTATTCCTGGTAGGTCTGAGGGGAGTATACTTTCGAAGAGACAGGAAAAATAAACCAAAGGAAATAAAATTGCTCTGCGTAATAACTGTAAAATGTTAACTGTAAGGTGGGCTGGGAAGGTTTATGAATTAATTAAGGGGCAGAAATTGTATCTTTTCCTCCTTGTGGATTTATAATATCTAAGATTATTTATCCCGGGAAGGTGTATTTGATCCAAAAGTTTGTCAATGGAAACATTGGAAAACAAAAGGTGCACGTGCAGTTCTGGATGGGAGACCTTAAAAGTGACCAGCCTTGCAAGAGTCCACCCTACTTCACACTTAAGAGACATGAAGAAAAGTACTACTGGGAGAGGGGATCTCATTAGAAGTGAAACTACACAAAGCAGAGGTCTTGGAGAAGGAAGCATCTGGAAGACCAGTTCCAGAACTAGGAACTGTGGTTTCATTCCCAAAGGACCCTGGCGAAGGGCTCAGATCCTCCTGGGGCTTCTCCCTTGAATCATACAGACAGTCGTGACTCTGTATGTAAAGGTTCACATTCTTCCTCTGAATTCCCTGCAGCTACTCCAACCCTTCAGAAGTCTTGATACATCCATGTAAACTTGTGTGGAGGTGGTCTGGGGAATATATGGGAGGGGGCAGCAAAAGGGAGTATGCCTTGCCCCACAGTTACTCCCTTGCTGATGTCCTGGAGGGAGCCACATTGCGTTGAGTGGATTATGTGTGTCCAGGAGTTGCAGAGGGGGAGCAGAGAGAAGGCGCCCACAGTGGGTGGGTGTGAAAGGTAGACGACACAGAGAGAAAACTGGACCCTGTGGGGTGGTAAAGGGAGTGGCGGAGGTAGGCTGGACTGACGCTTGGGTCATAGAGGTGAGCTCACATACACAAGTTACTGTCAGACAATCAAGGTGGCCTTGAACCAAATAGATCTGGATAAGATTTATTGATCAGATTGTTTTAGAAAACCAACAGCAAAACACTGACAAGATACATAAATACAGACTGGACATTTTAGGGTAAATTCACTATATTTCCTACCTGCTTGTAGGAAACCAGGTAAGGTGGGAAAAGCTGTCCTGATCATATGGCATGCACACCAGACTGCAAAAGGACTTCCACACTATTTAACAGGACTGTGGCAAACAGCTTTAAAGTAAGGCAAGCATCGTGTGTGGCCTAAGCATACCCTGTACCAAGAGCCAAGCCCAGGCTCGCCTCAGAGACTGCATGTGAGTGAGGTTTCCCTTTCTTGCCTAGTTCTTCCAGAAAAATCCTCATTGGCAGGTGCCTTTACAGGGAGATGCCTGGCGCTGTCCCTGCTCAGACTCTGTGTACAAGGAAGTGGCTTTAGAGAAAGTCAGTGTGTTTCTGATGCCTCCTTTGTATTCTAAATGTGCAACTAGTAAAACAGCAATTACTACAGCTTGGTGAAACTGCCTCTGACTCACCCTGTACAGTGACTAAGCAGGGCCTTTTAAAAACTTCTAAAAAGTGAAAAAAATAAAAGATAAAAACATGAAAGTTATGTTAAAAAGACGGTACCACTTTTGAAGCACAGCTCAAAACTTCTTTCCGTAACACCAGATGAGGGAAGAGGTCGCTTTCCACCAAATCTAACGAGCTTAGAAGGGAAACGCCACTGCTGGGCATGATCTGGTGGCGATGCACACAGAGGTTACAGAACTCTACCAAGCCTACCTCAGGCCCTGCCAACGCTCCTAGAGCCCCGAGGCATTTGGGGAACCTAAGCAATTTAAGCGAATGGTGACCAGTTTTGGAAGCTTATGATCATAGGACCATAAACCCTCATCCATCCTGGAGCTCAATGCTAGAACAATGAAGAATGAGGAAATTGACTTTTTGTGCTATATCAGAGTGCTTGGCAGGTGGACAATTCAGTAACCTATGCCACCTTCTAAACATCTTTAAGACCACATAAAAACAAACTGGTTTTACAGAATTAAGACCAACGTAGTCTTAGAGGATAATTCAGCCTTTCCTACAAGCCAAGCTATGGGTTGTAGGAAAGGTTGAGGCTCCTTCAAGAATAGTGGAAAAGCAAGTATTTGCAAAGATCCAAAGAAATGTATTCAAATGATGGGATTTCCTCTGCATCATACACAGCTTTTTTCTTCCAGTATGCTAAGAGTTCTTTGGTGGTTATAGGAGAGACAGCCTAGAACTCAGGGCAGGAGACTATGCCAAAGCAGAAGAGTGACATCTAAACTCACCATTAACCACTGTCATCAGGTTGACCACCTACAGTTAACTGGGCTGCTTATATGTTTGCTGGTTTCTAGCCCCTCCGTGATTCCTGCTTTTCAATTTCTAACTACACATTAGCCCCACTCCATTGAAAAGGAGGTGCTTGTGGGAAAGGGTAGGGAGAAGGAAGAACTATAAATCAATCAATTGTTTGATAGAAAAGTTGAAACACTGATTATCTATGGATTTCAATTATCTGTGCTTTACTCTGGGTAATGAAAGGTCACTGTTAATATACATTTTGCTTAGAAATGTTAATGTTTATTATTATATTTTTAAATCTAGCTATGTAATGGACATGAATGGCTTAGAGCAAATTTTTACATCATGTCACCAGGGCCCTGAAAAAAGAAGATTTGCCAGTAGAAAGGGTTTCAGTTTGGCCCCTGAACAGTTAAAATTTCAATCTATTCTATATTGGTTTATAGATTTTCCAGAATATGGAAAATACCTTATTAAATGAAGAAAGCATCATTTTCTTCATTTAATAAAGTATTACTTTCACAGATAAATTAGTATATACATGGGATAACTCATAGTATTAAATATTAGGTTTTAATTCTCCATTTAGAAAACTCCTTACAGGTAGACTTCCTTGTTCCTAGGCAAAGAAATGTAAGAAGATATGCAAACATGAGATAGTACAAAGATGACTGAGGAAAAGTCTCAATTCTAACAAACCCAAGAAACAACAAGTCTCTAAGAGTTGGAGTAAGGAAACACTGGACTTGAAAGTCCAGCTTTACCAAGAGTTGGCCTAAACCAGCCAATCACATCTCAAATTTTTGGTATAATTTGACTCTAAAGTAATGAGCTGGCTTCCCCAAGACAGATACAAAATAGTAGTCTACCTGCTTTATAGTCACACCTTATATATAATCTGTATATATCCATATGTGTTTCTATATATTGCACTTAAACTTACAGGACTGCAGTAAGATAGCTGGGAGTACCTCAAAGAGGCAGAGAAGCAGCAGGCATAAACTTTCCTAAATCAAGTAACAGTGTCAGGAATTCAGAGTGCTGGTTTTGGATATACTAAAATGCCTGGTGACTCCCTATATAAAATTCTAGTCATCTACATTTAAGTCATCATACACACAGTCTCATTTGGCATTCAGAACACGTGCACATGTGTGGTTCTATAGTCCTCAGAGCCGATCATACTACATCATTTCACTAGTGTTATATTAAAAGAAGACACTTTAGACCAAAGATACGTACTTTTATGAAAACATCACACACAAGGTCTTGGATGTCAGGCCTCCAAAGTCCACCTCAAAGAAGACCGCCTTCAAAAGGTTTTAAAAAGGATGCTAGCAAGTGTGGATCGAACCAGTCTCTCTTTCAGCTCTCTGGTGTCACAGAATTAGAGACCTGCTTATATCCCAAGGACTATGGAAGAATAAGCACAGAGGCTGAACATTCAGTCTTTGGTCCCTATATATCCAGGACATTGTAAATAGAGCTGCAATGAACATTTTGGTACATGACTCTTTTTGCATTATGGTTTTCTCAGGGTATATGCCCAGTAGTGGGATTGCTGGGACATGGAAGCAACCTAAGTGTCCATCAACAGATGAATGGATAAAGAAGATATGGCACATATATACAATGGAATATTACTCAGCCATAAAAAGAAACAAAATTGAGTTATTTGTAGTGAGGTGGATGGACCTAGAGTCTGTCATACAGAGTGAAGTTAAGTCAGAAAGAGAAAAACAAATACCATATGCCAACACATATATATGGAATCTAAGGGGAAAAAAAAAAAAGGTCATGAAGAACCTAGGGGTAAGACGGGAATAAAGACATAGACCTACTAGAAAATGGACTTGAGGATATGGGGAGGGGGAAGGGGAAGCTGTGACAAAGTGAGAGAGTGGCATGGACATATATACACTACCAAACGTAAGGTAGATAGCTAGTGGGAAGCAGCCGCATAGCACAGGGAGATCAGCTCGGTGCTCTGTGACCACCTGGAGGGGTGGGATAGGGAGGGTGGGAGGGAGGGAGACACAAGAGGGAAGTGATATGGGAACATATGTATATGTATAACTGGTTCACTTTGTTATAAAGCAGAAACTAACACACCATTGTAAAGCAATTATACTCCAATAAAGATGTTAAAAAAAAAAAAATCCAGGACAAAGATCCTTTTGCCACCCTGGGTAGTGTGACTTGTTTAATTATGGATAGTTTCCGCCCAAACATCCAGAGACTAGATTGGAGTCATGCAGCAAAGCTTTGCTTTGAACTAATGGAGCTGCTCAGACTGACCTGCTCTGGAGAGAGCTCCTCATTGGAACAAGCCTAGCAGTGGGTGGCAAGAAGTTAAAGGCCAGACTGGTCATGGCAAGAGGGGGATGGGGCCTCTGGAGGAGTTGCTCCTTTCCCTGCTTCCCCCCTATCCCCTCATTCCCCAAAAGGACCCAAACTCACAGATGAAAGGTTGTTACAAGACCTTGCAGAACACAGGCTCTATGAACTCAACCCCACATGGATGGGAGGTTATAATAAGGCCTGGAGGTTAGGAGTCCAAGTCTAGAGGCCACATTCTTCTCTTCCCCAGAACTGAACACTAGATGGTAACTAAACTCAAAGGTGATTTTCAATCCACACATGAGCCTAAGAGACTCCCTTCTGGGACGAAGGGAGAAGAAGAATAATTTTAAAAGCTAAGCGAAAAAGAGGCACTTAAAGCAAAAACATGTCCCTGGTCTCCCATCTGAGTCTCCTGTTATGACGTAACCAACGGAATGATTAGCACTGTGCCCTCTTGCACACCTTTAGCACCTTTCATACACCGAAGGACTTCCAACTGCTCATGTCTCAGTGACCACTCTAGCAGCCTGATGGCAGAGCAAGTAAAAATTTAGGTCATTTCTTTTCTAGAATTAAAATACAACACAAAACAAACCAGAACTAAAATTTTACACCAAAAAGTGAATGATTCTCAGTTTCATTCCTTCCTCATGCTAGTTTTAAAAATGATAGTTAGTTCTTCAGGAAGAATGACCTGTGGCTTTTCCCCAAGACCTTTTATCCAGTTACTAGGCAATTACTCACAGCACCATGCACATTAAAGCAGACAGAAAATGAGGCAAAAATCTAAGAGAAAAATCAAGGGCCAACTGGCTTTCTAGAGATAAAACCCATTGCCTGAGAATACGGCAGGTGCACGGCCCAGAGTGAGAAAAGAAACAGTTCTGGAAGAGATACGGGAACATATGTATATGTATAACTGATTCACTTTGTTATAAAGCAGAAACTAACACACCATTGTAAAGCAATTATACTCCAATAAAGAAAGAAAAAAAAGAAACAGTTCTGAAAGGAAATGGCCAATATGACAGTCAAAGTTCACAGCCCAGAGCAGAAGCCCTCCCTGCCCTGCTCTATTCAGGCCTCTCATGAACTTACATTTATGTCCCACAGCATTTATGCCACACACTTAGGGTCTGCAATTCCCCACAGTGAAGTCAAAAAGATACTTGAAACCATTAAAAAGCATAGGAGAATTTCAAAACTGCCCAGAACGAAGAACTGTGACCACCATAAATTTCTTGATTTGAAATGTTCTTGGTGCCATAATTTCTAAGAGCAACAACAAACAGCACAACTACAACACACAATAAAGTCTTTAGACAAGTCAACTCTAACCACTGCTGGCACCATAAGGATGCGAAAAGAAATCACTAATCAAGAGCTGCTGAGCTGCTTAACTTTTCTCCAAAGTCAAAGGATCGGTTTGGGTACCTAGGCAGCAAGACATCAACCACCGCTGCCATTAGATCCAGCTACTCAGTTAGATGTACCTTTGAAAACAGGAAGTTAAACATCTAGCTTTCCCTATAATCTGCAAGAGTCTCAAGGTTAGCCTTCTTGTTCTATCCCCAAAACTTCTTCTTGTTGTTGCTGGATTTAATTTTTTTAATTTAATTTTTGTTTTTATTGATGATGTTGCTTTAATTCATAGAGCACTGCCTGACAGGGTCATATCCTTAGAGTTCCTTTAAAATTTTCTTTATCTTATCTTAATTCATAACATTATTAAGGTACTTTCAGACTTTCCCTCAACTCCATCAAGGAAGAGGGAGTATGTGAGTATGTGTGTGTGTACTGGGGCAGAAGGGAGAGAAGCAAAGAAAAAAGCACGAGGGAAAGTGAGATTCCATAAACTTAAAACAATTTACAGAAAGGCATCTGATGTATTTTCTGAATAAGGCCTTGATCAGGGTAACCAATCCTCTCTGTAGCACATTCTACACTGCCCATAAATAAAGGAGTCTCTTTAAATTAACATTTCCAGTATCAATGAACAGTCCAGAGATCCTCATTTCAAGCGCTCGATGAGTCCCTGTGTGAGTCCAAGGTGCAGAAGCTGTGTCCGGGAGAGGTTTGCTAGGTTGGGGAAGGCCGCAAGCAGCTTCTCCCACGCCAGTTCCAGCAGGCTAGGAACCACCAGCCAGATCTTAAACAACGACCCAGTCCGTTTATTTTCGTGGATGTTCACCACTCCTCCATGAATGTACATGCAACCAGCCTATGAACAAATGGCAGTCAAAAGAGGATAAATTCACATGGGAGAGAAACAGGTACTTACGCTGAAGATTCAGCCAAAAATTTCATAGTAGGCTGAATTAGACAACAGGAAACAGAAAAGTTTCTCACTGATCCCAACATAGTGCAGAGATCAAGAAAGGCTTAGATACTGAACGAGTTACTAAGGAAAAAGCAAGAGGCTGGTTTTACTTCAACAACAACTCCAACAATGGTAAACTAAGACTATATTAGGTATCCCCTGTGCCCGGTACTAGGGTACAAGGTGAAAATAAAGGTCTTTGCATTCAAGAAACTAGTAGAATCTTCAATAACATGGCATCTTGGGGGTAAAACTGTTCTGCCCTCCCAGGAAACACCTTTGATATCAGTGTCAGGGCCTGAATGCCACATGTAGCATTCCTTTTACATTTACGTTGCTCTTTTAAGCTTGTATTATGATGGTTTTTCTCCCCTTTTCTCAGAGGAAGAGCTAGCTTTGGAAGAAAGGTTTTAAAAACACATTCTTAATCCAAGCTTTGCTAATATCAGAATCTTTTTTTCTTGCTATATCTCTAAAAATATCTCCTTATCATCTGCAACTACATAAAAAAGATACGAAAATGAAAGCTTACTGGTGTAACAGCTGCACAGTGAAAATAAACTGGCTCTGGCATGGTAGCTGGGAGCTTTACCCATTGAAAAGTCTGCAGATTCAGCTTCCAGATATCTCCCAGGATCACTTCTCCATTATAGCCCCCGCAAATAAACACATCTATCAGGAAGAGAGAAAGCCAAAATCACACAAAGGAAAAGGGCCACAGTGACAACATGTTCGGTAGTAGCTCTCACGGCTAGATGACACGGGACCAGTTCAGTCCCCATACCATAGAGGATTCCAGCTGGCGGGCCGCTCATGCTGCTGTCCTGTCCCTCACTAAAGTTCGGACACTATGTTGGGATCTTTGCTAGGGCTAAGAATGCAAGCCTCTGAGGAAGCTTCATGTCTAGGTTCTCAACTACAGGTGCCAGGCATAGGAAGTGAATGAGCAAGAAGGTTCAGGGAAAAGAAACAAATAGGTCCAGGGAACAAACAGGAGTGCACATGCTCTAATGAGGAAGATGGCAATGCAGCTCCAGCTCATCGATGCCATGCAGGACTTAGGGTCAGCAATTGCCAGATCGTCCAATTTTTTAAAAGACGCTGGAAATCCAGATTTTTTGAAAAGTGAAACATTTTGATTTTTAAGTATTGGCCACTAATTCAAAAACTGTAATACACACATGAGCCAAAGAGAACACATCTGCAGGCCACCAGGTTGCAAACTCTTCTTTTAAATAACATCCTGAAAAGGATAGACATTTTTCTGCCCATAGAGACAAACATTCTCTACTTAGACAATTAACCTGCAATGTTCAGTTTGGGGGCACAAAAGAGGTTTTTCCAAGCTTTCTTCAGCCCAAAGAGGACAGTTTGAAGTCCCATTTGACCTGTACCAGTTATTTATGTCAGGAACAAAACCTTTCCAAAATCAAAGGTTTTTTTAAATTATTGTTCTTGTTGTTCTTTTTGTTTTTATAAAGTCAGTTAGTTATAACTAAGTAGACAACATGTAACAAAGGCTATGTGAACCTTCAAGCTAAATGCCCACAACTATAGCTGAATTCCATTTGTATGGTGCCTGGACTGAAAGAACCAAATGAATACATGTGTTAACTCAAATCTAGATCAAGTTTAAGTCAATACAATTAAACTATAAAATACACTGGAAACTTTTCTGGCTAGGATTTTTAAAAAGTATGGATCCGTTCTTAGAGAGGCAAAGCTGAACAACGCCACTATCTATAAATCTTGTCCAAAGAGCAGAAGCACAATAAAAAGCGCCTCTGTACTAGAGATGGCAGCATAATCCTAGTAAAATCTGAACTAAGCTGCTGAAAGGATACAGGCTATCAAACTCATTTACACACACCTTCCTCCCCTCCAAAAATTTAAGGTGGTATATCCAACTATAAAATAAGCTGTAAATTAAAAGACAGGACAGCTGTCCAAAGAGGAGTCATTTATCACACTCAGATAAAGTAGCTGCAGCTGCTTTCTGAAGCCATATAATGCTTGTGTTGTAATATGGCCAAAGAATGAGCTAAGAGTTCTATCTGGTATCAGATAGAGAAGAGAATAAACTTTATGAAATAACACTCTGAAGGAGCTATTACAATTTTAATACAATGTCTACCAAGGTTTCTACTGTATGTCAGGATTATTAGTGTTACCCACCAAAACCAGAGACATCTGTTGAGGTGGGGTGCTGAACGATTAGGTGGTAGAGTAAAAGCTTATTTATCACTTATTTTTGAGTTCTGTGATAACAGAGGGAACCCAAACAATACATTCGTTTACTTTATGAAAATTGCTGAGAGACGCAGAACTTTATGGATTTCCCTTTAAGTCTAAACTAAAAGAAATAGACTCTCCCCAAAGTTATGCCTCTTTTAAAGAGTTATCATTAAGAAATAAAATAATCTCAGTATGTACAATTACAAAAATGGAACCAGCCTGTTATTTGAAATCCTTACCATTTTTTATCTGAACACAACTGTGACACCTTCGGGCTGCAGGAAAACCTGCCAAACACATAAATACAGAAATTCCATTATTCACAGAAAGACTGGGAGTAATGGTGATCTGACACAGCAAAAGACATATTATGAATAACTTGCTTAAAACAATCCCTTTGTTGCATTAAAGCAAACATTGACTAGTCCTTCCAATCCTGCCTTATTTCACACTAGAATAAAGCCATCATAAGTTTCATCATAATGATATAATGTTAAGGTGTCAGGAAAACAAAGTGAGGTGGCAGTGGGCAGGGGTTACTAGTGGCTTTCCCAAGCCCTTTTACCCACAAAGAGACAGGTAGATCTTGATTTAAGGGCCTACTTTTATCCTACCCAGATTTCCCCTCTTCCACAGAATTCACCAATCCCCATTAAAAGTCTGTGCTCATGGGCTTCACTGGCGGTACAGTGGTTAAGAATCCGCCTGCCAATGCAGGGGACACAGGTTCAAGCCCTGGTCTGGGAAGATCCCACATGCCCAGGAGCAACTAAGCCTGTGCGCCACAACTACTAAGCCTGCGCTCTAGAACCCGTGAGCCACAACTACTGAGCCCACGTGCCTAGAGCCTGTGCTCCGCAACAAGAGAAGCCACTGCAATGAGAAGCCCGCACACTGCAACGAAGAGTAGCCCCCGCTCGCTGCAACTAGAGAAAGCCTGTGCCCAGCAATGAAGACCCAATGCAACCAAAAATAAATAAATAAATAAATTTTTTTAAAATGAAATAAAAAAAATAAAAGTCTTTGCTCAGTTGCTGAGGAAGAATAATAATTGGACTAAGGAATACAAGTAATTTCTTTTCTTTTTTTCTTGGCCACGCCACACAGCATGTGGGGTCCTAGTTCCCAGACCAGGGATCGAACCTGTGTGCCCTGCAGTGGAAGCTTGGAGTCTTAACCACTGGATCGCCAGAGAAGTCCCACAAGTAATTTCTAATACCAATTCAACAGATATTTTTCTTCTCATATAATGCAATAAAATTACTTTTTCTCTTTCAGAACAAGTAAAACTATAAAATACATTTATTAAAGATAAATGAATCAATATTTTAAATTTACCTATTTTTTCATGGGGTTTTGTTGCAATTTCCTCCCATGCATTCGTTTCAAGGTTATATGCATGAATCTTGGAGAGAAAAGAAAAAAAGAGGATACACAAAAAATTTTAGCTAGCCTGAAAACTGGATTTTTCATAACAGCCTGTACAAACATATTCTTGGTTGAAAAGCCTTCTTTTCCTTTGCTATTCTCTGATCTTTCCTAATTCTAATATAAGGCAAAACATTAAATGAAGCAATTGAAAATTAAGCACATACATAATTTTATTATTTTTAAATCATAGAATAGAATGAAGAAAAAAGTTGGAATTCTGCAACTTGCACATTTTCTACAATGAACATGTATCACTTTTATAAAAGAAAAAAGCAAGTGTTGGTAAGAAAACACGGAACTGCAGTTTTGACAAAACTTGAAAAAGACCATTAAGGTTCCAAATCAGGAGCTCTGAGGCCTACAGATTTCTCCTGGGACATATGGATTTAGAAATGCCACAAAGACAGATGAATAAAAGCCGTTCAGAACTCAGCTTTCTAAAGTTAGTGATGTGCAGTCCTAAACATGCCTGTTCTTTTTAGATACACAGCACTGACAATGAGAGGGATGTGACATTCTGAGAATCCTGGTTCCAAATCTAATTAGTTGCTCCATTTAACCTACTATATCTTTCTTTTAATGTCTTTTCTCATCTAGCATAAAGAGATAATTCTAATAAAGTATTTTCAGTGTGTGATTATGCAACTGTCAACTGGAAAGCATATCAGGGGCACAGAGTTCAACCTTATATTATAAAGAGCATCTAACACAAAATAGGTGTTGATGAAGAAACTGCTTGAAAATTACAATATCTACAGTAACAGAATTGTTACTTATTATGCTTAGTATAACACATGCCTCTCTCTAGCCTTCTTCCTCTCTCTCTCTTTTTTAATATACCTTGTTTAAGGAATAAGCTGTCCAAGAAGTACCACCTCCCAAGATGTAAATCCTCTGCCCATCATGTGCAATTTCATGTCTGTATCTGAAAATATACAATAAAATACGTTTATAATTATGGGAAAAATGATCTACCTAAGATTTGGCTGCAAGACTTTTTATTGCATCATTATTTATAATAATAAATTATTGGAAATAACCCAAATGTTTAATAATAGTGAATTGGTTAAATAAATTATACAATATATAAAAAATGGATTAGCATGCAACCAATAAGAATGTAGGAACAGAGGATGGTTAATATACTGAGAACTTCTTTTCATGTCATTAACTGAAAAAAAAAATCAGTTATATAAGAGCAGGTAGGCTATAATCCTACTAAGAATTTATAGATATACAAATATGCACAGAAAATGACTATAAGGATACATGCAAAATGTTAACCCTGGTTACCCCTGAGTTTAGATTTTGCTTTTTATTTTCTTCATTTTGCTTATTGGTATTTTCTAGATTTTCTATAATCTTTTTGTGATAACTTTGTATAAGGGGGGAAATTATTACAGTTTTAAAAAGTGATCTGCCTACATTTAATTAGAAAGCTTAGACTATGGGCTTTCAAATTAAGACACTTATTTAACAGATACAAAAATATCAGAAAAATTATGCTACATAAAACTGTGAATATAATGTGAAACACCTACCAGAACTTTTATCCAAGCAGTCTAGCTAAAAGCTGAAACAAGTTATAATATGTCCATAAAATGATTCAAAGAAGGCAACCATGTGAAAATGCTTTGAAAACAATCCATTTCCTCCTTTCCCTGGAGGCCCTGGTGCTGATAAAATAAATTACATCAAAATTGCTCGCCCTACGAAGCCAGCTCCCAAGTCCTCTCATGGTAGTTCTGCAATAATCAGCCCACTAAGATACTACAATAGAAATAAGTCTTCCTTGGCACCCATATGTCATTTTTTTAAAGGCAACAAAGACATAATAGTCTAAACAGTGAATAAAAAATTATTTATTGTCTTTGCTTTTAAACTAGAGGGCAAAAAAACCTCTAAGTTTTCCAGTGAGTTTAATTCTAAGAAGAGGCAACTGCTATTAGGAAAAAAAAAAAGTGAAAGATCTACGACTGCTACTAGAAGGCAACTAAAGAGAATCATGTGATGTTTGAGTGTTTAACAGAGCACTTAAAATAAATGACCTTCCCTTCCTTTCTTCCATCCATCCAACCAACACTCACTGAGTACCACTAAGGGCAAGGCACTGTGTTCTTACTGGGGATACGGTTGTAAGCAAATGAGCCAAAGAATCCTAATATGCAAGTTAAGAAGGGAAATCAAAAAGTAACTAGAATGTAATTATTTTGCCTGTAATATGAAATTTAGTTACAATAGTTACCATTGGTTTCACTATTTTCCTAATGCAGGAAAACTGAAGTACAAAAGGAAATAACAGGAAAAAAATTCTTTAATTCAGAAGGAGATATCATTCCCTCACCAGAAGATCCTTCTTTAATGCTGAACTGGGATCTAACAGCCAGTTAGCTATATTAACCAGGCCAAAGGGTCTTCTTCAAACCATACTGCCAATATTCTGAAAAAAAGTAAAATCTTAGCAAGAAAGAATAAATATGCTTTAATCCTAGAATCTCACCTCTCTTCTGGTAGATCACAGGATAGGTTGTTTGGTTTCAGTTGTGTCCACTCTCTGGTATTGAGATCTAATTTGTGCAGGTCTGTGCTGTAAATATAGCCAGTTGTCCCTCCAAAGACATAAAGGGAGCCATTGATGATAGCCATGGCCTGGATAATGAGGAAAGGTGAACGAGACTTCCTTGTTAACACTTGATTGAAGAATGTAACCTTATTAGATATCCCCAAATCAGGTTTTATGAAATTTTCTTGTATTTTTTAACTTTCTAAAAATCAGACCCTTAAAAAGGACTAAAGATTTTAGAGAAACAGAGATTATTTTTAGAAAAGTTAACTTTGCTCAACTGGAAAGAAAGTTCTACCTAGATAGGCAAAGGGCGTCAGATGATCCTTAGGGGTCCTAGCCAACCAAAGAATTTATAGATTATGGACATGAGCATTTCCACTGAAAGCTGCTTCACTTTCTAAGCAGTCTGAAGAAAAATGCCCTTAAGGAGAAGGAGCAAATATGAAAATAAGGCACCAGAATCCCTTAAGTAAGAAGTCTAGAGGTGGCAGTCCCCCAAACTTGACATTTTCCACCAGACTCTTCTCAGTGTAAGTTTTGCTATTGTTATGGTAATTTCTTAGAGTTTAAATGCCTCCTGTGGTGGGATATGGTCATCCAGTATGTGCCTCACACATAGTTCAGAAGCTATGTATCAGTACCAGTGCCAGCCAGTGCTAGTTGAGAAAGAAACCACAGCTTTGGTTGTTTTAAGCTTAGCCCATTACTCTCAAAGGGTCCCTGGAGTATGGTTGAGTTGTTTTCCTACCTTTTTAGATATAACTTTTCAAACCTAAGGTTTGAAGCACTAGAACCTAACTGGAAACTAATTTCTATATAATCTGTGTTTTAGCTCAGATCTGTATAAAAGTCTCTTAACATCACTGCCTTAGCAAAGATCCAGTGGGACTCAGTAGACAGGGGTCATCTACCCTATTACTTAGGTTAGAAAGTTCTTCAAATTATCATAACACTCTAAAGACGACAGGACCTGGGCCATAAATAGCCAAATCTCTCATTGGAGGTGGGTGAGGTCCTGACATTTATAGAAACCTCCATACAGGTCTAGATCATTGATCTTAATCAGAAACAAAGAGTAAGGGGAAAAAAAGGAAAGAAGAAGGCAAGCAACCAGATTTACAAACTACAATTTCACATCAGAACTGAAATATCAAATAGTAACCACAATGAATTTATTCTCCATTAAAAAAATTGGTGGCAATATAAATATTCTGACATTGTTCCTGGAACTAGAAAATCTGAACAAATACATCCACAATGACTGGCCATAGATTGGTACCTGTCCATATATACGACTGGGTTTCTTCCCCCGACAGCTGAGTAAAGCCCATCTCTTATACTTCACGTTACAGACATGGACGTCATTGCCGTTGCTCTCACCAAATGGGATGCCTGTTCCTCCAAACACCAACAGGTTGTTTCCATGCAGCACAACTGGGAAACGAGAAGCACAAATTTCATTTTTGTACTGGCTACCTGCAATGTGTTCCCACATTAACCCAGAAAATCTGAGAAACTCAAAAATGTCCGCTTTAATACTTTCAGAAGATAGCTCAAACCACTGACATTTAACTACTACAAAGTTTTACAGAAAAAGATCTAATTCACACTATTTCACATAGCTCACTGTTTGATATGTGACATGTATTGTGAAATGCATGAAACACTGTATATGACATTACAGAATGATATGAACTACAATCCACCACTGCTGCTTAACACAGTTCAAGTACACAGTAAAGCAAAAGAAAATGAAGGATCATCACTGCCTTAGCAAAGACCCAGTGGGACTCAGGATGAAGGGATAAAAGGATCATTCGGTTTTTGCCAGGGGAATGATCTCTACATTTTAAATTATAGTTTCTGTCATCTTAATCCTCCACCAGATAAAAAGAACACGAATATCCTGCTAGTAACTTTCTGCTCCTGTCATCACACATGCTTGTATATACTTTTTCTCTCTCTGATGGCAAATATTCTGAAAATACTGCTACTGTATTATTTCAGTGACTTTTTTTTTTTTTAACCAATTATTTAATTGACGTAGTGTAAGAGTCAACAGCATGAGCTCTGGTGCCCGTGAGAGCTGGGTTTAAAGTCTCGAGTGACCTCAGGAAAGTTATTTAATCTATCTAAATTAATCTTCCCAACAACCCTATGAGGTAGGAACTATTATTATCTTTTCCATTTTTATAGATGATAAAATAGAAGTGGTGAGAGGTTTAAATAATTTGTTGAAGGTTTCCTAAAAAGAACCTTGCCAAGCTAGGGTTCAATCCCAGGCAGTCTGGCTCCAGAGCCTGCACTCACAGCCACTGCCCTTCGGGCCTCTCTAAAGCCTCAGTTTCCTCATCTGTACGATGGTTCCAGTGCTGGCATCATAGAGATGTTGTGAGGATTAAACAGATACCACATGTGAAGTGCTTTGCTCAAGAGCTGCAAACCCCATTTGTTTATCTTCTACTACATTTTGCCTATAGCATATATATGACACTTTATGTTGAACCCTCTGAGATATTATTAATTCCATTTTATAGGTAAGGAACTAGAAGCTAAAAATCATCTGTCAAGTAAATGACATACAGCTAAGTTCAAAGTCAGGACTATCCAGCTCACAATTGATTCTGAATCACCATGCTATAGTATTGACACAGTATTATCACAGTAAGAGTCTATCCATTAACAGGGTTTAATTATATTACTATTATGATTTAGTATTATTAAACATTATTAACAAGGAAAACATGTGACACTGAGCCAGACCTCTCAGACATTTCATAAAGTCAAAAGTTCAGAACTGCTGGCACTCACGTGACATAGATGCCAACTCTCGGGGCATGTAGCCATCTGTGCCCATCTGGTGCCATACTCCTGTAGCAAAATGATACCTCCAAAGCTCCCTGAAGAGAGGATAGTCTTCATTATCTGGCCCTCCTGATTCATCATAATCTGGGTTATAACCTCCAAACACATACAGATTGGTATTATCTGCCACACAACGATGTCCGCTTCGTGCTGGTGGAGGTCTGTGGCCTAGGAGAGAAGAGGACAGCTTTCCACAGATGACCCAGCACATTAAAAGCACAAACAAAATTTGGCAACAAACATTTTATCTTTAAAAGGAAATCAGGGAAAATTTATAATGTGGATGTACTTTTTATTTACTTAGGTTATTTTATACATTCACACATACTACTTAGGATTTTAAGGAGCTAGTCTCCATTTCTATTTCATAGGACTATTTTCAGATTTTGATAACTGTAAAAAGATTTTTCCCAAGGGAGGCAAAATAGCATCATAAACTTGAGAAAATGGCTGGTAACTTGGAGTTTTCAAGAAAAGAAGGCGGAGGGGTTTAATAATCCAAAAGCTAAAAGGACAGATTTTCTATTTTCTTAGAGGAGAAGAAAACATAGGCCAACGAATTAAACTGAAAATATTAGAGAACTACATAAATATAATCACAAATGTGAATGAGTCATGTATAAATAAAAATACACATACATAAAACCTGTGATTTTTCCACAATATATAATTATACACTTAAAAAGAAAACTGGCTTTCAAAGAGTTATAGCAAAGTCTGGAATTTAAATACCACTCCAGACATTATGGTAGTTAACAAAGAATATCCCTGTATTTATCTCAAAGAGCATCTTTCATCCTATTAAGAGCTTTACTGAGAAAAGCTATTTCAGGGAATTTCCTGGTGGTCCAGTGGTTAGGACTCGGTGCTTCCAATGCTGGGGCCCCAGGTTCAATCCCTGGTCGGGGAACTAAAGATCCCCCAAGCTGCACAGCCAAAAGAAAAGAAAAAGAAAAGCTATTTCTACAATTTGTATTTGTAAAAGCTTTCTGAAGTTTAAATTATGTCAACCAGTTTACTAAAAGTTACTTCAAGATTATTTTAGAGTAAAAAACCCCAAAATTTATATTACTTCTATTATCCTTACAATTTTTACACCAGTCTACACAAACCCTTATATAGCTACAGAACCAAAGATGCTTAAATACACACTGGATGGAATAAGCTACTATGGTCATCTGTTATCCTACAGATTTATCTACTTTCATATATTAGGAATAGATACTAGTATAATATTAATATTTATGACAATGCTGGACACCTAATAAACATTTGTTATATAAACATTTATTACCAGTCTAATATAGGCCTCACATATTTATATTTTAAATCAAAATCCCACTTCCTACGGTATGCTTTTAAACAAGAACTGAAAAGAAATTGCACAGAGCTTGAAAAACTAAAAACCAAACGAACAAACCACGAATCACCCAATCACTTAAGTCCAACCTGTCGGTCCTGAGAATCTTTGATGGCTCCTTACTGCTCAAGCTTAAAGCCCTCAAACAGCAATTCAGAGCCTTTCCTGATCCCTCACACTCCTGCCTGTTTACGTCTGTCTCTCTGCTTAGAAAGCCGAGTCCTTCCCTTAGCTCTTGGCCTGGTCTACCTAGCCTTCAATGCCTGGAAGTTCCCTGGTGGCCTAGTGGTTAGGACTCTGGGCTTTAACTGCCGTGGCCTGGGTTCAATCCCTGGTCGGGAAACTGAGATCCTGTAAGCTGCGCAGTGCGGCCAAAAAAAGAAAAAACCTACAGCCCGTACAATTCAGTATCATACCACTCAAATAATAGGACAGACATGGACAATTAATAAGATGATTACACCATAACTAGGTAAATACATAATAAATATAATTTTAGGCAAACTACAATCACTTAGGGAATTTACTCACAAGCTGTGATTTACCTCAAGTGAACTCAATTTCTCTTTCTAAAAATCCTGAAACACAGAAAACGTGGTGTGGAAGAGCAATAACTTCTACAAATAACTAGATTTGAATCCAGGTTCTTTCTAACTGCTTCCTTGAGCAAGTCACTGACCCTCACTGAGTCTCAGCTTCTTCATTTGTATGAATGGATTATTATTCCTGTACTTTACAGATTTATTATACTTGCTATTATGTTAAAATGTTTATTGGTTAATGATATATGTATCTTCCCAGGATGCTATAAGCTATTTGAGGGAAGAGGAATTATTTGCATTCACCTTTCTATTACCAAACCTAAGGCACACAGAAAACACTGAACAAATTTACAAATTTAATTTTTCTCTACTCATTTAGTTAATATTTATTTTTCTTCTCCAAATAATTCTAAGTTTCTAAAGGGCAAAAATCATGTATAGCAATTAGCCTGTATCACTCACAACACCTAAAACAGAGATATATTACAGACACTAGAAGTTTCACTGATACTAACTTCAGGTCAAAGTTAACAGTAACAGGGATGATCAAAACAGTGTAGAGCTCTCAGTGGACTTTGATATTGTGCTTAAGAGAGATACAATTTTGGGGACAGGGGTTGGATTATGCAATGGTCTTCTCAAAACACAAATGTTTCTAAGAATTAGCAAGACAAATTTTAAGGAAAAAAACAGAGTTGCTATGGTCAACAGACAGGAACTCTAAGAATCTCTATAATGTCATTTGCTTTATTACCTGGAGGCAAAAGATACTTTTTGAAACTGCTTTTGGGCAAATATGAAAAGACATACAGTATATTCCAGGATTTTCTCTAAACGACTGTACAACGGAGAAGACATTCCATTCTAAGTTTACTGCCAACTATTTTTGAGACAAATGTAACTCACGTGGATTAAAGGTTGAGGAGTCAATGAAAGATGATTTTATATTTACCCACTCATTCATTCATTCATTAAGCCAAAAATATTACTGGACGCCTCTACATACCAGGTACTGTACTAGTTGCTGAGGATACAATGGTAAAACCATTACTCTTTCTGTCCTCTGCAGCTTACAGTCTAGTCCTGTGCTGTCCAACACAGTGGCCACTAGCCACATATGACTCCTGAGCATCTGAACTAAGGCTGGTTCAAACTGAGCTATGCTTTAAATGTAAAATACCCCCTGGATTTCAAACACTTAGTATCCAAAAATAAATGTAAAGTTACTAATTTTTATATCTGAATATAGGTTGAAATGACATTTTTGATCTCTTGAGTCAAATAAAAATTAAGATTAATGTCACCTATTTTTTACTTTTTTCATGTGGCTACTAGAAAATTTAAAGTTTTGTGGCTCACATAATATGTCTATCAAAAGCGCCTGACTAGCTCAATTGCTGGCTTCTGTAAATAATGCCATTATCTATGCAAATTAAACTGCTGGGTAAAGAGCATCTGATCAACGTATGTTAAATATTAAACATACTGTCAAGAAGTCTTATAGCTAGGAGTAAAGAGGTAACTATTCTTTCTCTTTAGTCAGTAACTAAAGATTTCTTTGTACATATTTATAGCCCAAGAGTGACTAACATATTAGAAAGCCATATTTTATTTTGAATAAATCATGGGGATTTATCAGGGTTAATGTCACGGAGACTACACATTAATTTTCACTATGAAGAATACAGCATAGGCTCCTCAACCTTGACCAAAACTTAACTGGGTTTTAGATTCTTAAAGTAGTTCTCTGACTCTTGTCCCAAATTCTCCATGTGCAAACCCCACTTTCCTAAAAAGTACTTGCTACTAATAAAATCAGCCACAGAATTAGGTTACCTGATTGAGGAACTCCAATTAGAAAATGCTGAAGTCAAAAATTAAAACTGAACCTGTGGGCTTCCCTGGTGGCGCAGTGGTTGGGAGTCCACCTGCCGATGCAGGGGACACGGGTTCGTGCCCCGGTCCGGGAACATCCCACATGCCGCAGAGCGGCTGGGCCCGTGAGCCACGTCCGCTGAGCCTCCGCGTCCGGAGCCTGTGCTCCGCAATGGGAGAGGCCACAACAGTGAGAGGCCCGTGTACCGCAAACAAAACAAAACAAAACAAAAAGTGAACCTGTATGCAGAGGTGAACTCAATACCCAGAAGGGAACATGCATTTGAGGGAGTATGTACCTGTGGTAACTGACCCATCTTTTTGCTTCAGTGTGCTCATCATGTCACAATGATGAGCACACTTGCTCTTTACCCCAGGGAGTAAGCCAGAGTTTACTGTAACCGGGGACATGGGCTTTAGTTTGCAGCCCAAAGGAAGAAAGAAGCTGTCAGAGATAAGGCAATGATGAGGTTGCACCAATGTTATTACCGTTACAAATAATTTTGTAACAAAGCTTTCTTTACGTAGATTTATATGCAAATGTCTAAAAATTTCTGGAAACATAATTTCTGGGGTCAAAGGAATATACACTTAAAATTGACACAGATAGGGGACTTCCCCGGTGGCGCAGTGGTTAAGAATCTGCCTGCCAATGCAGGGGACACGGGTTCGATCCCTGGTCCAGGAAGGTTCCACATGCCGTGGAGCAACTAAGCCCGTGCGCCACAGCGACTAAGCCTGCGCTTTAGGGCCCGCGTGCTGCAACTACTGAGGCTGCGCTCCTAGAGCTTGTGCTCCACAACAAGAGAAGCCACCGCAATGAGAAACCTGTGCACCACAAGGAAGAGCAGCCCCCGCTCACCGCAACTAGAGAAAGCTCACGCGCAGCAATGAAGACCCAACGCAGCACCCCCCCCCCCAAAAAATTGTTACAGATATAATACTGTTATAGAGCCATATTGCTTTCCAAAAAGACTGCAACAATTTATACCCCTAGCAATAGTGTATGGTAGTGCCTATTCCTTTATGCCCTCTTCAACCTTTTTAGTTTGTGCCAATCTGATGGGTGTCAGGTTACTTTGTATTTCCCTGATTTTTACTAGTTCACATGTTTATTGGCTCATTTGTATTTCTTCTTTGGGGAATTGCCTGATCATATCCCCTGTCCACTTTCCTATGTATTGTGTTGTCTTCTCACAGATTTTTAGAAATTATTTATTTATTCTATTTCTTTCTTCCAGCCTGCTATTGGGCTTTTAATTTTGTTTATGGTACCTTTTACTATATGGAAGTTTTTGTGTAAATGAATCAATCTTTTCTTTTAAGGCTCCTTTGCAACAACAACAAAAGGCTCATTTGCTTTACATCTCATTTAGCTCTGCATCATTATAAAATTACTATTCTATTTATAACAATTTTTTAGTTTTTGATTTTTAATATTCAGAACCTGAATACATTCAGAACATATTTTTGTGTATTTTATGAGGTAGGGCTCTAATATTTCCTGCAAAATGGATAGGCTATTGTCCCTAAACCCCTTATGGAAAGTCATCCCTTCTACACTGAACTGAAATGCCATCTTTATCGTATACTAAATTGACATATTCTAGAGTAGAATTAATAAAATCCCAATATCCAGGTCTAATCACCTTGGACACAAAATCTATTGCTCTTTAAGAATGTACACAATCGGGCTTCCCTGGTGGCACAGTGGTTGAGAGTCCGCCTGCCGATGCAGGCGACACAGGTTCGTGCCCCGGTCCGGGAAGATGCCACATGCCGCGGAGCGGCTGGGCCCGTGAGCCATGGCCACTGAGCCTGCGCGTCTGGAGCCTGTGCTCCGCAACGGGAGAAGCCACAGCAGTGAGAGGCCCACGTACCGCAAAAAAAAAAAAAAAAAAAAGAATGCACACAATCAAGACACATTACACAATCTTAAATGCGAAAGCTTGCAAATAAAGTAGCATATAACATTTTTGCTTAATAAGCCTATCACAAGATGTAGCCACCTCTAGATGTGCTATCAAACATTTGTGATAAGGCCATTGTAAAAAACAAAAATTAAAACCTTTATTGATAGAAGTATTAACTAGTTATATATAGCATACAGCCTAAATGATAAATTCAGTTTAACTTAACTGGTCCCTTCTTTCCAAATATAAAGCCCAGCATTACCTCTACCTGAGAAGACAGGTCTTCTACTATACACCTGGAAGCCTGGACAGGAAAGCCGGGGAAGACTGGGCCAGCTGGTTCCTATCCCTGACTGGTACGTAGACCGTTTTACTACTCCCAGAGTCCAAGCTGCTCAGGCAAAGGCCATCCATCCACAGCAGCACCCAATATTCTTGGTTATGTAAGCATCTCCTACCACAGAGACTCCATACACTGTATGAGATTCATATATAAAGATCTGGCTTCTTAGGGCAGAGTAATCTTAAGTCTAAGTTGGCAGCAGTAAAAGAAACTTGCTTTGACAGACTTTGGTGTTACCATGAGTTAGTTTCAAGTGCTGAGCAAAGCATACTGGAGACAGCTGTCACTACATATCATCCTGGGCTTCTGGGCTCTGTTCAGCCCCACTGTTTATTTATTGATTCCTGTACCATTACCACACTGTTTTAATTACGAAAGCTCTGAAGTATCTATCAACATCTAGTAGGACAAATTCCCCTTTGTTACTCTTTTACAAAAACTTCTTAGCTATTTTCCCCCATTTACTCTTGCATTAGGTTTTAGAATCAGTTTGTTAAAATCTGTAAGAGGCCCCTTGGGCAGACACCATCTTATCCAGGTGATCAAAGTTAACATCACCAGTAAAGGGACAAATCAACATCATGTGCAGTGAAATGAACACGGCATTACTTCCATAGTATTCCAGCCAAAAATGTATAAGTTGAACGTAATCATGGAAAAACACAAGACAAACCCAAACTAAAAGAAATTCTACAATATGACTAAGTCCCTACTGTTCAAAAATACTAAGGCTAAAGATACATGAGAACTGAATGCAACACATGATTCTGGGACTTTATTTTACTATAAAGGACATTATTGGAATAACTGGCAAAATCTGAAATGAGGTCTGTAAATCTGATGATAATGTTAATTTAATCCATTATTTATAGTGTTAATAGTGTTAATTTCCCAATTTTGGTACTTGCTCTGCAGTTACATAAGAGAATATGTTTTCCAGGAACAAACACCAAAATATTTAGGGGTAAAGGAGCATATTGTCTGCAGCTTAATCTCAAGTGGTTCAAACAGAAAAACAATATGTATATGCATATGTATTACAGATAGCGAGGGGAGAAAGGGAAGAGGAGAGGAGAGAGAGAGGGAGCAGGATAAAGCAAATGTGATCAAATGTTAACATCTGGGGGACCTGGGTGAATACAGGACAATTTTTTTACCATTCTTGTAACTTCTCTGTAAGTCTGAAATTATGTCAGACTAAAATTTAAAACTAAATTTTAAGCAAGTCCCTTGAGGATTTTACTTGAGATGACCCATGAAGGAATATAGTCTCTAGCCATTTATCCTCATCTTTTTGATATCATCAGTATAGTTTCATTGTTTTCTTCTTGTTTTTTATTCCTAAGTACCACATAATTTTCTATATAATTGTGAATAGATATCTCTTTTATTTTTTATTTTTTAATTTCTTGTTGTTAATATACAGGAAAGTAATTTATCTTTGCAAGTTTAAATTTTATCCAATTTTCTAAACTCAAATATTAGTTATCATTAGTTAATTATCTTGAATTTTACATCAGACAATCATAACATCCTGTTATTAAGGACAACTTTCAGCTCTTTCTTTCCAATATATGTACCTTTTAATTTTTTCTTCATTGTATTGGCTGAAACCTCCAGAACAAGGTTGAATAGTGGAGATGATAATGGGCATTTTTGTCTTGTTTTTTACTTTTTTAATGATGATATTGGTAATGTTTCACTATTATATATGATATTTGCTATTGGTTTCTTGTAGATAGTCTATCAGTAAAATAAAATTTCTTTCATTCCTGGATGCCTACAAATTTTTTTCTTAACCAGGAATGGTTTAAAATAAAGTCTTTATTAAGATGTATGTATAGAAAAGTACATATAAGAGTATAGCTTGATGCATTTTAATAAAATGAACACACTGAGTATCAAATTTTATTAAATGCTTTTGATAACAGAAAAATCAAACTGTTTCTTTTAACCTTTTAAAGTACTAAATACATTCCACAGATAAACCCAATTTGATCTTAATTTCTATTTTTATTTAGATTTATCCCTGCCATCATATATATATATATATATATTTTTTAACCATTCTTTCTTATGATTTCATTTTCCCACTTTTCTAATTTTACTGAAATAATCAAGCTTTCTTTTTTCCTTTCCTTTTTCCCTAGGGAGATCTACATAGTATTACCCCTAATATTTTTTAAAAACCCATAAATTGATATTTCTCTAACAACAGAGTAAACCACGTCTGGAAAGAACTTTGGCTATTAACAGTGGTTACTTCTGGAAAGGGGAATAAGGTGAGGAGTAAAGATGCGAAATGGGACCTTGCTTTTTAAATTTAACCTCTTTTATTGTGAAATACAACACATGTACAGGAACATAATTATAAATGTATAGTTTAACAAATTATCAGAAAAGTAACATGTCGTCATCATCCAGGTCAAAAAATAGAATACTGCCAGCACACAGATGCCCTCTTACCTGCCCCTTTTGATCACAACCCTCTCCATCCCACTTCCTTCACTTCCAGAGGAAAACTATTTCCTCATTTTTATGGCAATCATAAAACCTGCTTTCTTTTAATAGCTTTATTATACCTAAGTATGCATCCCTAAACAATATTGTTTATTTGGGCCTAGTTTTGAAGTGTATTTGTATAGAATGATAATAGTATGTTTCCTTTATGGGATCTTTCATTCAAAATCATGTTTCTGAGATTCATCCACATTGCTGGGGTTAGAGGTAGTCTGCTCATTTCCATTGCCAAATAGTATTTCTTTGTATGAATATATACCACAATTTATCCAGTCTATGTTGCATGAATGGACATTTGGGTTGTTCAAATCAGTGGCTCTTAATGCTGCTATAAACATTTTTGTACATGTTTTCAGGTGTACAGGGGCCCATATTTGTTGGCTATAAATGTAGAAATGGAATTTCTGAGTCATAATGTATGGAAATCTTTACCTTTACTAGATAAAGGCCAAACTGGTTACAAAATATTTAGTATTAGTATCATCATTCTTTTTAATTTAGCAATTCCTGTGAATTTGTAGACCTAGCTCACTGTGGTTTTAACATGCATCTATCTCATTTCTAGTGAGGTTGAGCACATTCTCACGTTTGTTGGCCAACTGGATTGATCCTTTTGGGAAGTGGCTGCTCAAGCCTTTTATACACTCTTGTACTGAGATGTCTTTTTCTTATTGATTTATACAAATCTGTTATATATGCTTGAGATAAGGACATTCATTTTTCACCCTATATATTTCCATATTATTTGAATTTTAATAAGCATATATTACACCTAGAAATTCTAAAATGAAAAATTATAAGATCTTTAGCAGAGTTTTACTTTCTTCCTATCCCCAGTTTGTTTAAATCTGAAATGTTACAGAATGTTATATACATACATACACATACATACACATATACTAGATTTACATTATTCTTCTATATATTTAGAAAACTTTTCTTATCAATTATACCAGGCTTCACAGTCCCTGTATTTAGACACAACTCTAAGTTTTTCTGCTTTTTTTATACACTACTGCTTCTTATGCCCAAACCTTCCTCTTTCTTGGATTTGTTTTTCATTTTACTGGGAACACCTCTTCAAGTAATTTTCTCAAAAAGGGTGTGCTCATAAACTTTCAGAGTTCTTATTTATTTTGACCTCCATTTAAACATTTAAATATTAGTGAGGCTGGGTACAGTTCTGTGTTCAAAATAATTTTCCCTCAGAACACTGAAGGCACTTATCTTCTAGCAAACTATGTTGCAGGTGAGAAATCTCAGTCTTGAGTCTTTCTATGTAGGCTGTTTTCTATCTCTGGAATCATAAGTAGTTCAGTAATGTACAGATAGATGCTTTTTGCTTTTACATTTTTCTAGCTTGTTCCTTGGCGGGCCCTTTATACTTGAAAACTCGAGAGTCTTTCTTCAGCATAGGGAAATATTCTTTATTTCTTTATTTTCTCTCTTCCACTGTCTTTCCTTATGTAACACTATAAAATGGATACTGGATCACTTAGATCTACCCTCAAAGTATAACTTCCTCAGGTACTTTCTCTTTTTGTCCTCTTGCTTTACGGTCTGTAAATTTCCTCTACTTTATTTTTGTAAAAATTGGTCTTAAGCCTGTGTATTATTTAATCCTCCAACTGCATCTTTATTTCAGCAAGTTTCAATATGGAACTAATTCCTTAACCATTCCTTTTTTTTGCATGGCAGTTGTCTTTTTATTTGTGGACCCAATTCTCTCTTGACTCTGAGGAAACCTGCTGTGATCAGAACAAGTTTAGTTTCAAATGTCTGGTAAGCTTTGATCACTGATTCATATTATTAAGTGAAGGACTACGTTGATTAGTATTCTAAGAGATAATGAATTTCCTCCACAGTTGTATTACTCTGTCTCCAAACCTCCAAATGGGAGATGTGTTTGATTATGGGTGTCTTCAGGTAAGTGGTACACTCAGACAGGTTTCTCTTTAGAAGTGGAGAAAAAGCAGTTTTTCTAAAATAAGGAAGGCTGCATTTTGCTAGCATGGTCATTTAATGTACATCAGTCCGTGGTGGAGTTTGCTTTCTTCTTCTCCCGCTATTCCACCCTCCTCATCCAACCTATTGTGGAGGTCCATTACCTAAAGCTCTGCTTTGTGCGCACGCTCTTTCCAATCCCAGTCCATGAAAGCACTGCCTGTTCAACCCTCCCCTAAACAAATCCCCTACTTTGCTTGAAGAACTGTTCTCAGAGCTTTATCTTAGAACTAATGCCATTGCCAGGGAGGGAGGGAGAGAAGTAGGAGAAATAACAGTTCTGAAGGCAGTCCCTTAATTACTTGCCCTGATGTTCCATCTTACCCCTACCTGCTCCCTCCTCCTACACTTGCTGATTCTAGGCTTGAGTATCAGGAAAGGAGCTCTTTAAGAAATTAACTGATTTCCAGCGTGCAGCAGGAGTACCTATTTGGGGTTGCATTTTATTCTGTTCTGGTTTCTCAATCACTAGAATTCCAACTGCTTTCTGTTACCCTGAAATTCCTCAAATTTTCTGGTATTATAACAATAGCAAGAATGACAGCAGCTAACATTAACTCAACATTGGCTAAACAGACTGTCAGTATAAATATTTGTTATCCTGGTCTTTAGCTAGTTGACAAGCTAGAGTTAAGGCAATTAATTTGGCTTGTTACGCTGACTTTGTTTCTGATAAATAAAAGTTTTCAATTATGGAAAAAAAAAACATTGGCTAAACGTAAAAACTCTTCTAAGTGCTTTGCACATATTACCTCTCTTGATACTCACAACAAACCTAGGAGGTTGATACTATTATCATCATCCTAATTTTACAGATGAGGAAACTGAGGCAAAAAAAAAAAAAAAAGAATAAGCAACTTGTCTAAAGTCACACAGTTGGTAAATGGCAGAGCCTGGATTCAGACATAGGTAATCTGGCTTCAAAGCCTCCCTTTTCTGTTTTTCAATATAGTTATGATTCATTCTTTTTTGTAGGTCTGCTTTGTCATTTTCAGTAATAAGTGAGAAGTATGGGAGGGTAAATGGGTGTAATCCGTCTATCATTTTGTAATGAAAATACACTGTTTTCACTACACTGATACTGTTTTCACATCACTTATAATGGGTAGCAACATCTTTTAGAGAATATGCAGGATCTAGTGAGGGAATCTAGTGACAGAAAATGAGCCCTATGAAACTGTTTAATCAGAATCAAAAGAGATAATGTGTAGTAGGAGTCCCAAAACGAGAGGCTTGAAAAAGTGGCAATTTCAAAAGAATAGATAAGTTGTTTTAAAAATCTAAGGAAACACTAAATAGCATTCTTGTATTCTCAGCAACTTATTAGTTTACTGTCACCACCACCAGAGAGAAGTTGAGAATGTACTAAAATTTTAGTCCCATCCTATTCCCTGACAGCAGCCTTACAAATAATTCAGTTCAACTCAAATACATATGATATACCTACTACATGCACTGAGCTACAAACTGGAGATAAAGAAATGAAAGGCACTGTCCCACTGTCCCTGCCCTTACAGAGCTTACAGTCTATGGCAGGCAGGAAGAAGTAAACAAATGACTATAATTCAGTGTGGTAAGTGTTATGATACGGGCAGATACACAGGGGGTGCAATCAAAACAAAGAGACAAGCCTTCCAAGGAGGTTTCTCTAGAAATAACTCATAGACTGAGTGTTCAAGGATATGCTATTATTGGCTTGGGGAGATTAAACTGAATTTATCATCTTTTCCCTCAATCTTCTCTTCTATCCATCTATACAATACCTGGTAAAGAGAAAATGGCCCACACAGAAAGCTGGAAGCTTTCTTGACTTTTCCCTCCTCCTCTTGAATTGGTCATCAAGTCTCATCTGATTCCACTTCCTTATATTTCAAATCAATTACCTACTCTCTATTCCTACTAAATATAACTACCTTAGTTGCAGCCTCTATCATTTCTCACCTTGATAATTCTAATAACCCTAACTGGTATTCCAGTTAAATCTCTTCATTAATTAAATAAACTGATCCTGAAAACTCCCCTTGGGTGGTGCTCCTCTTGATCTGGGCCCTCTCCAGCTTCTTCTTTCCACGCTCTTTCCCACTCTGCCAAACTTCCTACAGTTCTCTGAAAGACCGTGCTCTGTTTTGCCTAACTGCCTTTATTTAAGCTGTTTGGTCCTTGTTTTGGTCCTTGTTTGAGATGTTCCAACCTTCCCCTGTTAACACATACTCAGACTACTCAATACATCTCTTCTGAAAAGTCATCCTGATGGCTACTTATATTCCCCTGTCCTTCCCACATGCTGAGTCAGGTACCTCTTCTGTGTGCTACTATACCACACTGACTCATCAGGACACTTATCACAAAGAATTACACTCAAATTATTCTGAAATTGTTTCTTTACTTGATTCTCTATAATCTAGATGATTGAACTAGCACAAAGCCTGTTACACAGGATGCAATCAAAAAATACTGAAAGAATGAAAGCATGAACAAACGAACGAACGAGGTTAGTTAAGTCTGAAATCTGATGGGATAACCAAAGGAGATAATGGAGAGGACAGAACGTTGGAGCAATACCCATCTCTAGTGAGTAGGAAGAAAGAAGCCAGTAAAGGAAACAGAATGAACAATCAAAGAGGCAGGAAGAAAACATCTCAGATTGTACAGCAAAGTATAACCCAAAAGAAGAGAAAACGTTAAGAAGGTACAGGTGGTCAACAGATCAAACACTACAAACAGGTCAAAGAAGGTGAGGACTAAGACAAGGCCACTGATTTAGAAGCGGTCACTGGTGATCTTGCTGTTGCTAATGCTGAGTTTACTCCCGCCTCACTCTTCTCAGCACTGTCAGAGACCATCTTCCTCAGCAATTTTTTGAGGCAATTTAGGGCTTACGAAAATAACCAAAGATATGAAACTTACCTGTGCTAATCTCTTTTTTCCATGATTAAAATATTGAAAAACAGAGAATATAAAGAAAATAAAATTCCACCATCCAGATATAATGTTATTTCACGATTTCCTTTGTTTTTTATGTTTATATTTGTACAAAACTGATATTATATTGAATTTTACATCCTAATTAAACAATTTCTTAATTATACTTAAATTTAGTCAGCCCCCAAGTTAGCCTTCTCATTGTAAGTCAAAAAATTAGTATTCTAATTTTTAAATAGAAAAAAGAAAAATTTTATCAAATTAGAGGTACTGCTTGGCTACATGTGCACAATGGGTTTTTTTGTCACATAACACTAAAATTACCTATTAGTTTCTATCAATAAAATTATTTATGCTATAAGGTAGCATAGCAGGAATTCCCTGGCAGTCCAGTGGTTAGTACTTGGTCTCTTCACTTCCATGGCCCGGATTCAATCCCTGGTCAGGGAACTAAGATCCCACAAGCCACACGGCACGGCCAAATGATAAAATAAAATAAAAGGTAGCATAGCACCCTAAGTATCTTATCTTGACCCATTTAGACTAGATTTTTTTTTTTTTTCATGATCTGGACCTTGGCCACTAAAAATAGGTTAGGCACTAGATATAGAAACATCTTTAGCTGCTGCAGGTCTTTTTTCTAGTCTTTTTGTTTTTTTTAAATAATCTCTTCAGTCAAAATTAGATACACTGGGGCCTTCCCTGGTGGCGCAGTGGTTGAAAGTCCGCCTGCCGATGCAGGGGACACAGGTTCGTGCCCCGGTCTGGGAGGATCCCACATGCCGCGGAGCGGCTGGGCCCGTGAGCCATGGCCGCTGAGCCTGCGCGTCCGGAGCCTGTGCTCCGCAACAGGAGACGCCACAATAGTGAGAGGCCCGCGTACCGCAAAAAAAAAAAAAAAAAAAAAATTAGATACACTGGCTTATAAATAATAAGGTCTAAACTATAACATTAAAAACGCTTGTGTGACAATTTATTATATCTAGGAAAACAGTATGAACCAGAGTTTTCAACCCTCTTCTGAGATTTTCTTTTTTCAGTAGGGAGTATGTTTTACTAGAAGAAGTAAAAAATAGAAAGAATGAAACATTTCTAAAAGTAAGAATTACTAGGTCAAAGGATGTGAACATTTTCAAGGCTTTTGATACATATTGCCAAATTAAATCCAGAAAGGCTGTGTCAAATTTACACTTCCTTCAATATATGAGCTTCATTTCCCCATACCCTTGCAACACTGAGTATTCTTATTTTTAGTCTTTGCCAATCTAACAGGTAAAAATGATAACCTTATTATTTTAATTGTTTATAACAATAGTAAAAATAAACATTTGTTCATATTTATTGACCTTTCTTTTTTACAAATTGATTATTCATGTTCTTTTACCTGTTTTTCTAGTGGGTATTTGCTTTTAAACTATTGATTTATAAGAGCTCTTTATATATTCATGATATTAACCATTTGTTACAAATATTTCCTCCTTTTATCTTTTTATTTATGGTTTCTGACATAAGAGGTTTTTAGTTTTATAGTCACATAAATTTCATTTCTTTCTTAAAATCATATTTAGAAAATTATTTCCCATATCCCATATTTTATAAATTATTCAAAGTTCTTTTAATATGTTTACAGTGGAATAATACTGACATCAATGAGATGATTTATTTCTACGACCTAATACACATTAAGTGATTCTAACTTCCTAAAACTTATAATTACAATTCCAACAGTGGTCACTATGAAACACAGGTTTAAAATTAAATTCTAGATTTTCTTTCATCCAATTTTAGCTGTTTAGACAATTTTTTAAAACCAGAGTTTTGAGTTTAGAAAATTCATTCAAAGTTCCCTTTAACCCATACGAAGCACAGATCTCTTGCTAGTTATCACCCACCTCTCAAAAACCTGTTAGGGATCCTTATGATGGGACAGGACTGAATGAAGCGCCTCCTAACTGGGTCCCATCGTATTTTCTTCTTACCTGTTACCACAATTATCAGCAATAAGTCAGACACATACAACACATGGCAAATAATACATAGTAACTGTAGTTATAAAGACAGAAAAACAGGAAACAAAACAATACTTGAATACAGAAAGAAGTGATGTAAAGCAGCATTTAACCCTGTTTTGGAAGTCAAAACAAAATTTAATTAATACATAAGCAGTGATGAAGGTTTTCAACTCATCCCCAAAAGAATAATTATGTGCACCATTTTTTGGAATTCTGGTTCAACAGACATGCATTCAATAATCACCAATGCCATCTTGTGGCAAAAATTCACCAGGAGCTTTATAAACAGATTAGAAACGATGACATTTTTACAAGTCAGTGAATGTTAAAAAGGGAGCTCTGACTAAAATTAATTTGGCATAACGTAGGCTCCTGTTCTCTTCCAGGTTTGGTATTCTTTTATCAGTTATATGGTTAAGAGGATAAAGCAATGGGCACCAGTCTTTAAATATGAAATAAGCTGATCTTGCTATAATTAAAATTGTGTGGTAGCAACCAAATAAAACAAACATTTAATATCGTGACACTTCCACTGTGGGGGGAGAAAAAAAAAGGAAATTCCTCTGCCTTCACAGGAAGCAAATTAACTGCACATTAACCCCAATTAAAACTTGTTTTCTTATAACATAGAAGAAAAATGCAAAGCATAGTAGAAGTGTTAAATGGGATAATTTTGTCTCTTCCCAAAGGTTTGATAGCTCCCAAAGACAGCTCTTACAAGCAATAAAAACAATTAACACTGGTACAGAATTTAAAGTTTAAAACAGCTTCTGCAAGTATTATCTCATTTGATCCTCACAACAACCCTGTATGGATTCAACAGTCATTTCATTAAGCACCTTCTATGCCTTGAGCCCTAGGCTAGGCTCCACGGTAGCCAAAGGAGGATATGGCTCCTAGCCTCAAGAACTCACGTGAGGAAGGCAGATGCCTAAACTAATAATTACATTACAGTGAAGTAACTGCTATAACAGGGGCTATAAAAACACTTTGAGGAAGATATTATCATCTTAATTTTACAAGTAAGGAAGCTAAAAAAAAATTAAGTGACTTAATGCCAAAGCCAGGAGTCAAGCCTGGGCAGTTTGACTCTAACATCTGCCTTCTTTCTACTATACCACACTTAACTTGTCTCAAATTCCTTGGAAAGCATATAGTTTTTGGTTTTGACAATCGGAAATATCTGAGATGTTCATCAGCAAGGTCTGGTCTGTTTACTAGAGCACTTGTACACAGAGATACATAAATTCAGTGTAATGAAATAGCATTACCTGCACATGTATACTTAATATTGTGGCGGAGACAGACTCGTGAGCAAGGGAAAGAATTATTTTGCAAAGGAGTTGCAAAAGGGTTTATCTATTAATCCTCCAAGTCTTTTAAATCAGTAGTTCCCAAATGCTGGTCTACAGACCACTGGTGGGCTAAGGTGAAGATTCACCAGTCCAACACAAAATGAGAAAAATATGGACAAGGCAATGAGTTTTTTAAAATGCTAAAATGTTCCATTTAAAAGTCTGTCCTTTTTTCAGAAATTAGAAACATTTTTATTAAATATTCTTTTATTTTAAGAGATGAAGGTGACAGAAAATGGTACTTGATTTTGTTTTTTAATATTCTTTCTCGGAAAAATAAAAAACTTGCAAGCCTATGTGTATCCCCAAAATATACATATATTTAAATTTATAGGTTTATGACATCCAAAGACTGGAGAAGCACAGCTTTAAATCAATACAATATTTGTTGATCACTCATAAGTCCAACATTGTCAACCACACTATCAAAGGATACGTAAGATGTATAAGAAACTTCCCTTGCCCTCAAGAAGTTTATATTCTAATTAGGGAGACAAGACAAACACATAAAACAATTAGATAGCAATACAAGACAGAATATAACAAGTGATTAGCTTAAAATTTGACATTTTTATGTATCAAAAGCATTAAAATGTACATACCCTTTGACCCAGCTATTCCACTTCTAGGAATTTATTCCTAAAGAAATAATCATAGATGCATGGAAAGATGTATGGACAAAGATACACACTATGATATTATTTATAATGGTAAAAAATTAGAAACACTTTCAGTGTCCAATGATAGGGAGATGGTTAAGTATGCTAAATAAACATATTTAAATATATTCATATTCTACGCACCACTAAAAAAAGTACATACAAGAATATTTACTAACATGAGAAAACATTCACTATATTGCAAATGAAAGGTGCAAGGTACAAAATAGTAGCAGTGCATGATACCACATCAACAAAGAAAAAAGTATATATTCATGAAAAATACAGGCAGGATATACATCAAATTTTAATTGTGGTTATCTTTGGGCAGTTATTATGAGTGATTTTGGTTTTTTCTCCTTAGTGCTGGTGTTTATTTTCCAAGCTTTCTCATTGAGTAGGCATTACTTTTGGACTGGAAAAAAAAACAATACCATATTACTTTAATTTTTTTTTGAAGCTATGATAAGAAAATACTATAAAGAAACATACCAAAGTATTAACAGTGGTTATGATTCAGGTTGAGGATTATCACCCCTTTTATATTTTCCAAAAATTCTAAGACATATTGTTTTATAATGGAAAAATATAAAACAAATTTAGATAACAGTAAGGGAGTAATACTGAAAATTACTGAACCACAGTTGTAATCAAAAATCCTTTTTGATGTTTTCTCAGAGCTCTGTCAGACATCTCTGGCCTGCTTTTCTCTCAGCAACCAACATAAGTCTGTCACAGGCATAGGCTAATGTTGACTCTACAGAGGTTATTCACCCAAAGTAGGCACTAAGTTCAGAATCCATATTTTCTTCCTTCAGCCAAAGAGCAGAAAAAAAGAGAAACCAGCAACATAGCATATATATGCCTCTCCAATTTCATGTAAATATATTCCTGAAAAATATATTTGTTCTTGAAGCTTTAATTTTTATGTATTTGAATGCCAATGTTCATTTGTGATTGCTTATACTCTTCAAAACAAAACCCATAATTTTTTCAATCATTTCATCAATATTTTATTTTTTGCTAGCTTTTCCATTTTTCCTTTTTATTTATTTCACTATAAATATGACAGTCATTGACAGTCAAGATGGTAGGCTGAGCACACTGCAAGCAAGCTCCCCTCTCCCCAAAGCCCCACAAGTAACACAAAAGCCATTTAAAAAAAAAACACCTAGGGCTTCCCTGGTGGCGCAGTGGTTGAGAGTCCGCCTGCTGATGCAGGGGACGCGGGTTCATGCCCCGGTTCAGGAAGATCCCACATGCCGCGGAGCGGCTGGGCCCGTGAGCCATGGCTGCTGAGCCTGCACGTCCAGAGCCTGTGCTCTGCAACGGGACAGGCCACAACAGTGAGAGGCCCGCGTACTGCAAAAAACAAAAACAAAAAAACAAAAACAAAAAAACTATGATCAAAAGAAAGCAAGAAATGGTCTTAGTCAATCACTGAAAGATGTAAGGCTGACAGAATCAGCTTAAAGAAGGAAACCACAGTGCTATACACCCAGAGTAGAGGGCTACTGCAAGTGATCTGAACAGCCCTCAGAGTAAACTAAGCCCAGAGGTGGAAGACAGCAGAAAGAACTGAAATAATTTATAGAATTTACAGCATAACTGGTTAGGGGGTGGCATGGAAGTTACAAAGCAGGTCAACCTCTCCCACCATTTACCATTTGGTTCAAGCATTATAGAATAGAGGTACATAATTTGCTCCTAGATGGGAACAGTGGCATCAAACAAGAAAGGTGTCACTCCCCAGGTAGGAACAACGAGTATAAACCCTTGGATCAGAAAGACAGGACAGAGCCCTGGGTGGATATTAAATCCCAGGAAAAAGAGGGGACAGACACTAAAGAAGTCTGGCAATTGGTACGCTCCATCTCATTGCACATTCCATCTCTACCCACAGTCAGTGGAGACCTGCTGCAATAAACATATGTAACATTCACAGGAAGGCTAACAAGGACTCTCAAATAAAGGTGAATGAGCACAAAACCAAGACTCAAACATGAAAAAGTTATTAATGTGACAAGCAGAACTCATACCCAAAGAAAGAGAGTTGACAAATTAAATAGAATAAAACCTTAGATTAGGTACAATTACTGTCCTGAGATATGCAAGATGATAATACATTTATTTTAAAAGAAATAAATTGGAACTCTTAGAAGTTAAATTTTGATCATTTAAATAAAACTAATTAAGGACTGAAAAAAATAAAGAACAAATTAAATTAGTAATCTAAAAAATGGAGCCAAGAAATGCACCAGAATATGGTATAGAAGGAAAAAGAGGTGGGAAGCATTTTAAGAAGTTAAGATATAAAAGAGGATTGAGCAACTACTATCAAAACACCACCTGCCTTTTTTGTAGAAACAGACAAGCTAATCTGAAACTTCATACAGAAACACAAGGAAACCAGAAAACCAAAACAATCTTGAAAAACAACTAAATTGGAAGACACATTTCCTGGTGTCAAAACTTACTAAAAAGATACAGTATTCAAAACTGTAGTCCTGGCATAAAGATAGACACGTATATTAATGGGACAGAAACTGAAGGGTCTACAAGTAAACCCATGTATCTATGGTCAATTGATTTTTTTTTAACATCTTTATTGGAGTGTAATTGCTTTACAATGGTGTGTTAGCTTCTGCTTTATAACAAAGTGAATCAGCTATACATATACATATACCCCATAGAATAGACTTATGGTCAATTGATTTTTGACAAGGGTGACAAGATTATTCAACGGGGAAAGCATAGTCTTTTCAACAGATGGCCCTGGGACAACTAGATATACTTTTAAACCTAGAATTCTGTATCTACTCAAACTCTCAGTCAATTGTGGGAGTGAAATTAAGACTTTTTTTTTTGGCTGTGCTACATGGCTTGCAGGATCTTAGTTCCCCGACCAGGGATCAAATCTGTGCCCCTTGCAGTGGAAGTGCAGAGTCCTAATCAGTGGAAGGCCAGGGAATTCCCAAGACATTTTTGAATGTACAAGGACACAAAATTTTTGCTTCCCTCAGAGTTCTAGTGAACGAATTACTCAAAGATATACATCTGGAATTTAAAAAAATAATCCAAGAATAATAATCAAGGTATAAGAAAAGAGTAAGCAGAGAAATCAGTAAAGTAAGTTTAAATAAGTGCTGACTGGAAAACAAAACAAAACACAAAAGCTTACTAACATTCAAAACCGTAATCTCAGTGATACCGACAGGAGTAATTATGAGGGTAAGAAGAAGGGCTGGAGAAGGGAAACCAGGTGAATGGTAAAGTCCTTGTCTTGTTCAGAAGAAAGATACAGAAAGTGATTAATACAGATACTGATAGAAAATATAAATTTAAGTATTATGTAAAAAATTTAAGATGGCTTCACTCCAAACATTTAAAGACACAAATTCTTTCAGAGAATAGAGAAACTCATTTATGAAACTAGTAGAACCCTGATATCAAAGTCTGATAAAGACATTAAAGATCATTACAGGTCAACATCCTTTATAAACATAGGCACAGAAATTCTAAACAAAATATTATCAAATCAAAGTTACATAAAAAGAACAATACATCATGGCTAAGTGAAATTTGTTCCAAAATTGTGAGGCTGTTATAACATTCAAAAATCAGTATAATTCACCACAAAAACAGAATAAAGAGAAAAACTATGCAATCATCTCAATAAATGCAGAAAAAGCTTTTGATAAAATTCAGCACCAAGCCAACTGGGGGAAAAAAGAAATTTATGCTTACACAAAACCTTGTACGTAAATGGTTGATAGAGCGACTTCCCTGGTGGCGCAGTGGTTAAGAATCCGCCTGCCAGTGCAGGGGACACAGGTTCGAGCCCTGGTCCAGGAAGATCCCACATGCCACAGAGCACCTAAGCCCGTGCGCCACAACTACTGAGCCCGCGCTCTAGAGCCCGTGCTCCACAACAAGAGAAGCCACAGCAATGAGAAGCCTATGCACCGCAACAAAGAGTAGCCCCCACTCACCGCAACTAGAGAAAGACCACGCGCAGCAACGAAGACACAACACACCCAAAAATAAATAAATTTTTTTTAAAAGATAAATAAATAAATAAATAAATGTTCATAGAAAGTTCATTCATAATAGCCAAAACCTGGCAACAACCTTCCAATGAATCAGAATGGGTAAATGAACTGTGGTTCATCCATACCATGGCAGACTACTCAGTTATCAATGAACTAACAATTGATGGGGGCAATAACTTGAATGGCTCTCAAGGGAATTATGCTGAATAAAGAAAGCCAATGTCAAAAGGTTACCTGATTCCACTTATATAACATTATTGAAATCACAAAATTACAGAGACGGAGAACAGATTAGTGGTTGCCAGGGGCTTGCCATGGGGAGGCGGCTGTGCCTAAACAAGGGCACATGAGGGGCCCTTGTAAATGGGTCTGTTCCATATCTTGTCTAGGTGGCCAGGCAAATCTATACATGTGATAAAATTACACGGAACTCAATTCAAACACATGCACAGACACACACACAAATTAATGCATGTAAAACTAATGAAATCTGAGTAAAGTAAGTTGATGGTATCAATGTCAATTTCCTGGTTGTGTTACTGTGTAGTAGTAACAAGATATCATCTGGGAAACTGGATGTAGGGTGTATGAATCTCTCTGTATTATTTCTTACAATTGCATTATAAATCTACAATACCTCAAAGTAAAAAGTATGAAAAATTAAATAAATAAAACCCAAAATGCAGAGAAAAAAAAACCTGACTGTTGACATGGGGCAGATTGCATTCAAAATGACATATCTGAAACAATTATGAATATTTTAACAATTAGAACTATTGATAGAGAACATGATCTAAGAATTCTGGTTTAGGTGATATAGTCCTACTGCATTATACAATTCAGTATCTATAAAGAATTTCAAAAGAGAAGCAAATTAACACTGTATTCAGAATCACTGCACAGTTGTGCAGACTGCTTACTGCATGAGAGCTCCATGCCAAGTGGCTAAATTGGGACTAAAATCCAGCCTGCACTCTGCTGCCCAGTGTACTCACAGAACTATGTCTACATGTACCATGGCACACTTTGGGCTGGCAGTGACCAACTTGTTAAGTGAATGACTTTCTTTTAAACGTAAGAGAAATAACATTTATTGAGTATCTATTCCTAGCACTTATATATACCCATTTTAAAATTTCTGCCTTTGCCTTTCAAAATAAGGTCTGAACCATATCTTAGTTCTGCTGTGCTGCTCAGGTATAGAGTATTCCTCAGGAGGCTTCGGTTCTGTCTCAAATCCTTTTTGAAACAAAGTGGTGTATAAATTAATACAAACCAAAATATGAATTACAGTACAATATTGTACTGTGTTATAGTTTAATTAGTCATGGCATTATATATGTGTATGTTTATGTGTGTGAAAACAGCTGCATTCCTTAATAAAAATACTGTTCCAAGAACTCATTTAAATCCTCACCACAACTCTTAGATAAAATTATGATCCCCAATTTATAGATGAGAAAACTAAGACATAGAGAGATTAAGTAATTTGACCAAGGTCACTTCGCTAAGTAAGCAAGTAAAAACTCTGGGATTCAAACCCATGCAGTTTGGATCCAAATCACTCTTAACCACTCACAATAATGCTCATAGTCACAATTCAATTTGGCACCTGAAAATGTATGTCTGACAGAGGCACTTGATAAATACTTATTAAATGAATGAATGAATGAATACTATGGCAGTAATTCTCAACCAAAGGTACACTCTCCCAACTCCCTAAAGAGGTTGCTCTCCTCTCCCAGGATTCTGGTATTATTCTCCATTATACAGTCATCCCCTGGTATCCACTGGGGATTGGTTCCAGGACCCCCGAGGATACCAAAATCCTAGGATGCTCAAGTCCCTTCTTCTATAACATAGCTAAGTGTTTCCACACAACCTATTCACACATTCTCCAGTATACTTTAAATCCTCTCTAGATTACTTATAATACCTAATACAATGTAAATGCAATGTAAGTAGTTGTAAATACAATGTAAGTGATCTGTAAATAGCTGCTGGAGTGCAGCAAATTCAATTTTTGCTATTTGGAACTTTTATTTTCCCCCATTTTTTTTTCCCCCAAATATTTTTGATCCGAGGCTGGCTGAATCCATGAATACGGAACCCGTGGATACAAAAAGCCAACGGTATCATTATACTGCCACTTAATTAAGAATAAAAACCAGGGACTTCCCTGGTGGCACAGTGGATAGGACTCCATGCTCCCAATGCAGGGGCCCCGGGTTCGATCCCTGGTCAGGGAACTAGATCCCACATGCATGCCACAACTAAGAGTTTGCATGCTACAACTAAGGAGCCTGTGTGCTACGACTAAGGAGCTGGCGAGTGGCAGCTAAGGAGCTGACAAGCCTCAACTAAGGAGCCCATGTGCCACAACTAAGGAGCCCGTGAGCCACAACTAAGACCCGGTGCAACCAAATAAATAAATATTTTTTAAAAAAAGGAATAAAAACCATAGTAAGTCATAGCCTATCACAGATTTCTTTCCTCCTATAAAAATGAAGTAATCACAGCACATTGAGAGACATCCTCAAACCTTAAGATATTCTTTGTCATTCTGGTTTATATCATTAGTTATTAAAGTATGACTTTACTGAAAAAACAGCCTTGTAGGGTGAGTAGTTTTGTCTTTGGGGGAGGAAGAGAGCACAGGAGGAATTGTATCAGGCTCAAACTGTTCCAAAAGGCAGATGTGATACTGAAACCATTGTTCATAAATGACTGAATTCTAAGTTATACTATCCTTCCTTAGAAATAGTAAAAACGAAAGAGGCTAAAAATTTTACAGATTAAAAATTAATCAAAAAGTATTATAATTCATAAACCTGTGTTAGATTAAAATATTAAATCGGGACTAACAAACAAAAATTCTAGGAATACTCCTGACTTAAAATAGCGCCATCACATTCCTAATGTTTATGAATGGCTGCCAAGACTTTGAAATAAAGTTTTAAATAAAAACCCCACCCTTTGGGACCAGTTTAATCTTTTGATAGGAAGAATTAATTATAAGCACACCACAAACTATATGTATACTAGATGGTCTCTAAAGCTCTAAAAATTCTACAATTTTCAGTGGAATCAAAAATGCTCTAAGAATCTTAGAACTTACCCAGTACAATGGTTCCTGAGATGCTGACTAGATGGCTCGTTGCAAGCTTATTAAAAAATATAAAAACAAAAACAAAAAAAGCAGATTACCAGGTCCATCCCAGTAGGTCTGGTATATTAACTTTGGTAGGGAATCGGGTTCTATTGAGACTAATAAGAATTATTGGCTCTCTTCCCAGAAAAATGCACATATATGCTCACAATTTTACATATGATATAATCCTCTGAAGACTATTCACAGACTTGTGAATTGAGGGACTCCAAGTTAAAAAATTGAAAGAATTTAACCCAGAATGTTATAATTGTTTTCAAAGGGTAGTTAAATGGAAGAAGGAATAACCTTATTCCATATTCTACCAGAAGACACAACTAGGAGAAACTCATAAAGTTGCAGCTGAATTTAAGGCAACAATTAGAGCCAACAAATAATCTGACAGCTCTCTCCACAAATAGGCAGCCCATTGATTTAAGAGGTCAAAATAAGTAGACCTCTTTAAAATAGAGGTTAAAAAAAAAAGATTAGGGGTATTGTGGAAAGGATTCCCACACTGGGTAGAAGATAAGGCAAGATGACTTCCAATGTCTTTTTCAATTTTATGATTCTAAGGAATTTTAGAAGAGGGGAAAAGGGAAAAATAAAAAGTCAATCTTAAAACTTTTTTTTTACTCCTTATAGGTTGTTTTTCACATTTAAGGTTAAAAGAAAAAGTCTGCATTTGTGCTCTATTTACCTGTGTCGATGTGCCTGTCTTCCTTTATTTTTTAATTGAAGTATAGTTGATTTACAATGTTGTGTTAATGTGTGCCTGTCCTGAAATGTAAATCACAGCCAAAGGATCTGTTTTTCTTAATTCAATATTGCCTCCTTCCTTTTTATCTCAAGCAGAACTTCATTAACAAGCAAACAAAAAAAACATATAGAATATATCCTACAACCCTAGAAAATAACCCAATTAGTTTCTTTACTAACAACTATGTATATGAATCTTAATTATACTAACATAAAAATTTATAGTAATAATTCACTCAAAGAGCCAGACTACATTATTTGATCTTTTCTTGTTCCTGGATTTCTTGTACTCTATAACTTGAGTTTCCAGAGAATAACTTCTCTCCCCAAAAACATCCCTGAGAGACAGAGAAAAAAAAAAGACTATATACTGGGTGAGTATAGATGTAGGAGATTAAATATGAAAAACAGATTTTTAAATCAATACATTTTGGCAAAGCCTACTGATCTAAAATTTTGCAACCTCCCTCCCTTAAGGAGCACCAAAGATGGGTAGCTCTTTAGAGGTACAGAGTCCACGCTATTTCTGCAAGTGAAACTGAGAAACTAAAGAGACGGAAATCCACAAATTCTAATAGTTAAATGACTGTATCCAGAAATGTCATTTATTACTTTTACTATGCATTCTGTTCCCTGATTAAGACTAGAAAAGTGATCAGTTTTGAAAGTGAAGACACAGCTGTTCTATATGAACTCACTTTCCCTTCTCTCAGGTAGCCATTTTCTGTTGGCAACTGCAGTGTCTTCCAAAAACATACCTAGACTTGACCAAAGGCAATGAGAACTTGTGTTGGACTAAATCTGGCAAAAAGCAACAAAACATTCACTAAATAACAAATTTTTAATACCAGATATTTTTAAGAACTGTTTTAAAAAGTCTAATATTTAGAAACAAGCTATCCTGAGAAACTGATAATAATCCTGTTATGTAAAAAGCAGAGGAGCCAATAAGAACATCTTAAATGCAAAACTAAATGATGCCAGATATGAATACAGCCAAAGTACACATGATTTCTAGTAAGACATTTGCATGAAGCATTATATTCAGAAATAACAGCTATTCTTTTTTTTTTTTTTTTTTTTTGGTGGTACACGGGCCTCTCACTGTTGTGGCCTCTCCCGTTGCGGAGCACAGGCTCCAGACGCGCAGGCTCAGCAGCCACAGCTCACGGGCCTAGCTGCTCCGCAGCATGTAGGATCTTCCCAGACCGGGTCACGAACCCGTGTCCCCTGTATTGGCAGGCGGACTCTCAACCACTGTGCCACCAGGGAAGCCCCCGGAAATAACAACTATTCTTTACTCAGAAACAAAAATTTCAAAAGATAACATTTCATAAGAACATTTACATTGAAGCATTTTTTCTATAAGTGCACAGATCAGTTTTGGACTTAAAATCATAATTGAAAAGATTTTGATGTAGCTTTAAGAAGTTATTTCTCTCCCTGAATGGTTTTCTGAGTGTTTTCTTTTGTATATGCACGTTATTAAAGCTAAATACATTACCTCTTTCTCAGGTACACAGTTCACATTATAAAATTCATATTCCTGCATCAAGTTTGTGTGTTTGTGTGTGTTTTAAGGCATTTATTTATTTATTTATTTATTTTTGTGGTACGCGGGCCTCTCACTGCTGTGGCCTCTCCCGTTGTGGAGCATAGGCTCCGGACGCGCAGGCCCAGTGGCCATGGCTCACGGGCCCAGCCGCTCCGCCGCATGTGGGAATCTTCCCGGACTGGGGCACGAACCCGTTTCCCCTGCATCGGCAGGCGGACTCTCAACCACTGCGCCACCAGGGAAGCCCCAGGAATTTATTTTATGTGACACCCAGATATTTGCGGTTGGCTTTGGTTTGATCAATTACACATCTGATTCAAATTAACTGAGTTGACAGTTTGCTGATGAAACCATATAGCAAGATCTACTGTGGGTAAAAAGGGAAACAACTTTTTCAAAAAGTACCTTTCAACTCCAGTGACTAGCTACCTCAATTTTTTTTTTTCTTAATTACTTCTAATTTCACTATCTAGTCTTATAGACAAACTCAATGATCACACTTTAGATAAAGCTTGGAGCAAATTCACTGACAGTATAGCATATATAAAAAGGAAGAGTATTAGATCGAGCTGAATTCTAAATGCAACAGGAAGCCACTAAGGATTCTGATCTTGGAAGCAATAATAGTTATGCTTTGGGAAGATTAATCTTGTTTCAGTATATAGAATGAAATAGGAAGACTGAGAATGACAAAAACATTACAGGTTTCCCCTGTTATCCTAAAGTAGAGTGTTCCTAATGAAACATTTCCTTAGTCGAAATGGTGTAATGCACAGAAGCAATTACCTTAATTACCTTTGTGCTAACCAATACACAAAATAAACCCTGAAAAAGCACAGATGCTTGCAGACACAGTGCAAAGCTATACGGCTTGATGCTGAGATGATGAGTACAGTTCCCAGGGAAGGAGTTTGGTGAGGCCACTCATGCTGCTTGGGGTGCGCCCTGCCTCTGTAACAGCTAGCTGCAAAACAAACGCTGAACCAAGTTTTGCTTTTCACCTTTTTTTAATAAAAGTGAAAATCCTCTTCAGATTTCTTTCAGTTAGTGAAACAGATACTCTCTTAAAAATGAAGTGGTGTGGGCTTCCCTGGTGGTGCAGTGGTTGAGAGTCTGCCTGCCGATGCAGGGGACGTGGGTTCGTGCCCCGGTCCGGGAAGATCCCACATGCGGCGGAGCGGCTGGGCCCGTGAGCCATGGCCACTGAGCCTGCGCGTCCGGAGCCTGTGCTCCGCAACGGGAGAGGCCACAACAGTGAGAAGCCCGCGTACCGCCAAAAAAAAAAAAAAAAAAAGAAAGAAAGAAATGAAGTGGCATAAAGCAAACTTTGTAAAAGCAGGGGATACCTGTATTAATATAGTCCTATTTGAGGCAGTGAAGGCCTGAACTACAGAACTGGGAAAGACAGGCAACAGAGACGAGGACGGCAGTGGTTAAAAGCATGGACTTTGGAACCATCCTGCTGTATCCAAATCCTGTATCCAAATCCTGGCTCTGTCCCTTGCTAGCTATATGGCCTTGGACAACGTCTTATCCTCTGGGCCTCAGCTTCTTTCTCTATGAAAAGGGGCCGATAACATTACCTACTCCTCATTAGGTTATGAATAAATGTTTATAAAAGTGCTTAGCTAAGAATATTATTTGGAGATAAAGCACAAGGACTTAAAGACTAGCTGGATGGGAAAGCTGAGTAACATAAAGAGATAAACTATAAGGGTGGCTTTTTAAATTCTGTAACTTGAAGAAAACTTTAAAAACACAGATACTATGGGCTTCCCTGGTGGCACAGTGGTTGAGAGTCCGCCTACCAATGCAGGGGACACGGGTTCGTGCCCCGGTCCGGGAGGATCTCACATGCCATGGCGTGGCTGGGCCCGTGAGCCATGGCCGCTGAGCCTGCGTGTCCGGAGCCTGTGCTCTGCAACGGGAGAGGCCACCACAGGGAGAGCTTCCCTGGTGGCACAGTGGTTGAGAGTCCGCCTACCAATGCAGGGGACACGGGTTCGTGCCCCGGTCCGGGAGGATCTCACATGCCATGGCGTGGCTGGGCCCGTGAGCCATGGCCGCTGAGCCTGCGTGTCCGGAGCCTGTGCTCTGCAACGGGAGAGGCCACAACAGTGAGAGGCCCGCGTACCCGAAAAAAAAAAAAAAAAAAAAAAAAAAAAAAACCAGAAAACACAGATACTAAAGGGTAAGTTGGCAGTATTTATCACTATGCATTGCACAATGCTTTTAAAGAGTAAAAGACCAGAGACAATTTAAATATCTATCAACTGTGTGGCTGGCACCTTGCTGTACACCTGAAACTAACACATCACTGTGAATCAACTATACACCAATAAATTTTTTTTTTTAATTTGTGTGGCTGGTAAATTAGTGTACATCCATACAATGCAATACTTTCAGCCATTAAGAAGAATCAGATCAATTTAAATGCGCTAATATAGAACAGTCCCCAGAATATATTTTAGTAAAAAGAAAAAAAAGAAAAAAGGGCAGGTGCAGAAAGAATACTTTATGTTCTACTCTAATTTGTTTAAAAATAAAGTTAACATACACCTATATGCGAATTCTAATTCTGGGAAGATACACCAGAAACTAACAGATGATACCTCTGGGGAGAGACTAGAGAGTCAAGGATCTAGGGAGAAAAGAGATTTTGTCTCCCTTGTATACTATTTGATTTTATCATGTGTATGCAGTGTTTTTTAGTTTAAAAAAAATTAATGAAAAAACAGTGACAGGCAGGGAAGGTTGAGTTCAACAGTAAGAAATCATATTTACATATTTAAGTGAACATAACTTTTATGTGTTCTACAAGTTTGCCCAGTATAGATTCTGGTAACAGTCTAATGATCTGGGGGTTCAAAGACACTAAAGGCTTTCTTAAAAAAAGATGGTCTTAAAAATAGCTCAGGGTGAATAAACAAAATGAACCTTAAAAAGTATACAGGCTATTAAAAACTAGGCTGCATTTCAAAATTCTAAATTTTTATGTCAGTTTGTGATGTGAAATTCTGAATATGGTTTCCCATGTTACATATAGTTAGTAAGTCTCTAGGCCACCCCACAAAAGCTTACTATACCCACAATGATAACCACAGTACTGCAGTAATAGCAGTACAGAGTCCACCATTTTAAAACCTTACTTTACTCAAATTATCAGGCACATCTGACAAGGTGAGCTCTCCCTCCTTGGAACAATTTCTTCTCTTCGCCTTTGTGAAACCAAGCATCCCTGCTTTTCCTCCTATTTTACTGACCTTCCTCACTTGCTTCTCCTTTCCTTCTCACCTTCAAGAGTTATAGTCTTCTGCCGCTATTTCTATTTAATCTTTCTTGGTGATCTCACCTAATTCAGTGACTTTAAATACCATCTGTATGCTAAGAATTCCAAATTTTATATCCTGAGCCTCCACCTCTCCCTTGAGTTTGATTTATATATGAAGATTGCCTCCCTATATCCTCTACTTGGAGGTCAAACAGGCATCTCAAGCTTAACACAGCCAAAACAGAACTCTCGATTGACCTCTCACAATCCTGTTTCTCTCAGTCTGCTCCATCACATTTAATGACACCATTATCCATCAAGTTGCTCAAGACAAAAACTTTGGAGTCATCCTGATTCCTCTCTTTCCTTCATATTTCACAGTAAATCCTGTTAATGCTACTTTCAAAATATATCTCATACTCAATGACTTCTCACCACCTATACCACTGTACCCTACTCCAAACCACCATCATCTTTTTAGGAGACTACTGCAATACTTTTCTAAATGGGCTTGGTGCTTCACTTTTACCAATTCCCACAATCCATTCTCCACCTGGCAATCAGATAGAGCTTTAAAAAATGTAAATCACATCACATACTCCCCTGCTTAAAACTGTCCAATAGCTTCCCTTCTTAGAATAAAGAAAGGTCACAAATTCAGTTTTAGACATGATAAACTTGAGGGGTAAAAGCCATATAAGTGGAGACATGGAGAAAGCAAGTATTTGGCCCTCAAGAGAGATGGGGCAAAAGTTACAAAGTGGCCTTACTTATTAGCATATGAATGAAAAATGAAAACCATGGATTTGTAAGAGAATACCTAAAATAAGTTGAAAAAAGAAGGGCAGAGGCAAGGGACCAAGACTTGAGAACTCCAATAACTTAAAGGTCTGGTAAAAGAAAAAGGATCAACAAAGAAGACTAAGTATGAGAGACCAGACACATAAAAAGAAAACCAGACCTGATGCCAAGGAAGCCAAGGAAAAAGGACGTTTCAAAATGAAGAGGTCAGGTAAGATGGAGACTGAAAATCAACCACTTGATTTGACAACATATAAGTCATTTGTGACTTTAGCAAGAGCTACTTCAAAGACAATGGGAAGATACGGCAATGAAGACAGCAACTCTCAGTCAATGCTTTCACGAACTTGGTTATGAAAGAAAAGGGAGAGACCAGAGATATAAAGCTTGAGAAAGCTCAAATGCTATAGGGATGATTTGATGGAGAGAATGAAGTTGAAGACACAGATAAGTGACAAAAATGTAAATTTTCTGAAAAGGCAGGAAGGGATGGAATCAAGGCACAGATGGAAGGATGCAACAACTATTCTGATAATACTAAACATAAAATTGTACTTGGAAAAAAAGTATTTGGAAAAACCACACAAAAATTGTATGTGCTAAATTCCTAGATTAAAAAAGTATATTAGACTTATGTAATGTAATGTAAAATAATCTAAACTCAACTCTTTTGCATGAATAACTATAGACATTGACAATTACTAACTCATTCAATAAACATTTAGTAAAAGTCTGCTATAAGTGGGGCAGTGTTCTAGTCTCTGTGGAAGGTGACAGAGAATAAGACATTATTTTTGTCTTTAAGAAGCCCATTGTTAGTAAGCAGATAAGTGTGAAAACAAATACTTGCAATTCAGTATAATTACTGTGATCTTTTGTATATAGAAAGGAAGGTGGTGACACAAAGAAGAGGCACAATCGCATGGACTGTGAAGTCCAACAGACTGGGTCTGACTCCTAACTCTGACATTTATTAGCTGTATAAACTTTGTGCAAGTTGTGTAGCTTCTCTCTAAGCCTCAGTTCCTCATCACAGAAGGGGATGAGAAAGTTAATTACCTCACAAAGTTATGAGAATTAAATAAATTAATACCTGCAAAACACCTTGAACAGAGGCAGACACAGAGTAACTACTCAGTACAAGTAACTTATTTGTATTAAAAGAGAGAATGGAAAAAAAGCTGTATAAAGTATACTTGGGAGGGTTTTAGAAGACAGTAGGAGAATGGCAATCTAGGAAGAAAAACTGTTATGTGCAGAATCATGACACAGTGTGGTACTGCAGGAAACTGCAACTCAAAAAAAAATCTCTCCCAACCTAACTTCTTCCAAGAATTTATGGCAACTAATGGCAAATAGATCTATAGCTGAAATATAAAATGAAAGACATAGGGGCTTCCCTGGTGGCGCAGTGGTTGGGAGCCCGCCTGCCGATGCAGGGCACACGGGTTCGTGCCCCGGTTTGGGAGGATCCCATATGCCGCGGAGCGGCTGGGCCCGTGAGCCGTGGCCGCTGGGCCTGCGCGTCCGGAGCCTGTGCTCCACAGCGGGAGAGGCCACAACAGTGAGAGGCCCGCATACCGCAAAAGGCCACTGAGCCTGCGTGTCCAGAGCCTGCGCTCCACAGCGGGAGAGGCTGCAACAGTGAGAGGCCCCCGTACAGCAAAAAAAAAAAAAAAAAAAAAAAGAAAGACATAAATGGCGAGGCTGGAGAGGTAGAAAAGGACAGACAGAAAAGTTAGAGTAAAGAGGAAAAACTGACACGACTTTATGACCAATTGGTTAAGGGGTGAACAAAAGAAAGAAATCTAATGTGATTCTCAGATTTCTGGCTTGATTCACTAAATTGATGAGGTAGCCATTAAATTAGAATAAGGAGCATAAAGGGAAGAACAGGTTTGGCAGGAAAGATAATGAAATTGTTTTCAGACATGCTGAATTTAAGGCACTCATCAGTCACTTGGGTGGCAATGGCAAACAGGCTAGGAAAAGAGGTCTGGATTGGAGACAGATTTGGATGTTGTGAGGATAGTAATGATATCACCCAGGGGAAAACGTAAGAATAAGGAGGGAAACAAACAAACTAACATATACTCTTGGATGTCAATACTAAGGGACAGATAAAGAAAAACTAATGAGAAATTCAAGTGATAAAAAGGATAACTAAGAGCTCTTTAGTAACTAAGAGCTCTTTAGGCATACAGACGTGTCTAGTTATGTATTCCCAGGCTTTAGAACAGGAGGTAGTCAAAAATCAAAATCTAGAGAAACTGGGTAGGATGAAGACTAAGAGATACTAATGGATTTGTCAGTTAGGAAGTTATTACCTTACCAAGAGCACTTGAGTAGAATGATGCAGGTAGAAGTGAGACTGCAATAGACTCAAGAGGAAAAAAAGAAATTAAACAAGAGAGTCTATTTCTGAAAGCTTGGCTGTGAAGGAAGGAAGTAAAATAGCACATCAGCTAGAAAAAAGCCTAAAAGGTTATTAATATGATAAATTGAGAAGAAACAGATTCTACTTGATAAAATAACAGAAAACATAAATAAGTGTTTATGAGTAAAACATTTAAATATAGAACAGCTTTAGGAGAATCCCAAGTTGCTACTAGTAATATGTACTTATTTATATTGTATTAAATAAAACACAATTCACTGATAAAGAACTAAAAGGAAAGCAAAATATCAAAATGTTGACACAGTTGTCTTTATGTAGAATTACTATAGATAATTTTCCCCTTGTTTCAAGTTTTCAATATTTTCCAAATTTTAATAATGAGCTTGTATTCCTTTTTTTAATCAAAGTATAGTTGATATACAATATTATATATTTTAGATGTACAATATAGTGACTCACAATTTTTAAAGATTATAATCCATTTATAATTATTATAGAACATTTGCTATATTCCCCATGTTGTACTATATATCCTTGTAGCTTATTTTCTACCTAATAGTTTCTTAATCTCCTACCCCTATATTGCCCTTCCCCACTTACTTCTCCCCACTGGTACCCACTAGTTTGTTCTCTGTATCTGTGTCTGCTTCTTTTTTTGCTTTATTCACTAGTTTGAGGTGTTTTTTTAGATTCCACATATAAGTGATATCATACAGTATCTGCCTTTCTCTGTCTGATTTATTTCACCTAGCACAGTGCCCTCCAAGTCCATCCATGTTGCTGCAAATAGCCAAATTTCATTCTTTTTTATGGCTGAGTAGTAATCCATTGTATATATAAGCCACAACTTCTTTATCCATTCATCTGTTGATGGACACTTGGGTTGTTTCCTTATCTTGGGTATTGTAAATAGTGCTGCTATGAGAGCTTGTATTCCTTTTATAGTGGTGGTGGTAGGAGGTGGAAGACAATAAGCTTTACCAAAATTAATGATACTTCAGGGGCAGAAAAGACTTAAGTGATTCTAACTTGAGGAAGATAGATAATAGAGAAAGATGAAATATTAGCAGGCAGAGAGCAGAAAAGAAATGGAAGGAAGAAAATAAAACCAATGCAGAAATGAAATCTTCATTGTAAGTAGCACAAAGGAGTACAAACACTGTTGAAAACACAGTAAAGGACCTGGACAACAGGACTGAGAAAGGCAAGCAAGATATAACCTAAATGGGAAGGAAATCCAAAAAAGAGGGGATATATGTATAAGTATAGCCAATTCTCTTTGCTGTACAGTAGAAACTAACACAACATTGTAAAACAACTATACTCCAATAAAAATTTTTCTTTAAATACCGTTTTCACCCCCCCCAAAAAAAGATATAAACAAACTCTGAAAACCATAAAACGTTGAAAGAATTAAAGAAGATCCAAATAAATGGGAAAACATCCCATGCTCAGGGATTAGAGGACTTAACATTATTAAGATGGTGGTACCTCCAAACTGATGTACAGATTCAACACAATCCCTATGAGAACCCCAGCTGAGTTCTTCATACAAATTGACAAGCTGATTCTCAAATTTCTTCGGAATTGCAAGGGACCCAAAATAGCCAAAACAAACCTGAAAAAGAATAAAGTAGGAAAGGGACTTCCCTGGTGGCGCAATGGATAAGACTCTGTGCTCCCAATGCAGGGGGCTGGGGTTCAATCCCTGGTCAGGGAACTAGATCCCGCATGCATGCTGCAACTAAGAATTCACATGCCACAACTAAGGAGCCCTGGAGCCACAACTAAGGAGCCAGTGAGCCACAACTAAGACCCGGTGCAACCAAATAAAAAATAAATATTAAAAAAACAAAAAGAATAAAGTAGGAGAACTCACACTTTCTGGTTTCAAAACTTGTTCCAAAGCAACAGTAACAGAAGCAGTGTGGTACTTGCACATGGACAGATATTATAGATTAATGGAATCAAGAATCCAGAAATAAACTTATACATGTTTAAAGTCAACTGATTTTCAACAAGAATGCCAAGACCATTCAATGGGGGAAAGAACAGTCTTTTCAACAATGGTGCTGGCACAACAGGACAGTCAGTTAAGATAACCTTTACCACAAACCAAACATAAAAACTAACTCAAAATGAATCAAAACATAGGGGTGGTGCAGTGATTGAGAGTCCGCCTGCCGATGCAGGGCAGGCGGGTTCGTGCCCCGGTCCGGGAAGATCCCACATGCCGCGCAGTGGCTGGGCCTGTGAGCCATGGCCGCTGAGCCTGCACGTCCGGAGCCTGTGCTCCGCAACGGGAGAGACCACAGCAGTGAGAGGCCCGCGTACTGCAAAAAAAAAAAAAAGAATCAAAACATAAATGTTAGAGCAAAACTATAAAACTCTCAGAAAAAAACAAAGGGGTGAGTTCTTCATGACCTTGGATTTGGCAAAGGATTCTTAGATATGACACCAAAAGCAAGAGCAACAAAAGAAAAAAAATAAGATAAATTGGACTTCATCAAAATTTAAAACTTTTATGCTTCAAAGAACACAATTAAGAAAGTGAAAAGACAACCACAGAAGAGGAAAAATATTTGCAAATCATATACCTGATAAGGAACTCGTACCTAAAATATACAAAGAGCTCTTACAATTCAATAATAAAGACAAATAATCCAATTAAAAATTGAGCAAAGGATCTAATGGACATTTCTCCAAAGACATACAATTAGTCAACAAGCACATGAAAAGATACTCAATGTCAACCATACCTCAAAAAAAAAAAAAAAAAACAGAAAGAAAGGAAGAAAGCAGGAAAGGAAAGGAAAGAAAAAGAAAAAGTGCTTGACATCATTAGACATCAGGGAAATGCAAATCAAAAACTACAATGGGATGCCACTTCATTCCCACTAGGATGACTGAAATCAAAAAGTCAAATAACAACAAGTGTTGACAAAGATGTGAAGAAACTGGAACCCTCTTATACCACTGGTAGGGATGTAAAATTCCAGCCACTTTGGAAAACAGTTTGACAGTCCCGGAAATGATTAAACATAGAGCACAGAGTTACTAAATGACCCAACAATTCTATACCTCGGTATATACCTAAGAGAAACGAAAATGTATCTCCACACACAGATCTGTACACAAATGTTTACAGCAGCATTATTCATAATAGACAAAAAGCGAAAACAATCTATATTTCCATCAATGGATAAACAAAATGTGGTATATATCCATACAATGGAATATTTTTAACCAGAAAAAGGAATGAAGTACTGATACCTGCATCAAATGAATAAACTTTGAAAATAGTATGGAAAGTGAAAGAAGGCAGTCACAAAAGACTCTATGATTCCATTTATATGAAAAAGTCCCTAATAAGGAAATCATATATAGAGACAGTAGATTATGGTTGCTTAGAGCTGGGATAGTGGGTAGGGGAGGATGGGAACAGGAGGATAAGGGAGTGACAGCTTCAAGGACATGGGGCTTCTTCTTGAAGTGATGAAAATGTTCTAAAATTGACTGTGGTAATAATTCCACATATCTGAATATACTAAAACCCACTGAACTGAACACTTTAAATGGTGAATTGTACAGTATGTGAAGTGTATCTCAATAAAGCTACTAAAACCACAGGAATGAAAATGTTAAAGTTTAAAAGGATTAACCACTATTGTGCCAAAGAAAATAAATAAATAATTGAACTGCAAAATATTTAGAAAATAACTACAAGAAGCCTACAACCTACAAGACACAACTCAAGTAGTATTCAGGAAAAAACTCATAATTTAAACACTTAGAAAGAATGAAAAGAACATTAAGCAACTAACATAAGAAGACAGAAAAACAACCACGAAATAAACCAAAGGAAACCTAAAGGAAGGATTTAAAACATGAAAGAAAAAATAAATAAATAAGAAAAGAGAAAAATAATAGAACTAATTTTTTTAAAAATCCAAGAGTGGGCATCCCTGGTGGCTCAGTGGTTAAGAATCCGCCTGCCAATGCAGGAGACATGGGTTCGAGCCCCGGTCTGGGAAGATCCCACATGCCATGGAGCAACTAAGCCCGTGCACCACAACTACTGAGCCTGCACTCTAGAGCCCACAAGCCACAACTACTGAGCCTGCAAGCCACAGCTACTGAAGCCTGCGCGCCTAAAGCCCGTGCTCCACAACAAGAGAAGCCCCTGTAATGAGAAGCCCGTGCACCACAACCAAGAGTATCCCCCACTCACCGCAACTAGAGAAAGCCCGTGCACAGCAACGAAGAGCCAACACAGCCAAAATAAATAAATAAATTTATTTAAAAAAAAATCCAAGAGCTGGTTCTAAACAAAAACAAACAAAAAAAAGGGCAAGGCCTCACATGTACAAAATAAGAAGTGATAACGAGTAAAGTGATAATGTAGTCACAGACACTGGAAATTTTTTTTTTAATCGTTAAAGAGTATCTTGCTCACTTCACACAAATAATTTTGAAAACTTGGATGAAATGGATTATTTTCTAGGATAATATAAGTTAGCAAATCTTCCTCTCAAAGATATAAACTATAAGCAGTCGAATTATCATAGAAGTAAGGAGATAATTGTCAAAGAGCTATTCTCCCCCCAAAATACTCAAGGTCTAAGTAATTTCACAAGCAATTCAACCAAATCTTTAACTTCAATGCCATTTAACTGGACAGGGAAAGAAAAAGAAAAAAGCATAGAAAAAGAAAGAAAAGTTTGAAATTATTTTTATGAAAGTGGCATAATCTAACAAAGATAAAATACATAAAAGAAAACTATAAAGCAATTTAGCTTAAGAAGAATGATGCAAAATTTCTAGATAAAGTTTAGCAAATAGAACCCAGCAGCACATTTTAAAATAATAATACACAATAACAAAGTGAATTGATTCAGGAAAGCAAGGATGGTTCAGTCATAGTAAATCTACTAGTACAATTCACCACAATAGTAACCAAAGGAAAAAAATTACATAATTCCCACAGAGGCTAAATTTTCCTTCCATATTTTAAAAAATCTTAATAAAATGGTAAGAGCTGACTACTTTAACATAATATGTGTATTTCAACTTAAAGCCAGGTCTAATCTTAACAGGAAAGCACTAAAAAAAAACTCGAATTGGGGCTTCCCTGGTGGTGCAATGGTTGAGAGTCCGCCTGCCGATGCAGGGGACACGGGTTCGTGCCCCAGTCCGGGAAGATCCCACATGCCGTGGAGCGGATGGGCCCGTGAGCCATGGCCACTAGGCCTGCGCGTCCGGAGCCTGTGCTCCGCAGCGGGAGAGGCCACAACAGTGAGAGGCCCGCGTACCGCAAAACAAACAAACAAAACAAACAAAAACTCGAATTGATGTCAGGAATAAGGCCAAGATCCACTACTATCTTATTGTTTAATATTTTTGGAAAGTACTAGCCAAATCAATTTGACAAAAGAAAGAAATAAGTATAAAAGCTGGAAAGGAGGAGATAAAATTATCTTTACTTGGTAATGATATGATTATTTAGCTGCAAAACCCTAGAAAAACAACTGGGAAACCAGTATGAGAATTCCAAAGGTGGCCAGATACAAAATTAATACTCAGAAATTAATAGCATTACCATATTCAAACAACAAGATAAAAGACATAATAGCAATAGAAACCTCATTTACAATAGCAACACAAAAGATAAAACACCAGGAATAAACATAAAAGAAATGTGAAAGGTCTACATGAAAAAAACTTTAAAATGTTATGAGGGCTACAAAAGAACTCTTGAACAACAAGAAATGAATGCACACCCTGTTCCTGAACAGGAGACTGAACCTCAAAAAGATGTCAATGATCTCTAAATCAGTCTACAAATATAATGCAGTATCAATAAAAATACCAAAAGATGGGGGAGGGGAGCTCGATAAACTAATTCTAAGTTTTACAGAACAAGCAAAGAATATTCAGGAAAACTCCAAGAAGTAGAATGAGAGAGGACTATAATTAAAGAATGGGGTCACTAGGTATAAACAGGTAAACTGATCAATGAAACACGATAAAAAGTCCAGTAAGAACGCCAAATTATATGCAGTAACTAAGTACACCTATAGATAATATTTCAATACTGTGATAACTGGGTAGCCACCTAGAAGAATAGTAAATTCCTACCTGAATACTTTACATAACTTAAATTTTGTATGAATAACTTAACTTAAAAATAAATTATAAAATTACCAGGAAAAACACAAGAATTTTAATTTTAATTAGAAATAATATTGAAATAGGAAAGGCCTTTCTTATGACAAAAAAACCTAAAATCCAAAAAAAGATTAATAATTACAGCTACAAAAATACTTTAATTTCTGCTGAAAAATATACCATAAACAAGGTTAAAAGCTAAATGAAACTGTGACAAATATTTGCAACACATAACCAAGGCAACTAATTTCCGTAAAACAGAGCTCCTATAAACAATATTAAACATCCCAGTAGAAAAATGAACAAAAAATATAACCAGATGAATAAGAATGATAAACAGATGTTATAAATAAAGGAAACAAATATGGCTGTATGGTTCTTATACCTATTGAAAAGATGAAGAAAAATATACCTTTTAAATTGGCAATGTAAAAAAAGTATAATAACCCACTCCGTTACCAAAGGTATGGAAAGCCAGAACTCCAGCACCAATAGTGGAACACAAACCGGTACAACGTCTGTGAAGGGCAACTTGACAATATCTATCAAAATTTAAACAGCACATATCCTTTTACCCAGCAATTGTACGTCTAGCAATTTACTCTAAAGGGATATTAACTGTATCATCCTTTGGATTAGCAAGACTGTAAACGTTTTAAATGCCCATCCAAAGAAATGCTGCCATTTTTCTCCCCTCCTACACTCTCTCACACACACACACACACACACACACACACACACACACACACAAGCCAATTAGCTTGGGTCAAAGGAAGAAGGAAAATCTGCCTTTTACCATTTGTACCATTTGTATCTTATATCATGAACATATATCACATTGAAAATTTTTAAGTTAAGATTTTCAGTATTATTTTTACCCAGCTTTACCAATTGTTATATTTTTCCTCCTCTTTGTCAGTTTTCCAGTTCCTACATTAGCAACAATGTTTAACTGTTTCCCCAAGAAACACAAGGCATTTACTCAAATTCACACAGTTAAATCACAATAGTAATGTGGGTTCATTGTCCCCATGATCTCCTTGCCCCTGAGCTCTACGCCTGTATACTTATTCTACAGAGAGCACTGTCCCTGTTCTTTACTGCGTATACAGAGATTATGAGTTAGGAGAAATCCAGGACTAAGAAGCTATGAATTTCTTGGCCTATGGGGCAAACACATAATCACTATTGTATTTTAGGAGACAGAAAAAAGATAAGAAGCTGCTCAAACAAGGTTTCACGAAACATTATTTGCGCTGTCACCGTGGATGCAGAGTTTAGTCCACTATTCTTATGTTTAAGAAATTGATTGTATCCATTTGTCCAGAGTCAATGGGGCTACACGGAATTGAACCACACTAACCAATCACATTCACAAGAACTTAGTTGCTTACACATAATGCCAATGTATTAATTTAGAATTTAAGAATATATATGTGTGTATGTATACATGTATATATACATATATATTTGATGTATATGTATATATAAAGAGTAGCAAATCATGCATATCAAGGAATCACACACAAATGGTAATATATCCCCAAGGAGAACCACATGATAGCATGAGTGTGTATAGGGAGAAAAGAACAAATAGAAGGTCAGAGAAGACTTCCCTGAAAAACACAGTGTGATCAAGCTGAGATCCAATGGAAAATAAGTTTAAAAAAAGAACAGGAGAGGGCTTCCCTGGTGGCGCAGTGGTTGACAGTCCGCCTGCCGATGCAGGGGACATGGATTCGTGCCCTGGTCCGGGAAGATCCCACATGCCGCGCAGCGGCTGGGCCCGTGAGCCATGGCCGCTGAGCCTGCGCGTCTGGAGCCTGTGCTCTGCAACGGGAGAGGCCACAACAGTGAGAGGCCAGCGTACCGCAAAAAAAAAAAAAAAAAGAACAGGAGGAGTAAGAGGGTTGCTGGATGATGGAATAGTAAGTACAATGGCACTGTGGCAGAAGGGAGCATTATCTAAGGAGGTAGAAAAAGATCAAAGAGCAAGACAACATGATGTAGGGTTATCTGGAGAGCTAGAGAGGGGCCAGACCGTGCGGTGGCTTTTAGGCCATGTTAAGGACTTTTGCCTCATCTTAAGAGCAATGAAAAGCTAGTAAAGGGTTGTAAGCTGAGATGAGAACAGACTTGTGCTTGCAAAAGATTAGTGTGCTGTACAAACTGCCAGACAAGAGTAGAAGCAGGAAGACTGCTTAGAAAGCTGGTGCAGGAGACCTAAATCAGGGATGATGGCAGCATGGACTGCCACAAATAAAATAAATAGGATGTGGTGATTGATTACACCTGAAATGCAAGGAAGAGGAAATCCTTAAGGAGGATGCCCAAGTTTCAGGTGTGTATAACTGCAGGAATAAAGATGCTATCACTGAAAGAGAGACCACTCCAAGACCAGGTTGTTTTGATTTTGTTGTTTTGTTTCTTTGGGGGCTAGAAAGAGGGTAGATGTGCAAAAAAGTAAGAAAGGGTTCTGAGTGCCCGGTATCTGAAAATCTTGCTAGAGAAGGATGAAAAATGTTAAATGGGATTAGAATTCAAAGGTGGGAGGAAGTTAGCTCAAAAGCTTATTATTTTTTAACCTCCATGGTCAGCCATAAAACAGGCCTAGAGAGGGCTTCCCTGGTGGCGCAGTGGTTGAGAGTCCGCCTGCCGATGCAGGGGACGTGGTTCGTGCCCCGGTCCGGGAGGATCCCACGTGCGCGGCTGGGCCCATGAGCCATGGCGGCTGAGCCTGCGCGTCCGGAGCCTGCGCGTCCGGAGCCTGTGCGTCCGGAGCCTGTGCTCTGCAGCGGGACAGGCCACAACGGTGAGAGGCCCGCATACCGGGAAAAAAAAAAAAAAACAGGCCTAGAGATTTCTACCCCTCCCCATCACCTAAAAGCTTTTTAAACATATCAAAATAAAATCTTTCAATCAAGGGGAGAGGTAAGGCTTAAAATGCAATACTTGTAAAAATAAAGAATTGGTGTGAAAGAATTTCAAAGTATATACTGAAATATCAGATGTTCTTAATTCTGAGAGTGAAGAGAAGATAGAGGCTTCCTACTTGGGAAAGGAAGAATTAAGTGCCAGTCAAGGAGAAAAGAAAGCAGAAGAGAAGAGCTGATGGCCCCACTGCATGAATTTTCACAGTTTAAACACATTTATCTTTACCTCTGGACAAATGGGTGTTCTTGGCCCTGTGTGCTAAGAGAATGCAGAGATAGCTCCACACCTAACCCCCTTTTCAGAAATTATGGCCTCCACTGCCATCACGTGGTGGCAGTGAGGAAGTGCACCAACCAGTTTCTTCGAGCCTGGGAATGCCTATATGAAGCCTATGGTATAATTTAATCTAAGATCAAAGACCTAAGATTGCAGTAGTAGAGGACAAACTGGTTATAGTCTTTGGTAACAGATTTATCTTCTAACGTGTCAATACACAAAAATGAAATTTTTTGCTATTAATTTGGGGTAAGAAAAAAAGATTTCTCCTTTTTTTTCTTTTCCATGTTAAAGAGCATATATTTAGCAATTTTAAGAGTACCCAGTCTGATACTATCATCTCAAATCCAACTTTTGGTGTATTATATATTTGACTAAAACTGCTTCACTGTTAATTTTAATGGCACATATAAATGAATTCATGTGCATTTCTAGCATACATCAATAACCTTATCACAAACACAAGCAATTGTCTCATTGAATATGCAAAATTCCCTTTATCTTCAAATTAATCAAATAATAATTTTTGACTACTTGGAAGTACAAGGCATGGTAGTAAACACAATTCAAAAACCCTTATATTCTCAAAACTCATCAGCTAAACAAATATATCACTGATAAAATCAACTTCAATCTTATTCACAAAAAACATGGTGAAAGATTAACACACATTCTTGATAGTTCTCGTCATGGTAAAAATAAGCTTGCCCAATATATCTGACATTCTGGGCAGTACACCTTTATTCTACCATACTGAATATTCACTTACAAATGTAGTTCTTTAAATTTGCTGCACACACACATCGATTTGATTTGTCTGTCTTTCAAGTCATTTGAACACAAGGACACAAGGACAGGAAATTGTAGGCAAAAACGTGAAATAATCACACTGGGTACATTTTTCCAGTTCTCAATCAGCTGTTTTCATATGGTAGACACTGCATAATTTTGTCACTGAGTATATTCCTGATCTTCATTTTCTCCCATTAAAATCCTTACACACTATCTATTCTGTCTCTGTACCTTCCAAAATATTAATAATTCAACTAGTTTTCCCTAATTCTCTTGGTTCTGTTTCCCACCCACCTCCCACCCACCCCACTTCCTCCTCCTTTCTTGTTTCAGAATGCCTAACTCTTACACACTCGAGGTGGTTTTTTTTACAAAAATCACTCTTTGGGATGCTCTTCCCTTTTCTCTCCTTAAAAATAATTTCCCACAGCTAGGCGCCAATGTCTTTCTTTTACAAGATCAAACTGCGGAAGAGGACGAGACTGGGAACCGAGTAAGCGAAACATTTGAGAATGTCAATGAGACAGCGGCCTCTCCTTTGAAAAGAAAACACAACTCTCAGCACAGACCTTTCAACAGAGCAAAAATACTTTTTATTTTCCGCTGTGTTCCTGTTCCCTCCCCGACCTCAAAGACACCTTTCCTTTTCTCTAAGCCCCAGTCGCTTTGCTATGCGTGGGGCCTGCCTTTCCTCCTCCCAAGGAAAAGAAAGACAGGGAGAAAAAAGGTAGCAATCACCTTCCCGCCGCGCCCGCGAGCTGTCAGGACCGTGCCCTACGACTCACCTGGCAGGTGTGGCCGCCCGGAGAGTTGCACGAAGCGGTTGAGCTGGCCGGTCCCCCGACCCCCGCTGCCCCCACTGCCCCCGCCGGCCCCGCTACCTCCGCCGCCGCCGCCGCCGCCGCCACC
>NW_006797566.1:1355015-1385227 GCF_000442215.2 Lipotes vexillifer | reverse complement strand
CTCCTCCCCTCCGGCGGTTCCTGTCCCAGCCCTGGGCGGCCGACATGACCCGCTAACGACGGCTGCAATCCGATCGCGGCAGCCCGTGGCCCGGCGGCACTAGCCGAGCCTCCTTCCTGGGCTCCTCAAGAGACCCGGGAGACAGGGGAAGGGGGAGCGCCCTATCTTACCAGCGGCCAATGACTGACGGACTTGGTGACAGAGAACCAATGGCCAGTCGTATTCTTGGTAGGTGAAGGGAGGCGGGGAGAGACGTGGTAACCATAGCTATGGCTAAAAAAAAAAAAAGTGGGGGGAGAGAAAGGCAGAAGCAGCCACTCATCACTCGCATCCACCGCGCTAAGCAAGACCGCGTCGTGGTGACTCCTGCGGGATCAGGCGAGCCAATCGAAGGCCGAGTGAGAGAGGCCACGCCTGCAGAGAGAGTCCCCGTGGCGACTCCAGGCGTGTCAGGATTCAGGAACGGGACGCGCACATAATACAGATATTTTGAGGCAGTACTGTGTTCTGCCAGCTTTACAGGCTGAGATCCCTTTCCCACACTACACAAAGAGCTCTCTTCGAGGGGGAAAAAAACAGGGGGCGGAGTCAAAGCTTAACTGTAAGAATGAGGTTTCATTTGTCTTGTCTTTCAGTCGACTGGCGGAACTCCTCCCTAATTCAATATGAGCCACGTCCCAAGCAAACAGTTTTAAACCTGGTTAACAAACATGGGAAGATGTTCAAGCTCACCAGTAATCATAGAATACAAATTAAGACCCCAATGAGAAGCTGTTTCAGGCTTATTACGTTAGAAGGATTGTTAAAATAACACCCAGCAGTGAATTAAGAGTCCCAAGAAAAATGTTCTTTCATAGATGACTGATGGCTATGTAAATGTTTTTGTTCAAATTCCTTTTTGCTCATAGAAAATTTGAATCAGCTGGAGGACAGGAACAGGTACGGAGGATCAAGATCAAAGAAAAATGTAGATGTACAGATCAGGAATTCCTATTGTTCCAAAATTAAACAGAAAATTTGGCTTTGAACTTACTGGGCACAGTGCAAAGTGGGAAAATAGATTGTTCACTGACGTTTATGAGTGGTAAGGGAAAACCATATTAATTCCTCAAGGGAAACAAAACTTTTCTTATTTGGTGGTTTTTTTTTTTTTTTTTTTTTTTTTTTTGCGTGACGTTTCATGTAGGAGAACCTTACGTGATGAAAAGAAAAAAGAAAATCTGCTGGAGCTGAGGATGCGTATCCTCTTGGTGCAAATTTCATGTCCCACTGGCCCCGCCTCCTTATTTTGCTACTTTCAGGCCCTGTGGGCAGGTATTTTACCCATGAAGCATTAGAAAGCACTGCTTACAAAAATGTTTGAGACCTGAAAAAAAAAGTCTATGGCTCTAAAATATGAAAATCAAAATTAATCGATATTAATTTTTATAAAGAAACTGTAGCATTGAGTAACCAAATAGTAGATGAAGAAATTTTTCTTTTTATAGGAGTATTCCAAGTAATAAATAATGAGTGATAGACTATCACCATTTTGCAATCTCTAATGAATTCAGAGATCAACCCACTGAGCATCAACCAGTGCTGTTATCACAAAAAGAAAGTTGAAACATACATGCCTCTAGAATGTAAACATGACTATGAAGTAGTCTTGTAGGAAAAAATTGAACCTGAATCCCATCAGAGGTCTATATCTAACCACCAATTTATAGGAAATATGGAGGACAGAGGAACATTAAAAAATACTACAGAGATGCAAAAAGCAAAATCCAGACTATGGATATTCTACAGGATAAACAAGCAAATTTCTTCAACAAAAATTCCAGAGGAAAAAGGTTTGAAGGGAAATAAAATCTATAGATTAAAAAGAGACTTGTGATGATTGTATAACTCTGTGAATATATTAAAAATCTTGACTGGCATTGGTTGCACAACTTTGTTAACATATTAAAAACCACTGAATTGTACAGTTGAAAGGGAGAATTTTATGCTATGTGAATTATATCTCAAAAAAATTTAAATAACATGGGAGGAGTAGATGGTGAGATAGATGAAACAACACTGACTTCATTTTAAATCAGTAAATTATATGATATGTGAATTATATCTCAATAAAGCTGTTTTAAAAGAGAGCAACTGTGACGAAAGAAACGGAAGAACAGCTTCAGGGCTAACAGCACATTTTGGCTTCTGTAAGAAAGTTGCTTTGCTTGCTTGCTTGGGGCGGGAAGAACCGGGTTCCTGATTGGCTGATTCAAAATTAAACAGCTCCCTCCCGCCTTGGGGACTTCCCGCCCTGTGAAGGGTATAAAAGCCTCGCCCGACTGTTAGTCGGGGTCTCACTCACTTCTCTCCGAGTGGGACCCTGTCCGGACAGTTTGTGTAAGCTTCTATACTTGTATAAATCCTTTGCTAATCTTTCTACTTGGTATTGGTGATTCTCGGGTGTCCTTGGTTGGGACACGGGTTGCATTTACTGGGGAACTCGACTCCAGGCGTGTGGCTCCCGGACCGCAACATTTGGGGGCTCGTCCGGGATCGGACAGTGGAGGATAAAGACCTGAAACAGGGTCCCTCCCTGTCTTTGAAATACCCGAAGTGGAGGTTAAAGATCTGAAACAGGGTCCCTCCCTGTCTTTGGAATACTCGAAGTGGAGGTTAAAGACCTGAAACAGGGTCCCTCCCTGTCTCTGGAATACCCGAAGTGGAGGTTAAAGATCTGAAACAGGGTCCCTCCTCCGAAGCCACCACCTGCTCCTTCTTCGGGTAAGTTTGCGACCCCTGGCTTGCCGGCAAGAAACTAGGAGACTCCATTGAGGCTTGTCGGACGCGACGTTAAGCCTGGAGTCAGGAGGAGTCACGGGACGCCGCGATTCCTCCTTGGGAATTCAAAGTCGGTTTCGATATTCTTTTGTCCCGACTTTGAACTGGGATTGTGTCAAAACTTGTTGTTCTCCCCTTCTGTCTTTTATCACTCGTGTGTGCGCGCTTACATTTGCTTGGACACTTTGGCTTTGTGCTTGTGCTAAAACCTTTAGCTCAACAGAAATTTAACAATGGGACAAGGTATGTCCCGGATGCAGACCCCCCTGAGCCTAGTTCTGGACCACTTCAGAGACTTCCTCCAGATCGCCAGGGAATTCGGAGCCTCTGTATCCCCGGAAACCCTCCGCACCTTTTGTGAATTGGAATGGCCGACATTTGAGGTGGGATGGCCATCCGAAGGTACGTTCTCTATTCCGGTTATAGCTGCGGTGGAAGATATTGTCTTTAAGGTACATGATGATCAGATTCTTTATATTGAGTGTTAGCGGGGTCTCGTGGAGACACCACCTGACTGGCTGAAGTCCTGGTTGCCCCCGCAGGGAGCTACCAACAAAAAGGAAACAAGATCTAAAGATAACATATGTGCCGCCAAGATGGCGGACGGGAAAAAACCTAATGTTAAAAGCTCTAAGTCCCCGCCCCCTCCTCTTGTAGAGGAGGGAGAGGAAGAAGAAGAAACCCCTCCTCCCGAGGCGTCTGCACCTCCCCCTCCCTATGTCCCTCCCGAGGCGGATACCGGCCCCGATGACGACATCCTCCCAGGTCGGCCCAGGAGACCGCATACCCAGTCTAGAGATCGCTTGACGGAACCGCGGCCCACTGCTCTGCCTCTGCGGCAACAAGCACCTAGACCAGGGGAGGCACAGCCTTTTCTTACTCACGGCCCCTTCTCCCCGACTGATTTATATAATTGGAAATTACAAAATCCTCCATTTTCTGAGAAACCACAAGCGTTAATATCACTGTTAGAAACTATATTTGTAACTCACCAGCTGACCTGGGATGATTGTCAGCAATTGTTACAGGTTTTGTTTACCACGGAAGAAAGAGAAAAAAATCATGTGGGGGGTCCGTAAACAGATACTTGGTCCAGATGGACGGCCCACTGATAACCCCAACCTAATTGAAACTGTGCTCCCTAGTACCCGACCGGAATGGAATCCTAACACGGAGGAGGGATGAGGGGCTTTGGCCCGTTTTCGCCAGGCTCTGTTAACAGGACTTCGGGCGGCAGCACGAAGGCCAACTAATATGTCCAAGGTTACAGAGGTGACCCAGGGAGCCACAGAGTCTCCAGCCGCCTTCCTGGAAAGGCTGATGGAGACTTATAGGCTATGGACCCCCATAGACCCTGAGGCACCAGAAAACAGGCGGGCAATTAACTTGGCCTTTGTGACACAGTCGGCCCCAGATATCCGAAGGAAATTACAAAAACTAGATGGTTTTGAAGGGAAGAACTTATCTGAATTGGTAGAAATAGCATTAAAAATTTATAATAATAGAGATGAAACTGAGAAGAGACAGTTAAGGCAGTAACTGCCGCCAAAGTAATGGCGGCAATCCTAAATGACAAACCTCCCCGAGGGAGGAAAAGGTCTGACTTCCAACCCAAAGGGAGAGGACAAACATCCGGCCCACGAAAGCCCTTAAAAAGGAACCAATGTGCTTATTGTAAAAAGGAAGGACATTGGAAAAATGAATGTCCTGAACTTCCTACTAAAAAGGAACAACCCCGAAAGGGCCCCGAGGTGCTAGAATTGGACTCAGACTGAAGGGGTCAGGGCTTGAGCCCCCACCCCCCGAGCCCTTGGTAAACTTAAAAGTGGGGGGAAAACCTAAGACGTTCTTAATAGACACAGGGGCCACGTTCTCAGTCCTCTGATCAGATTATGGACCGAAACAACCAGAAAAAGCTTTGGTACAGGGGGCCACTGGGACTCAACGCTGTTTCTGGACCACAGACAGGAAGGTTGACTTGGGCAAACAAACAGTCACCCACTCCTTCCTGGTCATGCCTGACTGCCCCTATGAAGGACTCTTAGGACAAGATTTGCTACAACTTTACAGACTACCATAAAGTTTGATAAAGGAGGATTTGAATTTGCATTTGGGCCAGACAAGCCTCCCTCCATTATGATCACATTGCCCCTGCAGGAGGAAGGACTGCTATTTGAAACGGGACAAAAAGCACACCCAGAGGACAATCCTCAACTGGCTGTTTTAAGAGAGGAATTCCCCTTAGTTTGGGCAGAAAACCACCCCTTTGGGGCTACAGCCCATCGAATACCAGTGGTGGTAGAATTAAAGGCTGGAGCCACCCCGATTTGACTACGACAGTACCCCTTAACTGAAAAAGCTAAAAAGGGAATAACCCCCCACATTAATCGGCTCCTAAAAGCAGGAATCCTGGTCCCCTGCCATTCCCCATGGAATATGCCTCTCCTTAAGATTATAGACCAGTGTGAGATCTACGGGCAATAAATGATAGGGTAACTGACATTCACCCTACAGTGCCTAACCCTTATACACTTTTGAGCCTGCTGCCACCAGAACAAAAGTTTTACTCTGTGCTAGATTTAAAAGATGCATTTTTCTCCATACCACTGGCCCCCAAAAGTCAGCCTTTATTTGCTTTCGAATGGACTGATGAGAGGGGCCAACCGATTCAGCTAACATGGACACGGTTACCTCAGGGATTTAAAAAAACTCGCCCACTCTTTTTACAACGGCCCTACAACGGGACCTACAACCTTTCCATAACCAGTTTTCCCGAAGTAACATTACAATATGTGGATGATTTACTTGTGGCTGGAAAAACTGTGCGGGATTGTCTAACAGGAACAAAAGGCCTAATAAGGTTACTACAGGACTTAGGCTATAAACTCTCAATTAAAAAGGCTCAGATTTGTCAAGAACAAGTAAACTATTTAGGGTATATCCTAAAAGGAGGACAGAGATGGCTAGGAAAGCCACACACTCAGGCCATCCCAACCTTACCAACCCCTACCACAAGAAAGGAATTGAGAGAATTCTTGGGAATGGTGGGCTACTGCCGGCTCTGGATACCCAGATTTGCAGAGCTGGCCAAGCCTCTATACGATGCCCTGAAGGACGTTAACCAGAATGGCCCCGAAGCCACCGAGATTAACTGGACTGAGACACAAAGGAAGGCCTTCCAGGACATTAAAAGGGCTCTTACCTCACCTCCTGCTCTGGCACTCCCCAACCCTGATAAACCTTTTGGACTGTTCGTAGATGAACGGGCCAGGGTGGCAAGGGGAGTACTAATTCAGAAACTTGGGCCCTGGCGAAGGCCAATAGCCTATCTCTCTAAACAACTGGACCCAGTAGCCTCCAGGTGGCCCTCATGCGTCAGACAAATTGCAGCCACTGCCCTGCTGGTAAAGGATGCTGACAAATTAACCATGGGACAACAATTAACCGTGTTTACTCCGCATGCTGTTAAGGCCCTTCTAAACTCCCCTCCTGAATGATGGCTCTCAAACGCACGAATAGTACAATACCAGGCATTGCTCCTAGATGAGCCAAGGATTAAATTAGAAGTTACTAACAGCCTAAACCCAGCCACCCTTCTGCCCACTGATGTTACCGAGAACGCAATACCAGAACTTCATGATTGCCTGACGGCTCTGCAAACCTATACCACTCTTCGGCCAGATCTAACTGACACCCCGCTACAGAATCCCCAACTAACTCTCTATACAGATGGCAGCAGCCTTGTGGAAGGGGGAATTCGAAAAGCGGGAGCAGCAGTTACGACGGAATCTGAGATTCTTTGGCAACAGTCCTTACCAGCTGGAACGTCAGCACAGCGAGCTGAGCTTATAGCACTGACTAAGGCCCTACACCTGGCAAAAGACAAATCTGCTAACATCTACACTGACAGCCGCTATGCTTTTGCTACGGCCTATGTACACGGACAGATATATCAAGAAAGGGGCCTCCTAACGGCAGAAGGAAAGAGTATCAAAAATAAACAAGAAATTCTAGATCTTTTGACAGCCATCTGGAAACCAAAAAAACTTGCCATCATACGTTGTTTGGGACATAAAAGGGGTGCCTCCCCAATAATAAAAGGAAACCAACTTGCTGACCAAGCGGCAACACAAGCCGCTCAAAATTTAACCTTGGCACTAGTACAAAAACTGAAAATAAAATTTATGGAACCCACATTGCCGGTAAGTCCCTGCTACTTAGCCAAGGATTTGGACTGGATACAAAAGAAAAAGGGGGGGGCGGTATTAGATAACGAGAAGGAAGGAAAGATATGGATTCAAGTCAAAGATCACCGAATTTTTATTCCTGAGACCCTAGGCCTGATGTTGATACGACGCTTGCATGAGGGAACGCATCTGGGATCTACAAAATTACATGAACTGTTAAAAACTCGTTTTCGAATTAACAACCTAAAAGAGAAAGTATTCTCAATCACTAGGCAATGTGTGACTTGTGCACAAGTAAACCAAGGGACCAACTCACAACACCAGGAACTGCATCGGTATCGAGGCAGCGAAACAGGTTGCTTTTGGGAAATGGACTTTACAGAAATAAAACCAGGAAAATATGGATATAAGTACCTATTGGCAGCAATTGACACCTTTTCCGGATGGGTGGAAGCCTGGCCAGTGAAACGAGAGACTGCAGCCACAGTAGTAAAAAAACTGTTACAGGAAATCACCCCTAGGTATGGACTGCCGCTCCAGGTAGGGACAGACAACGGACCAGCTTTTACTGCACAAATAACTCAAAAAGTAAGTAAAATACTAGGAATAGATTGGAAATTACATTGTGCATATAGACCTCAAAGCTCAGGCCAGATAGAAAGGTTAAATAGGACCTTAAAAGAAACATTAACTAAATTGGTAGTGGAGACTGGCCAGAACTGGGTAGAAGCCCTTCCGATGGCTCTTTTACGAGTAAGATGTACCCCATATAAGAAGGGTTTTTCCCCGTTTGAGATTATGTTTGGAGCTCCCCCTCCGCTCTTGCCGCGAGTAGGAGAAGAGCTCCACCTGCTGACACAAAGGGAAAATGTAATAACCTCTCTCTTAGCATTACAGCAGTTCCAGGACCGGGTTAAACCCCTGTTGAAAGATGCATTTTCCTTACCCCCTGCTGTTCCTCATGCTTTCCAGCCTGGAGACTTAGTCTGGATAAAGAAGCATAACCCCCAGACATTGGAGACTAGGTAGACTGGACCTCATCTGATTGTGTTGAGTACCCCGACTGCTGTTAAAGTCGACAGTGTCTGGACTTGGATTCATCATAGCAGAATAAAGAGAGACTACACCACAGAGGAACCAGAAGAGGACTCCACGGAATGGAAAGCACAGGCTCACCCGCAGGACCCCCTAAAGCTGCGCATTATTTGCAAGTGATTTTGGGCTGGGTTCCTATGTTGCTCTGGGTGGGACAACTGGGGCAAGTGGGAGGATATCCTTTTACGTGGACACTAACAGACGGATTGACTGGGCAAACTTTAGTCCCAAACGAAACATACCTCCTGAATACGGAAGACCAGGAATCAAGGATTTGATTAGTTTCTAGAAAAAGGGGGGAATGTGACGAAAGAAACGGAAGAACAGCTTCAGGGCTAACAGCACATTTTGGCTTCTGTAAGAAAGCTGCTTTCCTTGCTTGCTTGGGGCGGGAAGAACCGGGTTCCTGATTGGCTGATTCAAAATTAAACAGCTCCCTCCCGCCTTGGGGACTTCCCCCCCTGTGAAGGGTATAAAAGCCTCGCCCGATTGTTAGTCGGGGTCTCACTCACTTCTCTCCGAGTGGGACCCTGTCTGGACAGTTTGTGTAAGCTTCTATACTTGTACTTGTATAAATCCTTTGCTAATCTTTCTACTTGGTGTTGGTGATTCTCGGGTGTCCTTGGTTGGGACACGGGTCGCATTTACCGGGGAACTCGACTCCAGGCGTGTGGCTCGCGGACTGCAACACAACTTAAGAGGTATATCAATGAATTGCAATAACATTCACCCTTTAGTAGCATTACCAAACCAAACTTGGGTCCACTCACCCATGCACAGTAAAGCCAAGGAAGGAATGTGCAGCGTTTACTGCAGGTGCCGAACAAGGAGTAGGGGCAGCTAATGCTCAAAAGACCTGAACTCCCAGATGGATTTTAGATAAGGGTTTTTAAAGGCAAGGTGAGGGAGAGTCACAGGGTGTGTGATCAGCTTGTGCATAATTCTCCGATTGGTTGATGGTGAGGTAACAGGGTGATGTCACAGGGGTTAACATCATCAGTCTTCAGGCTCCAGCCTGTCTGGGGGCTAAGTGTTCATGGTCATCATGCAGTTAGCTTCTTCCATCTGGTAGGGTTTTCAGTATCTGTAAAACAACTCAGGAACGCACATCAGACACTCGTCTATGTCCTTCAGGGAGGAACTAAAGGTTCTGTGACTATACTATATGGCTGATCTATTGTTTAAATTGTCACCAGTTCTCCTGGCCCAACTGCTATCTTTTGTTACATGTTCACATTCTTCCACACATTAATTCTTGAGCCAGCCTTTTGTGACTTAGGGGAGGCCTGAGAGACTAAAGCTTTTCTACAAACAAGCAGCAGGCAGAGGACATGGGGTGGGGGTGGGGTTCTGTCCTGGGAAGACCCCCAGGGTGCAACAGTAAGCCTTATGTGAATACTGATTCATAAAAACTGGGGTAAAAATCATAGATGAGACCACTAGAAATCTGAACACTGAATATTTTATGACATAAAGAATTGTTAATTTTTAGGTGGAATAATATTATTGTGGCTATGTTAACAAGAATCCTTTTCTTTTTGTTTTTTTTTTGGCCGTGCCACATGGCTTGTGGAATCTTAGTTCCCCGACCAGGGATTGAACCCCAGCCATGACAGTGAAAGCACCAAGTCCTAACCACTGGTCCACCAGGAAACTCCCCAAGAGTCCTTATCTTTTAGATATACATACTGAAATATGTGTGGATAAAATTATATAAGTCACTTATTTGCTTCAAAATAATATAGGAACCAGCAATTCCACTCCTAAGTGTATACCCAAGAGAAATGAAAATATACGTCCACACAAAGATGTGTACATTGCTGCTTATAGCAGTATTATTCACAACAGCCCAAAAACAGAAAAAACCCAAATGTCCATGGACTGACGAATAAACAAAATATATATCCATACAATGGAATATTATTTGGCAATAAAAGAGTGGAATACTGATACATGGATAAATGTTGGGAAATTATGCTACATGAAGGAAGCCAATCACAAAAGACCACATATTATATGATTCTGTTTATTCAAAAATGTCCAGAATAGGCAAATCCATAGAGAAGGAGATTGGTGGTTGCCAGGAGCTGGGGGAGAGAAGAAGAAGTACAGGGATTTTTTTTTTTTTTTTTTGCGGTACGCGGGCCTCTCACTGTTGTGGCCTCTCCCGCTGCGGAGCACAGGCTCCGGACGCGCAGGCTCAGTGGCCATGGCTCACGGGCCCAGCCGCTCCGTGGCATGTGGGATCTTCCTGGACTGGGGCACGAACCCGTGTCCCCTGCATCAGCAGGCGGACCCTCAACCACTGCACCACCAGGGAAGCCCAGGGATTCTTTTTAGGGTGACGAAAATGTTCTGAAATTAGATAGTGGTGATGGTTACACAATTTTGTGAATATATTAAAAACCACTGAATTGTACACTTGGAAAAGTGAATTTTATGGTACATGAATTATATCTCATTAAAAACAATTTTTGATAACACAATCCTTATCAATCCTTTTGATAAGGAGGGAGAAGTGGATGGGGAGCTAGCCCACCTTTGTATATGTTAAAAATTCTTCATAATAAGAAGGAAAAGAATCTACAAAAATAAGATGATATTAACCAATCCACTGAAAACCATCTCATATAGTTACATAAATATATAGCCATTTTAAATTCCAAGAACAAAATGAAAGATTTATTCTGAACTAAATTTAAAATTATTAAATTATTTTAAAAGCCTTTTAGGACTTCCCTGGTGGCTCAGTGGTTAAGAATCTGTCTGCCAATGCAGGGGACACGGGTTCGAGCCCTGGTCCAGGAAGATTCCACATGCTGCGGAGCAACTAAGCCCATGCACCACCACTACTGAGCCTGCACTCTAGAGCCCGCAAGCCACAACTATTGAAGCCCGCGTGCCTAAAGGCCGTGCTCCACAACAAGAGAAGCTACCGCAATGAGAAGACTACGCACCACAACGAAGAGTAGCCCCCGCTTGACTCAACTAGAGAAAGCCCTTGCGCAGCAATGAAGACCCAATGCAGCCCAAAGTAAATAAATAAATAAATTTATTTATTTTTTTTAAAAAGCCTTTTAAAAAGGTTACAGCTGACTTTTAACATGGAGTGTGGGTACACCGATGAGTATCAACATGCTTTGGAGAGGGGCCTTCAAAATAAGTGCATGCAGACAATATGTACCCACTAACATGATATAATATGAAGTACACAATATCACCTATGGAGTAATTATGCCAAAAACATTAACTTGAATTAATGAAGATATAAGTGCTAATGTCCAGTTTATAGGAACTTTCAGGGGACAAAGGAACAAGTTAAATGGCATGTGAAATGATCTAACAAATCCAGAGGGACAGTCTCCATAATAGCTAGACTGATCTTGCCAATAAGTCAATGTCATAAAAAAACAAAATGAAATAACACAAAAACAAAATGCAAGGGTGGTAACCCCTAATGACATAATAGATCTAAGTAATGATAATCAATGGCTGCTAGCACAGCAAAAAGAAACCAGCAGACATTATGTTGATGAAGTATTCTTTACAAAAAAAAAAAAAAAAAAAACAAACCCAGAATCTGAATAAAGTCAAAGTTTTAGCTCTAACTACCAGTTCACAGGAAATAAAAGGACAGAGAATATGTTAAATGATATCCTAGGGATGTAACCTGGAAAATATATAATGTGGAAAACTCTACAGAACAAACAGCCTGTTTTCTTCAACATTACATTTCAAGGAGAAGGAGGAAAAGGAAACCCACAGATTAATAGAGTTTTAAGAGACATATCAACCAAACTAGTGTTTGAGCCTTGTTTGCATTTTGATTAGAATAAGCCAAATTTTTTTTTATTGGAGTATAGCTGCTTTACAGTGTTGTGTTAGTTTCTGCTGTACAATGAAGTGAATCAGCTATATGTATACTATATCCCCTCCCTCTTGGACCTACCTTCCACCCCACACCCCCCATCCCACTTATCTAGGTCGAAGCCGAGCACCGAGCTGAGCTTCCTGTGCTTTATAGCATGCCAACTTTTTTTTTTTTTTTGCGGTACGCAGGCCTCTCACTGCTGTGGCCTCTCGCGTTGCAGAGCACAGGCTTAAGAGGAGAGCTCCGGACGCGCAGGCCCAGCGGCCATGGCTCACGGGCCCAGCCGCTCCGCGGCATGTGGGATCCTCCCGGACCGGGGCACGAATCTGTGTCCCCTGCATCGGCAGGTGGACTCAACCACTGCGCCACCAGGGAAGCCCTGGCCAATGAACTTTTGACATGTGTGTTAAGTACATTGAATGGGGAAATAATCTCTTCAACAAATGGTGCTGCAATAACTGAATTTCCAGAATAAAGCTAGACCCCTAACTCACACCATATATAAAAATTAATCCTCAGTGTATCAATGACCTACATATAAGTGCTAAAACCATAAGACTATTAGAAGAAAACATAGAGGTGAATCTTCATTATCTTGGATTTGGCAATAGATTCTCAGATATGACACCAAAAGCATGAGCAACAAAAGAAAAAATAGATAAATAGGATTTCATCAAAAGTTAAAAATTTTATGAATCAAAGGACATTATCAGAAAAGTGAAAAGACAACCGACAGAATAGAAGAACATATTTGCAAATCATACATTTGATAAGGGTTTAATGTCAAGAATACATAAAGAACTCCTAAAACTCAGCAACAACAACAAAAAAACCCCAATTTAAAAATGGGCAAAGGATTTGAATAGACATTTCTCCAAAGGAGGTATACAAATGGCCAATGAGCACATGAAAAGACGTTCAACATCATTAGTCATTAGGAAAATGCAAATCAAAACCACCTGAGGGGCTTCCCTGGTGGCACAGTGGTTAAGAATCTGTCTGCCAATTCAGGGGACACAGGTTTGAGCCCTGGTCCGGGAAGATCCCACATGCCGCGGAGCTGCTAAGCCCATGCACCACAACTACTGAGCCTGTGCTCTAAAACCCGCGCACCACAACTACTGAAGCCCACGCGACTAGAGCCCATGTTCTGCAACAAGAGAAGCCACCGCAGTGAGAAGCCCGCGCACAACAACGAAGAGGAGGCCCCACTCGACGCAACTAGAGAAAGCCCACGGGCAGCAACAAAGACCCAACACAGCCAAAAATAAAAAAAAAAAACCACCTGAGATACCACTCCACATTCCCTAGGTTATCTAAAATCAGAAAGATAGACAATAATAAATATCAGTGAGGATGCAGAGTTTAGAACACTCATACATTGCTAATGGGATTGTAAAATGGTACAGCCACTTTGGAAAATAGTTTAAGAGTTAAACATAGAGTTACTGGACTTCCCTGGTGGTCCAGTGGTTAAGACTCCACACCTCCAATGCAGGGGGCGTGGGTTCAACCCCTGGTCTGGGAACTATGATCCCACATGCCATGCAGCATGGTCAAAAAAACCCCAAAAAACAAAAAAAAACATAGTTACTATATGACCCAGAAATTTTACTCCTTGATTTATATGTAAGAGAACTGAAAACATATGTCTGCACAAAAAACTTGTACACATTCATAGCAGCGTTATTCACAATAGTCCAAAAGTGTAAACAACCCAAATGTCCATCAACAGATGAAAAGATAAACAAAATATGATATATCCATACAATGCAATATTATTCAGTCATAAAAAAGAATGAAGTACAAATACATGCTACAACATAGATGAACCTTGAAAACATCATGCTCAGTGAAAGGAGCCAGACACAAAAAGCCACATATTGTATGACCCCATTTATATGAAATGTTCAGAACAGGCAAATCCACAGTGATTAAAAGATTAGTGGTTGCCAGGGGCTGGGGGAAGGGAGGAATGGAGAGTGACTGCTAATGGGTACAGACAGGGTTTCTTTTTGAAGTGATGAAATGTCCTGGAATCGGATAGTGATAATGGTCGCACAAACCTGTGAATATCCTAAAAGTCATTGACAGGTACACTTTATTAAAGGGTGGATTTTATGTTATTTTAGTTATATATCAATAAAAAGTAGCCCATAAGAATTCAAAATGTTTGATAAATGTGTGCCCAATTAAAAGCCTATTAAGTATCATGTTTTATAGAAACTAAATTTTCACTACAAATATAAATTTTGCTGTTTGATAATTCTTCTACTTCATGAAGGAATTATACTAGCAAACATCGTATGTTTGACTTAAGAGGAGAGGTCCTGCATAGCATAAAAAGCTTATCTACATACATTTTTTGTATATTCTCACCTGAAAAAAAACACAATAAAGACAGTCTGACAACTGGAGTTATCAGCAGAGCTGTCTGCTTCACAGGGACAAACAAAATGGATAAGGTGACCCTGAGAGGGCGATTAACATGATGAAAGTTTTGGGGGAGGGCACATGGGACCAAGACCATGGAAAGGAGGGGAAGGAAGCAGGATTGGGCAGGTGGAGAGGCTGGACTGTGATGCAGTCTCAAGGAAGGCCCCAGGAGACCCTACTGGAAACTCTAAAGCTAATGGCCCTTTAGCATTGTCCAGAGTTGGGGCAAGGGGCTAGGCCTTTTATACCTCTGTCTTGATCAATCACTGGATGAAGGATATCCTTGAGAAAGGGGGGTGGCGACCTCAGGCAAAATGGCCCTCTCCAGTCAATAACTCCTAAGGGAACTGACAGCCAAGGGTTTCCTGTTGGTGGTATTCCCAGTGGCTGGAGGAAATAGTTCCTCATTCCTGAAGGGGGATCTGGGTGGTGCATCACTGCCTCCACCACCTATACTAAAATGCTTGGGAAGAAAACTAGCACTTACCAAGAACCTACTAATATGTGCCAACCACTTTCATAGACGTTATCCCATTTAATCTCATAACCACAGGTCCCTCGAACACAAGTTCACAAGGTGAGTGATGGAAGTGGGAGGAGGGGCCATCTCTAATTCTAAAACTTTCTTCCACATCACATTTTCCAAGTGACTCTTTGTCAATTGTAAGTTTCAAAAGTATTTATTGACTCATAACTTAAAATTGGCATTTTCAGAGCATCTATTATGTCCAGGCACTGGGAAATTATAGAAAAAAGACAAAATGTCTGCCATACACAAACATGCACACAAATATACATATATATGTATGTGTGGAAATACACATGTAAATATGTAAACATATATGTGTGTATATATACATACATATATATGTATATATATGCATATATATACATATATATGTATATATACATGTATATATATACACACATAGTTGTTCAGGCCAAAATCTTGGAGTCCTCCTTGAAATCTATTTCCTCAAATGCTATGTATAACCCATCACCACGTCCTGTTGTTTCTAGCTCCAAAATGTACCTCGAATCTGCCCACTTTCAGCTATCTTTGCCCATCATCATCTTTTGCTGGGGTTTCTTTAGCAACCCCCTAATGGTCATTCTGTATCCTCTCTTGGCTCCAATCCATTCATCACCTCGTCTTCAGAGTGATTTTTCCCAAAATGCACAACTGTGCATGCTACTGCGTTGCTTAAAGTCTTTCAGTGGCTACATTTGGCTTTTAGGATAAAGTCTAAATCCTTTAGAAGGTTAACATACATTTATTTAACAATTATTAATTGAGTACTCTGGTCCAGGCACTGTTGTAAACAATGGGAATACAGCAATGAACAACAACAACAAAATGCCACAAAAACTCCTACTCTTGTGAAAATTATAAAGATTATACTCTAGTGGGGATGGGGAGAGACAGAAGTAAACGTAATAAGAAAATTACATATGCTGTAAGAAGATAAGCACTATAGAGAAGAAGACAGCAGGGTAAGTGGAAGAGGAATTCCAGGTGTCTGTTTGGGGAGGGGAGGAGTTGCAAGTGTCTATAGTGATGTGGGTAGGTCTCACTGAGAAGGTGACATTTGAATAAAGAAGTCACAAAGAATTGAAGGAGGTAAGGGAGAAAGTCACATGGGTGTCTGGAAGAGCCTTCCAGGCAGAGGGCACAGGGAGTGCAAATGTCTCAAGGCAGGACTACATCTGTTAAATTCAAGGCCTAGTAAGGAGGCCAGTGTAGCTGAAGCAGAGGGAATGAGGGGGAGAATGGAAGATATTGGAATCAGTGAGGATAGGTAATTTTTTTCAAGGAGTTTTGCTGTAAAGAAGAACAGAACAATGGAGTGGTATCTGGACGAGGAACTGCAATCAGAGGTTTTTGTTTTGTCTCATTTTGAAGACGGGAGAAATAATATCTTAATGCTGATGTGAATGTTCAGTAGAGGGGAGAATCACTGGGCAATGTCCTTGAGTAGGCCAGAGGGGACTAGGCCGAGTGTACAAGGTTGGCCTTATGTAGGAGCACAGACTACAGCAAGTTTTCTCAATCTCTACACGTTTGACATTTTTGGGTGAGCAATTCTTTGTTGTGAGGGGCTGTCCTGTGCACTGTAAGATGTTTAGCAGCAACACCAGCCTCTTCCATCACCCCATCTGTAATAACCAAAAATGTCTCTAGATATTGCCAAATGTCCCCTGGAAGGCAAAACTGCACCCATTTGAGAGCCACTGATCTATAGTAACAGGAGGAAAGGTAAAGTACTATCAGAGGATAAGACAACCACTCAATATATGAAATGAAAAGACAAAGCTGCATTTATTGCTTACTATAGGCAGTGAGAGTCATACTTGTCAGGCACATGTTTAGAGAAGACCAAACTGCTAATCTTATATTGAATTTAGAGAAAGTGGGAAGTTCAGGGATTGGTGACCTTTCAGAGGTCTAAGTGTATTGACATTCTCTGCAGGAGTGATAACTTGCATGAGAATATTGTTGATTGGTTGGCACTTGGAGGTGTGTGTACTGAAGTGAGTCTGTGATTGGCTGATTTTCAGAATCAATGGGTTGTCTTTGGGCTTGCAAAACATGTTCACTGGGGTGAGTTATCAATAGACTGAACTTAAAACTGGCTGATTTCTGGCTACTACCTTGGGAATGTGGAAACTTAAAAAATTCTCAGTATTCCACATGCTAGTGGGTAGATGCGGTGGTGTTAATCTGTGGAAGTTTTCTTCTGATTGCTTAAATTTTTTAAGTGAAATAGGAAACAAGGACATCAGCAGACAGGGAGGATGGATTCGAAGAGACACTGAAGATTTGAGGAGAGAAGTATGAAAGTCATCTATGAAAGTAGGAGAGGAGGTACACTAGGGAAATGTAGTATGATCACTGGGCAGAATTAAGGGCCCATTGAGGTCGACAATACAAAGAGAGACAAGTCAGCATGCCATGCATTTTTTCTTTAACCGCATTCAGCTGACAGGGTGCAGGAGCAGAGTGGTGGAACGCTGAACTCTACTGTGATTGAGGTTTTGCCAAACGAGTACTACAAAGCAAGAAAGGTCTAAAGAAATTGAGAGTACATTCTAGAGAATGTATTATTTTCAGTTATATATTTTGCTTTTTTATTATGACATTGTCAAAATTACTCAGTAATAGAAAGAATAATATAATGAACCCCCATGACTCTATCACCCAAATCCAACAATTAAAAACATTTTTCATCATGGGATTTCCCCTGTGGTCCAATGGTTAAGACTCCACGTTCCCAATGCAGGGGGCACAGGTTGGATCCCCATTCAGGGAACTAGATCCTGCATGCATGCCACAACTAAAGATCCCGAGTGCTGCAACTAAGACCTGGAGCAGCCAAATAAGTAAATAAATAAACATTAAAAAAAATTTTTTTCTCCTCACATTTTCTTTTCCTCCAGAACTTTAAAGCAAATCCCAGACATCACACTAGTTCACCCATAAACACCTCAAGACGTATCTCTTATAAGTAAGGATTTTTTTTGGCCACGACACGAGGCTTGTGGGATCTTAGTTACACAACTAGGGATGGAACCTGGGTCCTCAGCAGTGAGAGTACCGAGTCCTAACCCCTAAACCACCAGGGAATTCCCAGTAAGGACTTTTAAAAACCATAATCACAGTGCCATTATCACATATAACAAAACTAAATAAGTCTTAATATTAACTAATTCTCTGTCCATATGCAAATTTTGCAAAGGAATGATGATAATGATTGGCATCGAACTGAAGCTGGCTAAGGAGAGAAGAAATAAGGTGGTGTTTTTCGGAACAATGGAAAGGCTGAGATCAATAGGCTGAAAGTCCTGGTGGGCGGGAACAACTACTGAAGTTAGGAGCCCACAGAGAGTGAGCTGGCGGGGGTGGGGGGGGTTGGGGGGGTGGCCCCACTTTTACCTTTGCCCATTGCTCAGTCACATCAGTCTCCTTTTTCTGTTTATTATATGAGGCAAACTCCTTCCCGTTTGGGATGCTGTTAGAGACTGTGTAGATCTCTTTCCCACAATCTCATCTATTTTAACTCCAGCACAGATGTTCTCAGGAGAATCTGTAGATTGAATTAGGTCCTCCTTTACCCTAACCCTAACCCTTGGGATTTCTTTGGAGCACTTGTAATTTCAAAAGTTCAGGAAAACGTATTTTTTTAATATCTAACTCCACTAAAAATTACGTCTCCTTTATTCACTGCTGTCATTGCCAGCGCCGAGGACAGCGTCGGTAGGACACCCTCAATAAATAATTTTTGGACAAAGCAGGGAAGAAGTGTTCGATAACGGCAAACGCCAGACTTCTAAACCCACCCGTAACACGTGTTTCTAAGGATTCTAAATTATTTGCTCTCAAGTGACTGTCGCCATTCCCTCACATGTAAAAAGATAAACTTAGGAGAGTCTTATCAGTTAATTACCTTAAGACTAAATTGGGCCCCTCAACACTGCTGAACTCGGAGAGACAGCGCTCTAAAAACCTCTTATCAAGCCAAGTATGCTCGTACATAAAGGAAACGACTAATCTTGTTTAACCAGAGCCCTCCCGCGAGGGTCTACCTCGGTTTTGTTTGTTTGTTTGGGCCACGCCGCAGGGCATGCGGGATCTAAGCTCCCCGACCAGGGGATGGAACCCACACCCCCTGCAATGCAAGCGCGTAGTCTTAATCACTGGACCGCCAGGGAAGTCCCTACCTCGTTCTAAAATGGCCAGGAAGGGCTGGGCCCGGCGGTGACACCCGGCAGGTTGCTTGGGCCAACGCGTGGGAAGCCAAAAAAGGATCCTAACCGCTCAGAACGGAAGTTCCTGAGCCTTCACACGCGCGGGGAAGCAACTCGGAAACGGACCAAGATGGCGGCGCCCACTGAGGGGCCAACGTTTACCGCGGGGGTCGAAAAGAATTGTAGTGCGGTTGTTCGCTCCCCAGAAGAGACTCCCCAGAAAGTCCGGCAGCTGATAGATGAGGGGATTGCCCCGGAAGAGGGAGGCGCCGAAGCGTGAGTCCGCGAGTCCACCCTGGGTCTGGCGACGGCGGATTGGAGAGGGTTTGGGGGACTCAGGCCAGGGTAGGATACCCTGCGTCTGTAACTCGGGCGATGGGAATGGCTGCGACTCGGGATCTTGAAGAAACTGGGGTTCCTTCGCTCAGTCGGCTTTAATCTTCTGCTCGGGAGGTACTGGGCGCAATTTTGCCTTAAGACAGGTTTTGGGAGGAAGGTAAAAGACAGGACCGCGAACTGAATATGCGCACTTGATTTCTCTTAGACTTCTTAACCTTTTGAAGTCCTAGACACCTTTGGCAGCCTGGTAAAGTTTATGAACACCGTCTCAGAATTATATTTTTAAATGCATAAAGTAAATTACATAGGATTATAAAGGATACCAATTACGTTGGAATGCAGTTATCAAGAAGTAAAAGAAAAAGAGTGATGCAGTGAAACGCTTCATTATTTAAGAGTTAAATAATATCTAGTAATAGGTCTGTTATCTACCATAATTTTGAAGTAGCGAGAGCATAAACGGTATTTCAAAACATGTGCAACAACCATAATGTGGTGACAAAATACCTGTGATTTCCATTGATGACAAATTTACAGGTACTGCTGATGCTACTGTGGTTTTTTAAATTATCTTCATTCATAATGGAGGGAAATGCTACATTTCAGTTAGAGGTTACCAAAATAAATGTCATTTTTTTCTATCCAAGTTTATGGAAGCTCTGAATTTTTTCCAAGATCCACACCTCCCTGAGGCTGTCACTCTCAGAATAAATTACTTTATTTTGAGTTATAATAGTTGGTGTAATCTTACTTTTATTAAAATTACTTTTGTCTTCAGCAGTTCCTCCCTCTACACTTCCCAGGTGCTGTTGAAATGCCTTTCACTGAATATAAAAGAATTGTTTTGCTGGTTTTTTTCTCCTTGAATTTTTTCATGAAATAGCTAAAATTCTTTACTTTGATTGAAATTTTCAAATTAGTTCCTTTGGGGAAGAAGTGCATAGCAAGGATCAATCCAGGTAGAAATATCAAAATTGTCATTTTCTGCTGTTAAAATAGTTAAATTTCTAAGATGGTTCAAATTGGATGATGCACAGAAGCCTTGAGTCTTATTTTGTGTTTACAAAAATTATGCAAAATACTGTTGGAGAGCAATGAGTGAGGTAGCATAGTTTGCCAGTATAGGATTAGTGAAGCATGGTCAAGGTAGAAATTGCTTGAAACTTAGTTATGGCCAAACTGTAGAGATTTGAATGCCAGTCTGAAGAATTTGGATTCTGCTTAATAAGTATTGTGAAACTATTGACAGTGTTAAACAGAAAAATTACCTGACTGAAAGGATATTTAGAAAGGTTAAAATCCAGAGTGGCATGATTGATGATACAATGTGCAGAGAAGCTAGGTAGAAAACGTTTAGGCAAAGTGATGCCTTGAAAGGATTACCAATAGTTCTGCCACTTTATTTTAGGAAGGACACATCTGCCACACTCCAGTCAGTTAATGGATCACCCCGAGCAGAAGAACCTCTATTGGAATCTAGAAGCAAAGAAGCCTTCTTTAGCAGAGTGGAAACCTTTTCTATATCCTTTTTGGTTCGAGGGAGTTGCACTTTCTGCCTGCTTCTGGAATTATTCTTCTAGGAGTTACACCACTTTCTCTGATGTTTTTAATTTTTAGAATTAAACTTGGTAAGAAATTTGGCTGGAGCTCCGTGGGCTCTTCACAGGGATAGTTCACAACATGGCAGCGGGCTTCAGTCAGAGTGAGCAAGCAAGAGAGAGCAAGATAGAAGCAAGGTCTCAACTGACATCACATCACTTTTGCCATTTTCTATTTGCTAGAGTGTTTTTAATTTAAAGCAATTACAGACTTATAGAAAGATTGCACAGGTTACAAAGAACTTCCTTGTGAGTACTTGAAAGTAAGTTGCCAAAGTGACACCTCATTACCCCCAAATATTTCCCACAAACAAGGTCTTTCTCTTACCTAACCACAATGAAACCATCAAAATTGGGAAATTCACATAATAAATTACTGCCATATAACCCTTACATCATAATCATTCCATCAATTGTAGTAATAATGTTCTTTATAGCAAAAGGATCCAGTTGAGAATCCTCAGTTTTTCCTTGAATTTCATGACCTTGATACTTTTGAAGATTATAGGCCAGTTATTTTATAGAGTGTATCTCAACTTGCATTTGTCTGATGTTTCATTATGATTAGATTCAGGTTATGTAGGAATATCAGAGAAGTAATGCTGTGTTCTCTTTGCATCCTGTCAGGTGGCACATGATTTTGATCTGTCCCTTTACCCTCGATCATCATTTTGATCAGTTGATTAAGGGAGTGTCTGTCGGTGTTTTCCATTGTAAAGTAGCTTTTTCCTCCTTTGTAATTAAACTTTTGTGGGGATGTGCTTTGAAACCATGTAAATATCACATTCCTCATCAAACTTTATGTAACTTATTGTAGCAGCATGGGCTCATGATTTCCTTTTTTATTCAATGGGTCATAATCCATTACTATTATATATTTTGAGATTCCAGTTGCCCCTGATTTGGTGAGTGGGAGCCCCATGTAGTTGCTCTTTACACCCCACTTCGCTACAGCACCCCAAGGTAGGTCCCCCTCTGTATGAACTCCCTCTTTACCCGACTTGCCTTTTGACACCATGCGATGAGCTGTCTCCCCTACCCTCCTGGCTTAATCCTCTGCCTTGTTCACCACCTGGTGGCTTTAGGACTGAATTGTTCAGGAAGGGGAAAGTATTTTAACCATGCTCCTACTGCTGTTTCTTGGATTAATTCCTGATATTGACAAAGCATTTAAAATCATTTTCTTTTGTTGTTTTTTGGTTCCCATTGGATATAAATTGATTGCCACTTTGATATAATTATTTATTTAACTTAAGCTAGTTAAGTGATTCTATTACTTTTATTCTACATAATCCAAACTCCTTTAACATTTATATTTAGATTCTGTTTCTAGCCTTCAGTTCTCCTTTTGCTGCTATTAGAATGTTTTCAAGTTCCTATATCCCTTGTAAAAATATAGAACTTTCCTGCATCTTTTATGTTTTATCCTTTTTTTTTCCTGTGCTCTGTAAAACAAGAGCTCTATAGGTAAAATAGAAAAAGCTGAGTGTTGAATATTAAAGATCAATAAATATTTTAGGACATATCTCCCATGCACATACTTACAGATGCTCTTGATGCTCTCAGCTTACGTAAAACACACATACCACACACACGTTAGTATATAACAATCAAATTTGGGGTAGGGAGGAATAATGAATATTATTAATTTTACTGACTTTATTCTTCAGAAGGCAAAAGTGGATATGATACAATAGGAGAGCAGAGATGAGTGATAAAATATTTCAGCTTGTTTGACCTTCACCATCCCTTACTGCTTAGGCAAATCCCAGTGCTTTCACTAGTGTTTTCAAATCCCTAGTATTTCATATTAAGCAAAAGCGAATGGCTTTTCTACTGTACCCCACAACCAATAATAAAATAAACATTTTAAACATATAAAATACATAGGGCTTCCTGTTGCTTTTCCTCTTAATGTGTTTATTCCTATATACATTGAGTTAAAGTTTTCATTTCTGACTTGTTCATTTTAATGTACATGCATGTTGTTTTTCTTAATGTGAATACTCTTTGAAATGGGCAGGTAAGCCCCCTGAGCTGTCTCCACTGGTCTGTGCAAAATATGGCTGGGTCACAGTTGAATGTGATATGCTGAAGTGCTCCAGCTGTCAAGCTTTTCTCTGTGCCACTTTACAACCAGCTTTTGATTTTGACAGATGTAAGTATAAAGTACAAATTACATTTTTCTCCATATTCAAAAGATATCTATACTAGTTTTTTTTTTTTTTTTTTTTGCGGTACATGGGCCTCTCACTGTTGTGGCCTCTCCCATTGCGGAGCACAGGCTCCAGACGCACAGGCTCAGCGGCCATGGCTCACGGGCCCAGGTGCTCCGCGGAATGTGGGATCCTCCCAGACCGGGGCATGAACCCGTGTCCCCTGCATCGGCAGGCGGACTCTCAACCACTGCGCCACCAGGGAAGCCCTATACTAGTTTTTCTGAAATGACCAGTCACTTGTGTTTGATCAAAGAATGTGTACTTCTGTATATAACAAGGTGAAGTTGTGATTGTCTTCACCCTAATTACTAGCTTTAGTCATTACTTTTTTTTTTTTTTTTTTTTTAAAAAGCTCAGCTACTTTAGAGTGAACCTGACTTTGTGTATTCTGGGAAACTAACAGCAGTATGTTTATTTTATAGTTCCGAAATTTATACTTAGGCTAAGAGACACAGGACTTTTGTGAAGGCTCACATTTTGGAATGCCTGCCTTATAAGATACATGATATCTCCTTTGTTATTGCTTTTAGAATCTTGATTTAGAACTTGTTTTGTGAAAAATATTAAGATGATTCAGTTGCTAATATTTCATATCTTTAAAATTTTTCTGAGTTATTTTAATTCTTAGTTGTATCTATACTCTTAAAGGCTTTTGGTCATTGGATTTTGAATTTATATAAGACATTGTTTTTAAGGCATTGTTATCTATGCGGGTTTCAGATAAGGAACGATGTGCTGAGCTGAAGAAAGCCTTGTGTACTGCCCATGAGAAGTTCTGTTTCTGGCCAGACAGCCCCTCTCCAGGTACTTCCTTACAAAATTTCCCATTTACCATCTCTTCTTGGTCAATGTGGGGTTCTTTTGTTTTGTTTTTTTGCTTGTTTGTTTATTTGTTTTTAATTGGGGTATAGTTGCTTTACAGTGTTGTGTTAGTTTCTGCTGTACAGCGAAGTGAATCGGCTATATGTGTACATATATCCCCTCTTTTGGATTTCCTTCCCATTTAGGTCACCACAGAGCATTGGGTAGAGTTCCCTGTGCTATACAGCAGGTTCTCATTGGTTATCTATTTTATACATAGTAGTGTATATATGTCAATCCCAATCTCCCAGTTCATCCCCACCCCAGGTCATTACGTTTCTCATATTGTCTATTTCTTTGTGAAAATCTAGACTTTGAAGTTTCTTTTTCCTCCTGTCTATTTGCACTTTATAAGAGAACTGATATTCATTCACTTATTGTGTTATTTATTAAGTGCATTTGACATGCCAAAGGTTTAATCGTACATACATTATCCCGTTTAATCCTCTCAGGGGCCCTGGGAGGTAGATATCAACCTGATTTTTAGGTGGGGAAACTGAGAATCAGAAATCTTTTTTTTTTTTACTATTTTATTTATTTATTTGTTTGTTTGCTTATTGCTGCATTGGGTCTTAGTTGCTGCGCGCGGGCTTTCTCTAGTTGTGGCAAGCGGGGACTATGCATTGTGGTATGCAGTCTTCTCATTGCGGTGGCTTCTCTTGTTGTGGAGCACGGGTTCTAGGTGCGCAGGCTCAGAAGTTGTGGCTCACAGGTTCTAGAGCACAGGCTCAGTAGCTGTGGCGCACGGGCTTAGTTGCTCCGCGGCATGTGGGATCTTCCTGGACCAGGGCTCAAACCCGTGTCCCCTGCATTGACTGGTGGATTCTTAACCACTGTGCCACCAGGGAATTCCCAAGAATCAGAAGTCTTAAAACCAGCTAGTGAGGAGCCATGACCATGGTTTTATCTGATCTCAGACTCTCTGCTTTTCCCACCAGAGCAAACAGCCCCATGTTCTACCCAGGCTTCCTGGTACACTAATGGCACTAACGGTGGCAGTTAAATATGGTTCAGTTGCTAAAGAATACTCACAGGACCCCACATGAGAGTGATTACAAATCTACAGTTTATTACAGTAAAACAGTACAATATATCAGTAGCACTGAAGTAAGGATATCATCACAGCCAAAGACTGCCTGATGGTAAGGGGTCTGGAGAGGCCGGGTGCAGGCTCCTCTTGTCCTTCTCGTATAAGGGCTGTGGCAGTACGCACTCTCTCTCAAATCAGAAACCACTGATGTGTGCACAAAATGCTTCAGAACAAGGGAGCCCAAGACGTAGTCTCAAGTGGGATTTGCTTGTTGTGTTGCCATATTCCTGCTGAGTAACCAGCTTCAACAGCCGAGCCCACCAGGTGGCTCACCAAGACCAGGGACAAAACTCTCTGGACCCATGTTTACAATGCAGCACTATTAATTCATATATTTCATGCTTGACCGGAAATCAGCTCCATGTAGGTATGTTTTTTATTTCAGTAGGACAGCTCAGGCTAATTCCAGGGTCACTGATGCCCAGGAATATTCCATGAGTGACCACTAAGAGGAAAAAATAGTTGGAAAGTGACCGTAGAGTGCCATCTACTGATATATGAAGAGGTGATAGAAAAGGAATTATTAAGAAATAAAATTTTTAAAGTGAAAATGACTGTATAACAAGGATTTCCTGCTGTTGGCCTAGCTGTTTCATGGTGTAGTATAACAAAACTCAGTCCTATGCGTATTTGAATCTTCTCTGTCCAGTGCACCCAGGGCAGAGATAGATTCTCTATCTGCTAATGCCTATGTTGGTGGTTGCGAACTCTTTTTTTTTTTTTTTTGCGGTATGCCGGCCTCTCACTGTTGTGGCCTCTCCCGTTGCGGAGCACAGGCTCCGGACACGCAGGCTCAGCGGCCATGGCTCACGGGCCCAGCCGCTCTGCAGCATGTGGGATCCTCCCGGACCGGGGCACGAACCCATGTCCCCTGCATCAGCAGGCGGACTCTCAACCACTGCGCCACCAGGGAAGCCCGGTTGCGAACTCTTGCTACCATGCACTCTACTTTCTTTCTTTCTTTCTTTTTTTTTTTTTTGCATTTTAATTTTTTTATACAATTTTTAAAGGTTACTTTCCATTTACAGTTATTACAAAATATTGGCTGTATTTCCCGTGTTGTACAATACACTCTACTTTCTTGGTCCCATTTGTGACTTCAGCTACCACCTACTTGAAGACTTCTGACTTCTGTTCAGATCTCTCTTTTGAACTTGACTCATATTTTCAACTACCTTCTAAACATTTCCACTTAAAATCTTACAGATACCTAGAACTCAAAATATACAAAACTGATTTCTTCATCTTATACTTAAAACTTTATTCACTTCTTATGTTGTCTCCATCTTGATAGATGTTACTTACCTCTCCCTCCAGTTATGCTACCCAAAAACCTGAAAGTCACCTTAAATGCCCCTCCTTATCATCACCAGCTGGTCCTATCCATTCTACCTCCTAAATAGATCTCAAATATGACCTTCCAATTATATCATCCCTTGATTTGTTGTTTTTTTTTTTTATTTTTTTTATTTTTTGCCATACGCGGGCCTCTCACTGATGTAGCCTCTGCCGTTGTGGAGCACAGGCTCCGGACGCGCAGGCTCAGCGGCCATGGCTCACGGGCCTAGCTGCTCCGCGGCATGTGGGATCTTCCCAGACTGGGGCACGAACCCGTGTCCCCTGCATCGGCAGGCGGACTCTCAACCACTGCGCCACCAGGGAAGCCCCCTTGATTTGTTTTTTTAACATTCAAGAGACTTTTGTGTGGAGAAAAGAACACCTCAACTATTTATACTTTAATGCTTGCATTTATTAAGCATATCTAATAAAATTGTGAAAGTAATTTTTTTCTAACATTTACCAATAATTACAAACTAAATTAAATCACTGTAAACATTTTAAATTACAATTACTAATTTATTAGGACTGATTATTTTGAGCATATCATATACTTTAAAGTAGACAAAATATACACATACATTAATTGTAAAACACATATTTAAACTTATGTGAAGACATTTTCATGATGGGATTAATTTCTTCTCTGTTCACTCTTTTCCCTTCATAGGTTTTTAGTGGTACTTTCTTAGGATTGTAACAATCAGACCAAATTCTGAATTAGAAGATGATCAGATAGGTGTTGAGACCTGGTTTCTTCTCCCAAGTTTTGTTAAACCAAAGCCACTGGTCATCAGGACATGTTTCCTTTTTATTATTAAACTTCACTTTTTTAAAGTCCACACCTTTCTCATTGATTTCAGTTTTTTATTACCTGACTTTTCTAGTAAAATGATGCATCTTTTAAAATTAATGACTTTTTTGACCTATTTGGTTGCTTGCAACAACTTTAAATAATTTTTTAAAAATTTATTTGTTTATTTTTGGCTGCGTTTGGTCTTCATTGCTGTGCGCAAGCGTTCTCTAGTTGCGGCGCGCGGGGGCTACTCTTTGTTGTGGTGCGCGGGCTTCTCATCACGGTGTCTTGTCTTGTTGCAGAGCATGGGCTCTAGGCACGCGGGCTTCAGTAGTTGTGGCACGAGGGCTCAGTAGTTGTGGCTCATGGGCTCTAAAACGCAGGCTCAGTAGTTGTGGCACAGGGGCTTAGTTGCTCTGCGGCATGTGGGATCTTCCCAGACCAGGGATCGAACCCGTGTCCCCTGCATTGGGAGGCAGATTCTTAACCACTGCACCACCAGAGAAGTCCCAACTTTAAATAATTTGATAAACTCTTAAGGAATATCTTGTTACCCTTGAATATAGAAAGTGTCTCTTTGTTTTATTTTTAACTTTTTGAGTAATTTCTAAAATTGTGGAGTGTTTCAAGTATAGAAAAAATTGTAGATAATAATAATATAAGAAACATCTCTGTATCTATCACCCAACCCCACCTAATACTAACATTTTGCTATCCTTGCAAAACCACCCCACCCTGATTTCTCTCTGTTAATCAGGAAGAATTACAGATACAGCTGTGTAGTCTTCCCCAATCTCATTCCCTGCCTCCCTGTCCTGTAATAACTACTATCCTGAATTTGGTGTCCATGATTTGCTTACATGGTTTCTATGTCTACAACATTTACATGTATCTAGAAGCAATATATATGGCACTATTTGTTTTAAAATTTTCTATGAATGTTATCATTCTATATATATTCTGCAACCTACTTTTGTAGGGGGAGTCAACTTTTTAAAAATTAATCCATGTTGTCACATGTAGCATGTTTGAAGCTTTATAATAAGTAGGGCCATCTAAAATTTTACTCTTCTAGGAGATGAGGGATAATGTTTATCTAGTTAACTTTCCATTTGGGAAAACTAGCTTATTCATTTTAGAACCTCCTGTCAAACCATCTTTGTACATGATCGTTGTGTGTGACTGTAACTTGAACACCCTTTTCACCAAGTTATGTGTCATCACAAATGCTAATCAATGCTTCCTGTACTTGGTACACTTCCTACCTACTCTGATTCTATTTAGCATATTTGCTCTTCCCTTCTCTGCTTACACAGATTTTGAGCTTTTAGATGTATAGATTACGGTTTTTCATAAAATTTGGGAAGTTTTCAGTTAGTATGTCTTCAAATACTCTTTCTGCCCCTTTCCCTGTCCTTCTTCTGTGTCTCCCATTATGCAGATGTGGTGTGCTTGATAGTGTTCCTTCATTCAAAATTGATGCTCCTTCTCTCCATCCTTATGCCACTCATATCTTAGAGGGATTACTACTTTAAATCACCTTAATGTCCGCTAAGCTTATTTCTTTGCATCCAGACTGACCCCTTAGTCTCTGCTCAAAACTAATACATATTGTCTATAATATCACTTTCACTTCTTCCTTTTAAAAAATCTTCCAGTAGTTTCTCATCACATACATTAATAAAATCGTGGTCTGGCTGCTGTCTATACTTTAACCTTCTCTCCAACTAGTTTCACCACAGGAATACTGTGTTGCAACCCTGTGAGACTATTTAGAATTCCCCACATGTGCTATCCTCTTGGGCTTTTACTTTTACACACTGTTGTTGGTCTTTCCAATTCAGCTTAGACCTGACTTCTTCTGAGAAACCTTTCCTGAGACTCTGCTTTTTAACATAATCACAGGGACTTCCCTGGTGGTACAGTGATTAAGACTCCATGCTCCCAATGCAGGGGGCACGGGTTTGATCCCTGGTCTGGGAACTAAGATCCCGCACGCTGCACAGTGTGGCCAAAATATAAACATAATCACAAAAGTACTATCACAGCTCTATCCAAAAAAATCAGTAATTTCTTTTTCTTTTATTGTTTATTTTTCCAGCTTTATTGAAGTATAATTGACAAAATTGTAAGATATTTAAACTATGCAGGGGGCTTCCCTGGTGGCACAGCGGTTAAGAATCTGCTTGCCAATGCAGGGGACACGGGTTCGAGCCCTGGTCGGGAAAGATCCCACATGCCGCGGAGCAACTAAGCCCGTGCACCACAACTACTGAGGCTGCGCATCTGGAGCTTGTGCTCCGCAACAAGAGAGGCCACGACAGTGAGAGGCCCCGCGCACCGTGATGAAGAGTGGCCCCCATTCGCCACAACTGGAGAAAGCCCTTGCACAGAAACGAAGACCCAACACAGCCAAAAATAATAAATAAATTTTAAAAAATATATATATATATATGTAGGAGTAATGAGAAATCTGTAAATTATGTGAGATATTGTCTCTGCCCTTAAGGAAAATAAAACATTACTGAGATTAAACCTAAAAACAATACCTAAAACAATCCTAAAAAACAAGTGATAAATAATTATGATAATGATGAAGTAACTGTGATACATAGCACTTACTGTACCCTGGGAACTATTTTTAGCACTTCAGTTACATTATTTTAATTGATTATCACAAGTCTAGGTGTTATTGTTAATTTCTTCATTTCCTTTTTTTTTTTTTTTTTTTTTTTTTTTTCGTGGCCTTTTTTTTTTTTTTTGCGGTTTGCAGGCCTCTCACTGTTGTGGCCTCTCCCGCTGCGGAGCACAGGCTC
>NW_006797566.1:1346439-1354986 GCF_000442215.2 Lipotes vexillifer | reverse complement strand
TTGTTTTGCGGTACTGGGTTCTCTCCCTTTTGTGGCCTCTCTCGTTGCGGAGCACAGGCTCCGGACGCGCAGGCCCAGCAGCCATGGCTTACGGGCCCAGCCGCTCCACGGCATGTGGGATCTTCCCGGACCGGGGCACGAACCCGCGTCCCCTGCATCGGCAGGCGGACTCTCAACCACTGCGCCACCAGGGAAGCCCCTATTGTTAATTTCTTAATATCATCAATTTACATTTCCCCTGTTTTCTATACATGCTTTTTATTTTTTATAATTTGTACCAATATAATCTCCCAGTTTACTTTTTCCACAGATCGATTTGGGATATTGCCATTGGATGAACCTGCGGTTCTTGTTAGTGAATTCCTAGATCGTTTTCAAAGCCTTTGTCACTTGGACTGCCAGCTTCCTTCCCTGAGGCCAGAGGACTTAAAAACTATGGTGAGTTTTTCCTGGCTAGCATACAGTGGCCTTCAGTTGTCGCCAGCATGAAGCATTTCTTTTAATGACAAGAGGCTACAGATAGCCAAGAAGAGAACTACTTGTCTCTTAACTGACCTTTTTCAATCTACCGTAAAGAGGACGTGAGGGTTTAAATAAGTGAGTTCCATTTAAACTTTTAGATATGATTCTTTAAGTGGCGTAAATTCAATTTTATCTCAATTTGTTACTTAAAACTATTTAACAGAAGATACTGAAATGTGGCTTCATATGGTTTATCGCATACCATTTTCCCAAAGAAAGTGCTGGCGAAGTTATAAACTCCCTTTTCCCTTGTAAATAGAAATTTTGAAATGCTCTGTCCTATCTGCACTTTGAAACTGAATATTTACTGTCCCATTTCATCATCCTGTGGGTATTCTGTCAGGACAAACTTTACTGTAGGAAATAGAAGCTATTATTTTGCTTCTTCAAGTTGAGAAGCTATTATGGATTTTAGCACCAAACTGTTAGCCTCTGATGCCTATTATAAATGTCCTCCTGTCTCTACCCAATGAAAGTTTTTTCACCCTGTCATAATGCTTTCTTATTCTTAGAACAAAAGTAAAGACTGTGGCAAGGTCTTTTGTGGTGTCAAAAGTAAATTCATTGCCAGGCCAAGAAATTAGTAGTAGTCTGTTGTGATTATCTGGGTTTGAAGTTTACAGGTTTCAGGGAAAATATGCAATTGGTAATTTGAAAACAAGTTAGTACTAAGAGAAGATGTGGTAGTTCCAGAAACACTGCTCCCTTTCTCAATCAGCAGATCCAGTGCAGTTCAGAAAGCTTCTGTGTGATACCTTAGCCTGTGCTGGAAGTAAGTCTTCTCCAATGAAGAGAATTGTCTTCGTGTTTGTCATTTTTTTCATGATTTTTGCCTTGTACCACCTAGGTACATCATTATCTATGACTTTTCATGGTGGTTGAAACTTTAAGTCTTTTCTCTTGGTTCCTTTGTAGTGCTTGACAGAAGACAAGATCAGTCTTCTCCTGAACCTGCTTGAAGATGAACTTGATCACCAAACTGATGAGAGAAAAACTGCAACCAAACTAGGTTCAGACATCATCCAAATCCACGTCACTGCCTGTATTCTCTCCGTGTGTGGTTGGGCGTGTAGGTTAGTGAATTTGCCTGGGGACATAAACTGTGACAACATTATATACCCACACACAGCAGTTACTCCTAGCATTTGGAGATCACATGGTGTTTCCTGTGATAAAAACAGTGACAAAGAAAAACTAAGGGGGTGGAGGAGGGATAGTAAGAATTAGTAACAAAACCAGAATTAGAACTCAGGAATTCTTGAACACGCCTGAACTTTGTTTCTTTTACTGTCACTTCCCAGCTGGGAATTAGTGTTCCTATAAACAGTGAAGCTCCTTTCTAGTTTTAGAAAGGAGAAATCAGTTTAATTGATAAGAACTACAGAAGGAAGCACCAGCTGGAATCCTCTAGGCCCCAAGTTGGTGTCTGCATTCCAGCTGCTCAGTTCAGCACAGACTCCCTCTGAGACAGAAGACTGTCAGACCAATTTTGAGTTACTTTAAATATGCTTTCTTTGGTAGCTTAAGCAATACTTTTAATTTACACAGAAAAACTTTAAAAGGGACATGAGAAATTTATAAAACTTACCTTTAAAATAAGCTTGCCATAGAGAGCATGCTAAGACCCCTAGATCTTTCTGTAGGAAATACGTGAGAGATGATGAAGCTGGGTCCTAGGATCGGAGGACGGGGCCCTGAGAGGAGGTGGTTCCCAGTCCCTTGGCCTGTTTCAGAGATTTGTTTGATGAGATGAAGCATACTCACAGATCATTATGCTTAGTCCCTTGAAAATGTTATCCTCTGAGAAAACGCACTTTTTTTTCTATTCCTACCTAGTTCTTCGCTGGAACCCATGCAGCTCTCCCTGATAACATGTTCACAGTGTATGAGGAAGGTGGGGCTCTGGGGCTTCCAGCAGATCGAGTCATCCGTGACTGACCTGGATGCCTCCTTTGGTCTGACCAGCTCCCCCATCCCAGGCTCTGAGTGCCGGCCAGAGCGCTTCTCTCTGGTGCCTGAGTCTCCTCGGAGGATGATGACTCGGAGCCAGGATGCCACGTTTTCCCCAGGCTCAGAGCAGGTATAGACTTAGTTGGCTTGTTTGGGGTGGACTTTTTATTTATTTTTTCAAATTTTATTCTATTTTTTAAAAAATATTTATTTATTTGGCTGTGCCAGGTCTTAGTTGCAGCACACGGGATCTTCGTTGAGGTGTGTGGGATCTTTTAGTTGCGGCATGTGGGATCTAGTTCCCTGACCAGGGATCAAACCCAGGCCCCCTGCTTTGGGAGTGTGGAGTTTTAACCACTACCACTGGACCACCAGGGAAGTCCCAAGGTGGACTTTTTTTTTTTTTTTTTTTTTTTTTTGCAGTACACGGACCTCTCACTGTTGTGGCCTCTCCTGTTGGGGAGCACAGGCTCTGGATGCGCAGGCTCAGTGGCAACAGCTCACGGGCCCAGCCGCTCTGCAACATGTGGGATCTTCCCGAACCGGGGCACGAACCCATGTCCCCTGTATCGGCAGGCAGACTCTCAACCACTGCACCACCAGGGAAGCCCTCAGGGTGGACTTTTTAAAAACAGCATTCTTACCAAAAGTGTTGTTGGCAGAAAAGTTGGAAATTAACTTAGGTTATATAATTAACTTAGGTTAAACTTCACTTATAACCACATTGACAAGAATATTACAGAGTAGTTTTATCACCGGTTGCAATGGAGATGCCAAATTCATTATTTTGTATAGAAATCTAATATTCTTTGAAGATTTAGTTATGTAGACAGTTCAGAAACTAAATTCTTATAGTTTTAAAAATATTAGCTTTCACATGCTTCTAGAAATATTTCTCCTGACCGTAGTCATTAATGTCATTAGGGTACTTCCATCATCTCCCCTTTCCTTCAGGCTGAAAGGAGCCCAGGTCTCATTGTCTCTAGAACTCGAAGCTGGGACTCTTCCAGTCCTGTCGACCGTCCTGAGCCAGAGGCCGCTAGCCCCACCACCAGAACCCGCCCAGTGACACGAAGCATGGGAACAGGAGACACCACTGGCCTAGAAGTGCCATCTAGTCCTCTTCGGAGAGCCAAACGGGCTCGCCTCTGCTCTTCCAGCAGCTCGGTGAGTCCACCTGCGTGTGTGGAGGTCCCTGAGCACCGCAGCACCCAAGCCCTCACTGTGCAGCACAGAGAAGCAGGCATGAGCTGAGACTGGTCCTGTGGCTATAAGGAGGCCATGAGAATAAGTTTAAAGATGGGATAGTTGGGTGACCAGAGGGGAAAAAAATTTAAGGGTTTTGCCATTTGTTTCTTTGGAACATCTTCTGTTAACGTAATAAATTTGTCTTGCCCAAGGGACAGTAGTGAGAAAAGAGGATAGACCTGATAAGGGATGGTTTAACACAAAGGGAGTAAAAGAATTTTAAAAGTGAGAGGGAAATACATAGGTGAAGTTTAAAGGAGAACGTAAAACTAGAAATGTGGGCATTGTGAGATTCTAGATTTGCCAATTTATAGCAATGCCTCCCTGAACTTACATAGTATCTGCCCTTCATTAACACGGATTCCTCTTCCTCCTCTCTCAGGACACATCTTCCCGAAGCTTCTTTGATCCCACTTCTCAGCATAGAGACTGGTGTCCTTGGGTGAATATCACATTTGGAAAAGAAACCAGGGAGAATGGTGGAACTGAGGTAGATGCCAGCACCCCGGCAGAGCCAGGCTGGAAGGCAGTGCTGAACATCCTCTTGGCCCACAAAGAGTCTAACCAGCCAGCTGAAACCGACTCCATGGTGAGATAAGCCATTGCCTTGACCATGTGCAGCACTTCCTGTTTATGGGATGAGGAGAGGAGGCTGGTCCTATAATTAGCACCCTGCCTGCCCACAGCTTTCATAAGTCAAGGTAGACTCAGTCTGGGTTCATCCTAGAGAACAGGCATGGGACTGGTTCATTCTTTCTGCAGTTTAGCATATGGCATTCCACCAAATTCTGATAAATTCTTTGTCTTCTCCACTCAAATGACTCGAAGTAGAAAAGGAAACAGAAACAGAAAGAGATAACAGGCTGCTGCTAGTGTTGCAGAGCAGCTGCTTTTTCCATCTGAGTTACTGTCACTTGCACTTGGAGCCTGGCCGGTTAACTTAGCTGTCAGGATGAAGCACTGTGCTCTACCACCACAACCTTGATTTCATTCCTTATGGTGGGCACATAACTTTGCTGTGTTCCGCGGCCCCCTGTGCACTGACCCTCAGCTGCCATCACAGTAATGACTGCTTGCTGGTGACACTTGTGGGTAAATGCAAACCCGTCATGACAGCTGAGAAAACAACTCAAGTGTTTGCTCTGTGCAAAGGACGGAAGTGAGAGGAGGGTGGGCATTAAGGAATCACAAAAACTGCATTCTCTTTCCTTTACTGGCTCATTCCCAAATTTGCCATGTAACCTGCTTAGTGTAAATATAATAATTTCTGACCTCTGTTCCCTCCAAGGACAAAGTAAAATAATACTTGCCAGCAGATGTTTATCAGAAGCATTCCCAGATTCATGGTTTTGTAGGGTCACAGAATTCCACTGGAGGGAGCTATAGTGATGCTAGAAGCCCAAGAATGTGCATTCAGGGGCTTCCCTGGTGGCTCAGTGGTTAAGAATCTGCCTGCCAATGCAGGGGACACGGGTTCAAGCCCTGGTCTGGGAAGATCCCACATGCCACAGAGCAACTAAGGCCGTGCACCACAACTACTGAGCCTGTGGTCTAGAGCCTGCAAGCCACAACTACTGAAGCCCGCATGCCTAGAGTCCGTGCGCTGCAACAAGAGAAACCCGCAATGAGAAGCCCGCACACCGCAACGAAGAGTAGCCCCCGCTCGCCGCAACTAGAGAAAGCCCACATGCAGCAACGAAGACCCATTGCAGCCAAAGATAAATTAATAAATTAATTTAATTTATTTTATTTTTTTATTATTATTTTTTTTGGCCATACTGCGTGGCATGCGGGACCTTTGAAGGTCCATTTTAGCAACTTGTTTTTTAAGATTCCCCACAGCTGCTGTGACTGGGAAGTACAAAACTTAGAGGCTCTGCAGTAAAGGATCTTGAAGTTAGAAAAAAGTTTATACTATTTTTCAACTTAAATCTCTCAGTTGTGTCACTGTATTAACTAAATTGCCCTCAGTCACAAGTAAGAGTTCAAACTTTTCCCTCCTGGAACTTTATTTTATTGAGACATTCAGCCGCAAAGAGTATAAGAAAACAGTGAAAATGTCTTCTGTCAGAAATTGGGAGTGAACTTTATGGATTATCTTGCTAGATATGTTTGTGCTCTCACTGAGACCCTGTGCTTTTCACTATGACTCAAAGGCAGAGAGAACCACATGTTCTGCTTCACTGAGAACTTTTATCTTTTAGTGAACTGTTTTGTCTCCCTGTAACACCATTTCTCAGAATCTCAGGTCACTTCACAGACGTGATCAAGTGGCAGTGAGATTCTTCCTATTATTAGCTCTGCTGGCTAAATCATGAGTCTGAGAAGGCCAAGGTCATAGTTTAAACTCTTAAGGATCATTTAACTTTGTTTCATTCCTTGGCCTTAGATTATACTATTAGCACCAGCTAGCCATCTTGTAAATATGAATCATTGTTCACAAGAGATGATGAATAGGGGCAATTCAGCATCACAGATGCGAAATCAGTGCAAAATGTGTGCTGCACTGTTGCTGGGTCACAAGTGTCATCCTCACATTCAAAGATTAGGACACATACGGATGCTTGGAGGAGGACATAAGCCGTATTTTAGAGGCTCCGAGTATGTTAGCAATAATCTAACAGTAGACTCAAGCTTCTTGATTTTTAGTCTGGCTTTAGGTGTATATTCTATGTAGCACAATATAAGATTAAGTGGTTTTACTCACTCCTAGACATATGTAGATCATTGTGGGAGAAATTTACAGGCCACGCCTTAAAGCTATTACCCATCCTTTGTCTCTATAAAAGAATTTAATCTCTAATAATGAGCTTTTCTATTTATAGAGTCTCTCTGAGAAATCAAGGAAGGTGTTCCGAATATTCCGGCAGTGGGAATCTTTATGCTCATCCTGAAGATATTCCAGCCCTTCCTGCAGAGAAGTGGAATGAGTGGCTTTGAAAAATGAAGGCTGCATTCCCTTTTGAGCAGCTGATGCTAAGTTTTTCTCCATTCTGGTTTAATCATAAGGAGCCCCTCCCTGCCCTTGCAAAGGCATGCATGTCATCATCTGCATCTGACTGAGGGGAAAACCTGTTTGCAACACAGGGATGTGGGCTGGGAGAGGTCAGGCGACCCTGGCTCTGTTCAAGGAGTGGGTGGTTCCAAAGCTCAACTGAGGACCCAGGACTTGAGCATTTTTAGTGTCTTTAGTGGGGGCAGTGTTTTGAGGACTCTTATATCCCAGGAATACGTCAGTATGTGTTAATAAAATATTTGTTAAGATTCTCACAGCTGGAGAACTGTTTTCCTCCTTGTCTAATGGGCTGACATAAAGGAAGCTGAGACTGAGAAAACTACAGTGGAGCAGTAAACAAAGGCAAAATTTCAGTTTTCAGATTGGCTGCAAAGCCTGGAATTTATTTGTGATTCTAGTCAAAGAAGTATTCCTAAACCAGAGGCAAGACGTTGTTCATTATATCACCAGGAGATCTCCTGATGTGTTATAGTGAATGGTAAGCTGATAATTTTCTCTCGTCACTTTGATAATAACAGAATAAGAGACTATAACAAAGGGAGGAAGGCTCTTCAGAAGAGACCCCTCTCCATGTGCCTTCTAATGCAAGGCTCCCCTGAGTGGGGCTCCCCAAGGCTCTTTCACTGCTGGTGGAGAGCATTGGTGTCCATGGTGGAGAAGCTGGCCCTGACCTGCCCCAACTAAATAGACTACCCATTGAGAAAGTGAGCATGAAGGAAACTAGCTATTCTCCAGAATGTTGTACTTTCTTTTAGTGACTGTGGTTGGTTGGTTGGTTTTATAACTTCTTTTATACTGAAGTATTTTAAAGAACATATGTAATATAATATTCCACCCATGCTAAACTTTAGGTTATATCTCTAAAAAACAACATTTTTTCTATGTACTACAGCCAACAAAAATTAATAATCCCTTAATATCATCTAATACCCAGTCCATATACAAAATTCCCAATTGTTCCAAAAATGTCCTTTACATTTTTTTTTTTTTTTTTTTGCGGTATGCAGGCCTCTCACTGTTGTAGCCTCTCCCGTTGTGGAGCACAGGCTCCGGACGCGCAGGCTCAGCGGCCATGGCTCATGGGCCCAGCCGCTCCGCGGCATGTGGGATCTTCCCGGCCCGGGGCACGAACCCATGTCCCCTGCATCGGCAGGCGGACTCTCAAGCACTGTGCCACCAGGGAAGCCCCTGTCCTTTACATTTGATTTGTCCAAACCAGGATCCAATTCAAGATCACGGGTTGCATAAATCTCTTTAGTCTTAACGACAGTCCCTTTTTCTCATATATGTCAGATTTTAAATTTGTCATTTTTCAATCCTGACTTTTTAAAAGGGTAAATAGTGTTGATATCTTTCCTAAATCAAGCCTCCATCCGTGGATAAGCCTGTTAGAGGCTGCTTCCAAGTAATTTTTCTTGGGGTGCTCTTTTGCCTTTGGCACTAATGAAAGGCTTGACTATTCATTCTCCAGTCTCCATGGTCCCCTTAGAGGCTGATTAATGGGCAGCTCTCTAATGTTACAGGAATGAGACTTCTGGCCCAGGGTGGGAAGCCATTTGCTGACAAGTGACTATGTAGAAGTCTGCTCACTAGAAGCTCATAGCCTCTAGATCACGATTTCTTAAGGAGTAGTGTAGAATAATTAACACAAGGTATTCAAATGGACTACAAGCCTAAGTTTCAGTTTATAATAATGTGGGGTTGTTTCTTTTGTCTTTCCATTATGATTTTTGATTTTGACCTCCCTCCAAAAAATGTTTTTACTTTTCTTTCTTTTTTTTTTTTTTTTTTTTTTTTTTCGTGGGCCCCTC
>NW_006797566.1:1327467-1346404 GCF_000442215.2 Lipotes vexillifer | reverse complement strand
CGCAGGCTCAGCGGCCATGGCTCACGGGCCCAGCCGCTCCGCGGCATGTGGGATCTTCCCGGACCGGGGCACTAACCCGTATCCCCTGCATTGGCAGGCGGACTCTTAACCACTGCGCCACCAGGGAAGCCCTACTTTTCTTTAAAATAGGCAAAGTTCCACACTTTTTTTGGTTTTGTGTTTTTTCAATCATAAATGGAAGCAGATTGGGATAGACTTGATGTGACTCAAGAAACATTAAGTTTCTTCCATGTGTGTGGCACTGTCCAAGCCCTTATATAATGCAAAGGTGAGTGACCACCTGGTTTTCACCCTCAAGAAGTTTACAGTCCAGGGACTTCCCTGGTGGCGCAGTGTTAAGAATCCACCTGCCAATGCAGGGGACATGGGTTCGACCCCTGGTCCGGGAAGGTCCCACATGCCGCAGAGCAACTAAGCCTACATTCCACAGCTAGTGAAGCCTAGAGGCTGTGCTCCGCATTGAGAAGCCTGTGCACCGCAACAAAGAGTAGCTCCCGCTCGCCGCAACTAGAGAAAGCCCACACGCAGCAACGAAGACCCAACACAGCCAAAAGTAAGTTAAAAAAAAAAATGTTTATAGTCCAGCCTGGAAGATATGTTTGTACATAAATGTTACACAAGACAAACAGTGCTAAATACTCCAGGAGTATAAAAGAATTCTCATCTTTTGAATATAAGGAATTGTAGAGAACTGGGGGGAAGGTGTGGATTTGGCCTGGGCCTTGGAGATGAGCTGGAGATGTATGCTCCATGAGAACAGGGACCTTTCTGTCTTGTTCATCATCTCAACACTTAAGACTGCCCTGCACGTGGTAGACACTAAACACAAGAAGGATATTTGAGGCTGAAGGAACATTGAGCAAATGAGCAGAATTTCATATGTTCTTGAAAGAGCAGGTATTCTGCTGTGGCTAGAGCTTTCCATTGAGTAGAAGAGAAAGGATAAAAGAATACAAGTTGGGCCACTTTGGAGTCTGAGGACTTTGGTCTTGAATCTGTGGGAAAAGGGAAGCCGTTGAAGAATTTTTGAGCAGGGAAATGACATTCAGGCTCAGGAAGATAATCCTGGTGTCTATATAGCACGCAGTAGGGGAGACAGGAGTCTGAGTGAGGTGTGATGGCAGGGAAAATGGATGCCGTGATAGAAATGTCAGTGGTGACTTCAATGTCAGTTTGGGCGTGAGGAAGAAGGGAGGAGTCATGGATGGCCTTGAGGTTTTTGGCCTGCCCAATCAAGATAGAGAACTCAGGGCTTCCCTGGTGGGCCAGTGGTTGAGAGTCTGCCTGCCGATGCAGGGGACGGGGGTTCGTGCCCCGGTCCGGGAGGATCCCGCGTGTCGCAGAGCAGCTGCGCCCGTGAGCCATGGTCACTGAGCCTGCGCCTCCAGAGCCTGTGCTCCGCAGCAGGAGAGGCCACAGCAGTGAGACACCCGCGTACCAAAAAAAAAAAAAAAAATAGAGAACTCAGGTGGGGAGGGAAGATAGTAGGTTTTTTTTTTTAACATTTTGAGTTCAGTTATGTAAAAATATCTGTCTAGAAATGGTGTTTTAGAGGTCAGGAGAGGAGGGTTCATTGCATTAAACTCAAGGATCATTGTTTCAAATGCTCAGAACCTATAGAATCTAAAGCCACCGAGAGTGATGCTGTCAACCTCATCATCTTGCAAGGATCTTAATGCCAACCTGTTTAACAGTGTACCTGAGGGCTCCACTCTACCTGTCAAGTTTATGGTGAATATACTATGAGGCTGGACTGAGTATACTTCCAAATAGTAATGGGTGGTCTCAGATGGGGTGATGATTAATTTTGTGTGTCAGTTTAACTGGGTTAAATATGACTGGATAGCTGGTAAAACATTATTTCTGGATATGTCTGTGAGCATGTTTCCAGAAGAGATTAGCATTTGAGTTGGTAAACTTAGTAAAGAAGATCACCCTTGGACTTCCCTGGTGGCACAGTGGTTAAAAATCCGCCTGTCAATGCAGGAGACATGGGTTCGAGCCCTGGTCCAGGAAGATCCCACATGCTGTGGAGCACCTAAGCACATGTGCCACAACTACTGAGCCTGCACTCTAGAGCCCACGAGCCACAACTACTGAGCCTATGCACCACAACTACTGAAGCCTCTGTGCGTAGAGCCTGTGCTCCGCAAGGAGAGAAGCCACCAAAATGAGGAGCCCTCGCACTGCAATGAAGAGCAGCCCCTGCTCGCCGCAACTAGAGAAAGCCCGTGTGCAGCAACGAAGACCCAATGCAAACAAACAAAAAAAAGATCCCCCTCAACAATGCAAGTGGGCATGATCCAATCCACTGAGAGCCTGAATAGAACAAAAAGGCTGAGGAAGGGCAAATTTGCTCTCTTCTTGAGCTGGGACCTTCATCTTCTCCTGCCCTGGGACATTGGAGCTCCTGGTTTTTGGGCCTTTGGAGTTGGACTGGGACTGAACCATTGGTTTCCTGGGCCTCCAAGCTTGCATATGGTGGATAATGGGACTTCTCAGCCTGTAATCACTTGAGCCAATTCACATAATACACCTTTCTTTATATGTATCCTACTGATTCTATTTCTCTGGAGAATCCTGACTAATACAGATGGGATTGAGCTCATGAGCTTCATTTCCCAAAGTGTTTGTTCTCTTCCACACACTAGGACATCACTTCAACCCCAGGCTGTTATTCATTCTTCTTGTGGGTTGTTCCTCTAGAAGTGTTTGGTTTGACCTTTCTGGTAACCCACTTTTCCTGATTTGATTATTTGAAAAATAATTTTTTTCTTTTGGCAGACTCTTTTAAAGAAGGAAATTGCCTAAAATTTTTATTTTGCTACTTTACTATCTTAAAGATAGCATTATAAATCATCATTATAAGGAATTTTCCCACTTGTACCTAGCCAGACCAGGTAGCTTATGGGGATACTGTGTAATCTGTTTCCTGCTGGCTCTCTCGCTGGTAAATAGAATTTCCAGTACCTTCCTTTCTACCTCCCAGGTCAGAACCTTCTTTTGCAGTCTTGGTCCCAGGAATCAAGGCAGGTGGCGCCTTGAAGACCCCCAGCTGTTCAAGGCTATCCAGTCCTGCCAACCTTCAGATTCTCCGTGTATTATTTTTCTTCACTGAGACCTCTAGGATTCTATGTTTTGTTTTCACAAAAGTTGCTTTTCGCATCCAAGTAGACTATGTTTTCTCAGAGGTTAAGACTGGAGCTCAAAGACATTTAATAACAAGCTCTGTCATACAGCTAGAATGTGGCAGAGCCACACTTAAACCCATGTTCCCCAGCCTTCTGTTCCTTCCATTATAATACAGCTTGGAATACCTTTCAGCACAGTGAGTCTAAGATTTTCCTTTCCTGAACATAAAGTCGAGATCTGCCTCTCACAGCGGAAAGGAATCTCTTACAACCATTCATGGGACACCAGTATCCAGAATGAGTTTCTTACCTGGCTCTTTTCAGATTTTAGCCAACTTGAATAGACTTACCAAGGGGAACATTCTCTTTGGGGGCTTTCCTCATTTACTCATCAAACTCCTAGACCAGCTGTGGCTGCTTCAGAGCCAGCTTTTAAATCCCTTGCACCCTTTTCCATCTTTGCAACAGAAACAGCTGCATGTACAGCTTGACCAAGAGCAAAGGTACAAACACTTCCTCCTCCTCAGTTTTCCTTGCTATTTTTAGTTTTATTCCTATTCTGGGTTTTCTTTGGCTTTATATAGCTGTTATCTGGGTCGAGTGACCCATGCCCTTGGAAGTGAATGCATCACCCGAGCCCTTTAATTAGAGACCATCAGTCTATCTTTATCCCACGCTCTCTTTTCTCTCATTGCTTCGTGGCTGAAGTGGTGGTGGTGGTTACTGTTTTTCTCTCCACAGAGCCTCTCTGGTTGACTCGACTGTCATGTCGCTGAAGCCAGTTAGGAAGAGAGAGAGAACATGTATGAAGGCCTCTGGGGAGGACTGGTAGGCCATGGAGGTTGGTCGTGTATCCAAAGATTATCCAAAGATTCAGACCACCTTAATATACTTTTCAGCTTTTTGTCCTTACTTCTGTCAGCTACCTAGCAATATCCTAGGATGAGATATGGAAAAAAATGGACTATTTCCCAGGTAGGTCAATAAAAGCCCTCAAAAGAGTTAAAGTAAGGACATAAAATGTTAGACCTGGAAGGAATTCTAGATTTACCTCCAGGTCCCTCACTGCTCTCATGAGGAAGCCAAGGTCACAAAGACAAAATCATTTTTAGCCTCCCCATCCATTTCCTAGCTGGTCTTGTCCAGCTTAACAAAACCAAAGGAGGAGAAAGAAATCTTGGGTGGCAGGATGGATTTTGAGCCATTTTGAAGTGATTGGCAAATACTGCAGGTGGATTCTGCATCTTAGACCTGAGAGAGGAGAGAGGAACAGTCTAGAACAGGAGAACCTCTGAAAATTGATTTTACTACTACGACAAAGAGCTGTCACTCCAAGTACATATGAAACACTGCTTAGTGTTTAACCAAGCACTGTTCTAACACTGCCTCCAAAGCCTGTGTTCCCAACACTGTACTGTCTGTCTCCTAATCAGGAACCTAGTTCAAAAGAGGGAAAGTTGGACTTCCCTGGTGGCACAGTGTTTAAGAATCCGCCTGCCAATGCAGGGGACATGGGTTCGATCCCTGGTCCGGGAAGATCCCACATGCTGTGGAGCAGCTAAGCCCATGTGCCACAACTACTGAGCCCACGTGCTGCAACTGCTGAAGCCTGCGCACCTAGAGCCCGTGCTCCGCAACAAGAGAAGCCACCACAATGAGAAGCCTGTGCACTGCAATCAAGTGTAGCCCCCGCTCACCACAACTAGAGAAAGCCTGCGTGCAGCAACGAAGACCCAACACAGCCAAAAAAAAAAGTTACATACATGAAAGATGTTCGATACATAGTTACTTATAATAAGAAGTTGACAATAACCTAAACATCTAACAATTGGAGGGTGATTAACTACATAGAGTTTAAATTGGTGGAATATAATTTAAGCTATTAAAATGGTGATTGTAATGATTCTGTTGGTGTGGAAAGTTGTTTGCAATACACATGAAAAACAATGCCGGAGCATATATCTCCACTGTGATTTATATACCCATGACTAGAAGAAAACTTGAGAAAATGAAAAGCCAAATTATTAACATGGGGTTATATAATTTTCTTTGGTCATACATACTGTTTGTGCAATGAAAATTTTTTTGTGTCCTTAATCTTTTAAATTCTATAACCAGTAGTCTGTGGCCTAGCAAAGATTTCTGGTAAATTTTTTGTTCCCTCCTTAATCCATATCTAAAAGTTTTTATATTTTATTGTTTCTCCTGTACTTCTTTTTTTTTTTTTTTTTTTTTTTGCGGTCCGTAGGCCTCTCACTGTTGTGGCCTCTCCTGTTGCGGAGCACAGGCTCCGGACGCGCAGGCTCAGCAGCCATGGCTCACGGGCCCAGCCGCTCCGTGGCATGTGGGATCTTCCCGGACCAGGGCACGAACCTGTGTCCCCTGCATCAGCAGGCGGACTCTCAACCACTGCGCCACCAGGGAAGCCCTCTTCTGTACTTTTTGTATGCATTTGATATAGAGTAGGTGAGAAACAATAGAAGTAATTGATAGCTTGAATTTAGCTTGAAAGCTGCCAAATATATTGCCTAGTTTTGGTAAATGTTTTTATGCAAAAAAGTAAAAAAAAAAATTCTTGGTAATTTATTAGCTCATACTGGATATCATTTTACACAGTTTATAGACTGGGCAGGAAAGCTACCTGTTCTGTATCGTATAGAGTAAATCCCCTACATACGAACGAGTTCAGTTCTGAGAGCACGTTCGTAAGTCCAATTTGTTCATACGTCCAACAAAGTTAGCCTAGGTACCCAACTAACACAATTGGCTATATAGTACTGTACTGTCATAGGTTTATAACACTTTTCACACAAATAATACATAAAAAACAAACACAAAAAATAAACATTTTTAATCTTACAGTACAGTACCTTGGAAAGTACAGTACAACAGCTGGCATACAGGGACTGGCATCGAGTGAACAGCAAGAAGAGTTACTGACGAGGAGGGAGAGGAGGGGGGAGATGGTAGAGCTGAAGGACTGTCAGCAATAGGAGATGGAGGGCAAGCTGCAATTTCAATCACGCCTGACTTTGATGGCACAGGTTCTGGTTCCTTTCTAGATTCGATTCTATCTACCCTCTCGAAAAAAAACGATCCAATGATATCTGGGTAGTAGCTCTTTTCTTCTCACCATAGATGGCACGGTAGCACTATATCGCATTCTGAACGGCTGCTGCAACCTTCTTGTTCCATTCTACGTTCTGGTCCTGTGCCTCAAAAACTAACAGTGCCTCCTCAAATGAAGAAAATCCTCTTGCCATTTCCTGCATCATGAATCTCTTTGGCTCTTCAGTTACTTCTTCTTCCTCTTGTCTCTCTCTGTCCTTTCTCTGGGCCTCCAATTCCATTTTTTTTGCTTCGATCCACTCTCCCTTATGTTTCCATCGTTATTGCTTGGCGCTCCTTGGCAATACCAGCTACATCACTGCTGCTTTTACACTTGCTTCTGGACATCCTGGGCTTGAAATCAAGAAGGGTACTTCTGTACTCTATACAGTACTGTACAGTAAAGTACACAAAAGCACACCACTTGTAGAGGATGCAGGCATGTGACAATGTACGCCAGACACATGAACTAACTTATGTGATTGGACATGCGAATGCACATTCGCATCTTTGAAAGTTTGCAGCTTGAAGGTTTGTATGTAGGGGACTTACTGTAGTAATAGAGGAGACATGCTCTCCTTTCCTCCCTTCCTCTATTCACCTTCAATCCACCTTCTCTCGAGTGCAGAATCTAGTTAATCCTTTCTGAGCTGAGTATCTTCATAGCTGTTAAAAAAGAAATGGGGGCACACCCATGTTCAATGCAGCATTATTCACCATAGCAAAGAGGTGGAAGCCTAAGTGTCCATGGAGGATGAGTCGATAAAGAAAATGTGGGGCTTCCCTGGTGGCACCGTGGATAAGAGTCTGCCTGCCAATGCAGGGGACACGGGTTCGAGCCCTGGTCCGGGAAGATCCCACATGCCACGGAGCAACTAAGCCTGTGCGCCACAACTACTGAGCCTGTGCTCTAGAGCTCACGAGCCACAACTACTGAGCCCACATGCCACAACTATTGAAGCCCACGTACCTAGAGCCCGTGCTCTGCAACAAGAGAAGCCACCACAATGAGAAGTCCAAGCACCACAATGAAGAGCAGCCCCCGCTTGCCACAACTAGAGAAAGCCCGCGTGCAGCAACGAAGACCCAACGCAGCCAAAAATAAATAAATAAATTTATAAAAAAAGAAAAAAGAAAGAAAGAAAATATGGGAAATATATAGTGAAACATTCAGCATGAATAAAAATTTAAAAGAAGGAAATCCTGTCATACTCTACAGCATGGATGAGCCTTGAGGACATTTTCCTAAGTGAAATAAGCCAGTCGAGAAAAGATGAATACTGCAAGGTTCCACTTACATCTAAAAGAGGTATCTAAAGGAGTCATACTCCTAGAAACACAAAGTGGAATGTGGTTACCAGGTGCTGGGAGGGAGGGGGAAACGGAGAGTTGTCCATTGGGTTTAGAGTTTTAGTTTTGCAAGAAGAAAAAGTTCAAAAGATCTGTACACAACAATATGCATGTAGTTAACACTACTTACTCTCAAAAATGGTTCAGATGGTAAATTTTGTTATGTGTTTTTTTAACCACATTAAAAAGAAATGGCCACTTCTACTGCCACCAACCTTTTATATGTACAGAGCAGGATCACAACTTGAACTCTGTCCCCTTCATCCTCCCAGTGTAGGTTTGGGCAGCTTCGTTCATCATCCCTTTTCCTTCTGTTGACATGTTTGGGTATGTCTTTGCTTTGAGGCTCTCCAGCTGTGCCATGGTCCTGGTTTTGCATGAGCTTGAATTTGCTCTTTCTCTAATATGGGAAGAAAATGGATGTGAAACCAGATGTGAGAGCTTTCTTCTGTAGATCTAAAGAAATGAGATGTCAAGCGAAAGGCAACTTATCAGATACTAAGTGACTAGGAGCCATCTCCCCTCCCTAATTATCATGCCACATAAGGAAGATTAAGTCGCACAGAGTAAGTAGCTACACAGAGTCAAGATCAGGTATGCTGAGCAGTAATGCAGCAGTACCTACCAGAGCCACTAGGTGGCGGCCGTGCTCCACACCTGACTTCCCTACTGAGTGACATTGCAGAGACAGGACACCTGGCCTCCGCACTTCGTTGCTAATTACTAGCAGATCAACAGTGGGGGACAGTACAGCACTTACTTTTCAAATGGCTTATTCTCATTTTCAGCATCATTCCTACTTTGTCCTTATTTGGTTACAGGTCTTCTCCTAACCAAACTTCTTTGAAGGCTGAAGCTGCCTTGTTTCTACCGTAGGCTTATACAGTGTGGAGCGAGAGAGACAGACTGAAAGCACTGAGATGGGTAGGGACAGAGATAAAGGGAGAAAATGGAGCCACAGAAGGAAAAAAGTTCCAAGGTCAGGGTTAGGACCCTGTGTCCAGGATTAGGGGAACAAGTAGCAAGGACAAGAAGCTGATTGAATGGGAATTCAACAGCAGGAGGAAACCCAGGGCAAGATAAGCCATTGGCGGGGCACGTTGGCACACATGAGGCAGCCCTTCTGAGGTGGCCTCTTTGTGCCCCATCTCAGCACTGGGACTAGGGGCTGGGTCACCCCAGGGCCAACCCACAAAGTTAGGCAAGCCACTAATGAAACTTTGAGGACATGGTCTTCGAAGCACGGGCCAGAGTGGTGTGTCACCAAGGCCACAGAGCAGCTGGACTCAGGAGATGACCTTTGTGAGGTTTCCAAAGGCTGTGATTCATGCTAATTAACCCTGACTCACTGTAGCACTGAGCACAACGAGGTCACTGTCTCCACTGAACTGAGTGGGGAAACTGAGGTGTGCAGTGGGGAAGCAGCTTTGCTCCATTAGTGGCACCAGGCCCCGGTCAAATGCCCAGGAAGCTGCCCTTGAAAATCAGGACCCAGAGGGCGGTACAGAGGAGGAGGAGGAGGGAGGGACATTTTCTTCGAGCTACTTTCACGTGGGGCAGAGCCATACAACTCTGCAGTGTTACGTAAAACAACAAGGGGTTGCAAAGACCACTTGGCCTCACCTGCTGCTTCTACAGTGGGGAATTTGAAGGCCAGAGCTGGGGAGTGAGGGCCAAGGTCGCACACTGGCTGTTGTGGCTGCACCAGGCCTGGAATCCTGAGGATCCATGCTCAGTCCTCTTGCACTACAGCCCCACTGTCAGCAGAAGAGGCAGTAACATGGAGTGTAAGAGCACTGGCTCCAGATCCAGTAGGCTGTGTTCAAATCCTGGATCCCCCAGGTTACCTGTGTGCTTCTGCGCCAGTGACTCCGTGCTTCAGTTTCTTCATCTGTAAAAAAGGTAATGATGCTAGTTGCTATGTCATAGGGATGTCTGAGAATTAAGTGAGATATGTGAAGTGCTTAGAATAGTGTCTGGCACGTAGTAAGTGCTCAGTAAATACCAGCTTTTTTAAAAAATATTATTTCGATAAGGCAGGCATGACAATACTTATCTGCACACCTAGCCACTCAGCCACCCTGTTGGCTTCAGCTCAATGCTCTCTCTGGCGAAGTTTCTCCAGTTCGCCCGGTCTCTTGGGTCTCCTGAGGGCAGAGAGCACTGAAACAACAGGTGTCGGGGTCGAGAGGACGAGACATACCGGAGCCTCTGCACCTCACGGTCCTTGCTCTGAGTAGGGCTCTTAGCCCAGCAGCCTCTGTGACATCATCAGACAATGCAGGTGCTGGTGAGTCAGCTCCAAGCCCTGCTCTAGACGCATCAGGAAGCATCTTGGGCAAGAAGACACAGACCAAGAAAACCACATTTCTGCCAGTCTCCTCGGGTCCTAGCTCTGGGCCTGGCAAGCCCACCCTCAGAAAGTGGTGGTGCAATGAGGACAGGAGAGCTAATTACAGTCATCACCGTGCTGAGGTAAGAATACTGGCTTGTTGGTCCAGCGCAGCTTAGCTGAGTCATCCTGTAGCCTGTAGCCACCTGGGCCTGGAGCTGGACCAGCAGGCTGCCGGGAGGCTGGAACACCTTCTGCCTCCTGCGCTGGCGAGTGCCAGCACTTTCTGCTTGTTCTCCCTTCAGAAAGCAAGTCAAGGCAGTTTGGCCTCAGAGACATGGCTCCAAACTGAGTGAAGAGCCTAGAGGGTCCTTGACAACAGGCCAAAGGCCCCAGAACCCATCCTGGGATGAGCAGAACCAGACCTGAGGCCTCAGAGCCTTCGGAAAATCACTTCCAGGGATCAGAGATGAAAACCAAAAAGTAGAAAACGGATGGGGCGGCAGCTTCCTCCTCCCTCCGTGCCACCCTTTACACCACTGAGCCACTTCTGTGCTCCACTGGCCCTGGGCGGGGGGCGGGGCAGGCAGGCACTCTTGCCAAGCCCCAGCACTCCCCAGGCCAACCCCACAGATCTGCAGTGATCTGAGTCACCTCCCACTAGCTCAATCTGGGGTTTTTGCAAAGTAAAATGAGGAAGAAAATAGGAGATATATATCACACACACACACACACACACACACACACACACACACACACACACAAATTTAATTACAATAGAATTAGATAATACTTTTTCAAAAATATAATAAATGAGAGTATAATAAATGAGAATGAAAGTCCCCTGTTCTCTCTCTGACTCAGTGGGTGGGGGAGACAAGAAGGACATGACAGAGGAGAAAGGTGTGGGCCCCTCTTCTATGGGACCAGGAGGAGGAAGTTTACAGCCTTGAGGTGATTTCCATGGTGGGGACCATCTGTGACACAGCTGGTGAAGGGAAACCTGAGAAGGCCTGGTGAAGACACCTGTGGATGGGACAGGAGTCACAGGAAGTAATGCGTGAAGGCAGTAATCCTGTGGGCCTAGGTATGCGGCTCTCCTCTAGGAGAGCTAAAACACCCCATAAAACAAAGCACTGGTCAAGAGGCCAGCTTCCCTGGGCCCTGGGGGACCTGAGATGGGGATTGCGTCAGGCTCACTCCCCACAGCTGTGGCTGCTGCTGGGCTCCTTCTCCCCAAGAAACTGGAGGCTTGGTGGTGGCACCCCCTGCTGTGCAATCCGTGAGCACTTAAAGCCTCCGCATTTCCATTGCTACTCATTGCCCCTCAGCTTTCTAGTTTGGCAGGAAGTGAGGCTGACAGACTGTCCCCTGAGGGAAGGGAGAAGCAGGAGGGAGGGGGAAGACCTAGTTCTGACCTGGCGGCCTAGAACATGACATCAGTCTCCTAATAACTGGCTTCCTGGTTAACCTGCCAAGCTAGGGTGACTCCCAGCCCTGAACTTTTCGACAGCCTTATAAAGAATATTGAGGCCTTCCCCAGAGCAAGCTTGCCATGAACACCAAGTGGAAGCTGCATGGTCTTTTCGGAACCAGCCTCAGAAATTACATAGAATCACTTCCTCTGTATTGTATTGGCTACAAGCAAGTCGTGAAGGTCAACTCAAATCCAAAGACAAGGATCCCCACCTTTCAAAGAGAGAAATGTAACACAATTTGAGGATATCTTTTAAAACACTACACCTCCCTTGTCAACTTTTCTGGGATGAAAACCTTAAAGGTTAAGGGTGTAAGTGAATCCTTCAATTAGAACAAAGGTATGAGAGAGAGAGGCCAATTTCCTGAAGGTAAAGGGATATGCGAAGTCTTGGAATGCAGTGGGATCATCTATGTGAGTTCAAACAAGACATCTAAGGAGCTCAAGGATAGAACTCAGGCTTGAATACCATCAACTTAGTCAAGATTCATCCAAGGCAACCTACTGAATGGGAGACAATATTTGCAAATCATATATCTGATAAGAGATTAATATTTAAAACATATAAAGAACCTATACAACTCAATAGCAAAAAACCAAATAATCCAATTAAAAAATAGGCAGTAGGGCTTCCCTGGTGGCACAGTGGTTGAGAGTCCGCCTGCCGAGGCAGAGGACACGGGTTCGTGCCCCAATCCAGGAAGATCCCACATGCCGCAGAGCGGCTGGGCCCGTGAGCCATGGCCACTGAGCCTGCGCTTCCGGAGCCTGTGCTACACAACGGGAGAGGCCGCAGCGGTGAGAGGCCCACGTACCGAAAAAAAAAAACGCAGATGAGTCTCTTATTCTACATATCTCACCATAAAACAAGCACTGAACTCATGGCTCACTCACGAGCTTTTTTTTTTTTTTTTTTTCCTCTCACTGCTGTGGCCTCTCCCGTTGCGGAGCACAGGCTCCGGACGCGCAGGCTCAGCGGCCATGGCTCACGGGCCCAGCCGCTCTGCGGCATGTGGGATCTTCCCAGACTGGGGCACGAACCTGTGTCCCCTGCATCGGCAGGCGGACTCTCAACCACTGCGCCACCAGGGAAGCCCACTCACGAGCTTTTTAAAGATCAGATGCCAAACAGGACATCTATGATTCAAGAAACTGGGTCTGGAGTTGTCTACTCAAAATTGGAGTTGGAGCCAATAACAGTTTATGTCCAAAGGAAACAAAATTGAGTAAACAGCTAAAAATAAAAATTGTTCCCAGAGACTTTGGCCTCAGGACATTGGGGAAAGGTAATACATCTGGGTCAGAATAATGTACACAAAGGAATTTTCTAGCCATGATATGACATTCTTACCATTTCTTTCATAGTTCCATGTCTTTGGGGGATGGGTTACATTGTCAATTGACTTAAATTTATTTAGTACTCTTTGTGCTGTGTGGTTATCCTGTTATATTTCCCGAATCTTGAGAAAAGTTCATACATGTTTGTGCATGTTAGAAGAAGTGTCGCTATAGCTATATATGGGGCCCCAGATGCATCAGGTCATTGTACCCTTTCCCATAAATAAATATATACATATACGTATAGATAGAGAGATAGATAAATACCAAACCAACACCAACCTCCACTTCTTTTTCTTTCTTTTTTAGCTTCAAACGATAGCCGTTTTTTTTTTAATTAACAATTCAACTTGCAATCTCAGAATACACTTCAATTTAACAAAGGTATGCAGAGAGATTTTATTCCAAGGTGTCCTCCCCCCAAAATTAAATCAGTAGCACGTAGTACTGCAGCAATTATCTCCAGCAGATTTAAATTGGGGAACATACCTTGACATGTCTTTTGATATTTAAAATTTTTTGTAATATTGTTTTTATTATAGCTTTTTAGATAATTAAAACTATATAAAAATTAAAAACTGTAATTAAACATTTGAAATGCTAAGGGCTGTGTAGAATATACTTTAAACTCCTCCTCTCCCCATTCTATGTGTGGGTGCGTCTGCAGTGTGTGTGCACATTCCACTTCTTTTTCAAATTGAGACTTGTATCCTACACTGAAACCCACTTCTCTTGTCCAACTCAGGTTCAAGTATTGTTATTTTGTTGTTCAAAACTATCTCCTCCACATAGATCCTTGATTTCCTCTGATATCTCATTAAATAACTTTTCTATTTCTTCTCTCTGATATGTCCAAAATTTTAATCTATATTGACTCTTCTAAAGAATTATTAAAAATAAATTTATTTATTTTATTTATTTATTTTTGGCTGCGTTGGGTCTTTGTTGCTGTGCGCGGGCTTTCCCTAGTTGTGACGAGCAGGGGCTACTCTTCGTCGCCGTGCGCGGGCTTCTCATTGCGGTGGCTTCTCTTGTTGCGGAGCATGGGCTCTAGGAGTGCGGGCTTCAGTAGTGTGGCACATGGGCTCTAGAGCACAGGCTCAGTAGTTGTGGTGCACAGGCTTAGTTGCTCCGCAGCATGTGGGATCTTCCCGGACCAGGGCTCGAACCCCTGTCCCCTGCATTGGCAGGCAGATTCTTAACCGCTGAGTCACCAGGGAAGCCCCATGAATTCTTAAGAACGAAAGAATTAGAGAATTATGAAATATGTCTTAATCCTCAGAAAAATTTGATCTGTATATTTTTTCTTTTCTTCATACTATATTTCCACCAAATCTTAGTCAATAATTATCAACTTTATCAAAACCAATGTACTTTTTTTTTCTTTTTTTTTTTAGATGTTGGGGGTAGGATTTTATTAATTAATTAATTTATTTTTGCTGTGTTGGGTCTTCGTTTCTGTGCGAGGGCTTTCTCTAGTTGTGGCAAGCGGGGGCCACTCTTCATCACGGTGCGTGGGCCTCTCACTATAGCGGCCTCTCTTGTTGCGGAGCACAGGCTCCAGGCGCGCAGGCTCAGTAGTTGTGGCTCACGGGCCTAGTTGCTCCGCGGCATGTGGGATCCTCCCAGACCAGGGCTCAAACCCATGTCCCCTGCATTAGCAGGCAGATTCTCAACCACTGCGCCACCAGGGAAGCCCAAAACCAAAGTACTTTTAAAATTGATGTATAATTGGCATAACACTGTGTAAGTTTAAGCAGTAGAATGTGTTGATTTGATACATTTATATATTGCAATGCAATTACCACCTTTGAGTTTGTTAACACCTCGATCACTTCACGTAATTATCTAATTATCATTACTTTGCTCTTTTTTTTGTGGTGAGAATAATTAAGATCTAGTCTCTCAGCAATTTTGAAGTATATAATACAGTATTGTTGACTATAATCATTACACTGTGCATTAGATCTCCAGAATTTTTATATCTACTAGTTGCAAGTTTGTTAAAAAATGAAGATAAAAAATAAGGACTTAATCTGGGCATGGGAAGTGCTATCATGGGAGGGGGTAGGGGACAGCAGCTGGGGGACAGCTGTGTCAAGAGCAGGAAAAGAGCAGAAGTGAGAGATGGTGGTGGAAAGTCAAGGACCAGGGAGAAAGCCCTGAGAAACGAGACCGAGCAGCCCTGGGGCTATGGGTTGAAAGAAAGAAGCGAATGAGGTGGTGATCTGGGCAGAGGACATTCTTTCCTGCACCTTCTGGGATGCCTGCAGGCCTGCAGTCAGGGCCCCGCATGCCAACTGAGGAACAAGATATTTGGGGTCCCAGGCCATGCGGGCCTCAGAGTTGCTGCCTGCTGAGCCAGAAGCAAGCAGCAGAGGCCAACAGACTGCCGTGAATGCCAGAACTGACACCACCTCTGCGGAACAGCTCACAAAGCCCAGGTTTTGGGCCCATCCTAGGCAAGTAAGACAAGCCTTTGAGAAAATTCTGATTTTTGCCCCCTCAACTGCCCAAGCTGGAAATTAGTGCCACCCAGGATCCTCAGATCTTTTGGGGAGTCCCGAAGGGGTGCTCCACACGTGTCCACAAGCCAGTCTGTCAAGGGGCATCTTCCGTCAAGATCTTTGTCTCTGGCTTCGGTTCCCACTGGCCAACCTCGCAGACCCCAAGGCCACTTGAGGGAGCCAAAGCTGCCATGCTTCGGGCACCCCAAGAAGTTGAGTTCCCTGTCTTTGTGGGGACGATAACCCCCTCCCCAATTCAGCGCCAACATTGTCAGTGCACCCCAAAGCTGCAGTGCACGGTCCAATCTCAAAGCCCTTTGTTATCGGTTTGGTTAGCTTCTGGCTCTTACCCCTCAAACATGAGGGCCTAATCCGACACCAAGGGTCTGACGGGGAGGGGACACCTACCTGGTCAGCCCTCCTTCTCTCCATCGAGATCCTCCCTCTGCCCTCTTCCTTTGGCACCCCAAGGCTGTTGTCGCTTCTTAGAGCCAGGACGCACAAACAGCTCCATTTCAGAAGAAGCTGTTCTTTATGATTCTATATCTAAAAGACTGATTTTAGTGCTTTTTCCTGAAACAAAAAACTGGGTGCCCTCAATGTATACAAGAACAGCTTTCCAATGAGAAATTGGTTTGGATTGTTCCCCTGGGCTCTGAAAATCTCAGGACTGAGTTCCAGCAGGGCACAGCATTACATAATGGTAGGAGGAACAAACAAGACGAGGCATGCATTGAGTGTTGAAAGATGTGAAACCATGTGTAAGATCACGCTGATCTCTCAGAAATTCTCAGCTGTTTCATCCACCCTCTGCCACGTGGATCTTCCCCAGTGCTATCTTCCCAGTGATCGGCACAGAGAAAGCGCTCAGAAAGGATTTTTTGCATAAATGAACGTTTATAGTTGGTGTAGGTATTTGAAGGCAGAGGTTTGTATTGCAGCCCTGGTGTGGGTTGCGGGGTCCCATTCTGGTCCCTCGAAGAAGCTATTTTGAAAGGGGTCTGGAAGACATGATTTGCCCTCCTCCTGATGAGACGTCAGACTGGTCTACGAAGTGGGAGGGAAAATTACCCAAGGGCTGGAAAGGGGAAATTCGGGGCTAGGTTTAGGCTGAGAAATGAAGAGGGGAACCGTGTGCACCACCAAGTACGCAGCCTGACTTTGACATTAGGAAAAATTTGACGCAACATGCGCTTCTATAGCTCCTCACCGTCTCATTTAATAGGTTCAAAGTGGCACAGGTAAATGAGAGAACTGACGTGCAAGTGCTTGGGTTTTTGTTTGTTTGTTTTAATTAAAATAAGGGTAACTAACCTTGCAATGAACTTTACCATTCACAAAACCCTAACCCATACAATTGTCTCATCTGACCCTACAAAAACTTCATAGAATTAGGTAAGCATATATTAGTCTCACCTTCCTTTTACAGATGAGAAAAGTGAGGATTGCAGAGTCAGCAAAGGGCCTATCCAACTCAGAGCCCTGTCCTCTTTCTACTATATGTATTTTACTTTGTACTGATTGCGTTACAACTCTACGAAAGGCAATTAAACAAAAAGATCTTTTTGAAAACTCCTTGTAAAACAAAGCTTTATGTATACACAAAATGTTTTTTTAGTTGTGATACAGCACATGATCAGGGCTACTGCTTGTCCATATGAAGTCTTTCTAGCAGAGTGTGAGCTGTTTGTATGGTGAACAACCTGCCCAGCAGTACATGGTGTATCTCTGGGGTATGGGGGAAGGTAGTAACGGATGTGAAGTCGCAGACTCTGGGGGTTTAGTTCCAATTCTTCCCCTATTAGCTTTGCAACAGTAAACAAGTCATTTTGCCTCGCTGAACTTCAGTTTCCACATCTATAAAACTTAGATATTAATTATGCTGTTACCTTTATCACAGTATTATGAGAGTTAAGTGAGTTAAGATACTACAGGAATGTTGTTTTACAGATGAGGAAAGACTTGTCCCAGTATGTATGTATGTATGTATATGTATGCATATATCTATAGATATAGATATAAAAACTATAACTGTTTTTTGCCTTTTGATCTTATTTTGTTTTATGGGGGAGGGGGTGCTGGGGATGTGCATATTTCCCCTTAGTATTCCAGGATAGTGGACTAGTCATCATCCACCCAGAACACATTTCCCTTTCTTCCTTCCTAAAAGGACTCAGCTTTTCTTGGATCCAGGGGTTGGCTTGTGTATCTACCCCCCAGCATTGGAAGGTAAGGGCTCTAGAGCCTCGTATCTTTTGAGGGTGTGTACTTACCCTGTGGGCAGAGCTGAATGTGCAGACCTTGCTGGCTTCAGGGCTGGGATTTTGCAAGGTGGGTCTCTGAGGACCTTTATGGTCTGGGCCTTGCTTACCCTTCATTCAACAAAGATGACAATCAGAGTTTGGGTCTGAGCTCAGAGAGAAGACTGAGAAATGAGCATATCTGAGGGGGAGTCAAGAGTTTTAATTTGACCATAGATAACTTTGAGATGCTCATTAGAAATCCATGGCAAGACAGCATGAGAGCACTTAGGACCATGGGGTTCACCATTCTGTTCTCCTTACTTTTCTATATATTTGCATTTTTCCATAACAATAAAAAAGAAAACAGTTCAGCATATGAGTCTGGAACTCCAGGAAGAGCTGGAAACTTCTTACAAGACGATGTAAACTTGGAGGTCATCTGAATACACTTAGTATTTAATCATGGGCCTGCAGGAAGACACCTAGAAGAATTGAGGAATCAAGCCCTGGGAACTCTGATATTTAAAAGTCAAGAAGATAAGAGATGGACGGACACAGACATGAAGAGGGTGTGTTCTGAAAGACAGGTGACGAAGGAGTCTTAAGGAGGGAATGATCAACAATATCGAATGCTTCTGACCATTTGAATAAGATGAGGACTGAGAATTGGCCATGGCCTAGGCAAGTGGAGTGATGGGGACAAAGTCCTGACTGGAAAGGATTAGAAAGACCAATGGGGGGAGGTGAGAAAGGGAGACAGGTATAGGTAACACCATGATGGGGTTTTGCTGTAAAGAGAATTGGAGCGGTAGCCAGAGAGGACTCTGCTTGTTTTTTGTTGCAAGATTAAGACATTACAGAATGTCTTTATGCTGATAGGAATGATCCAGTAGGGGTGGAAAAACTGACGATGAAAAGTGCTGCTACAAAAGGGAGAGAGTTAAGTGCCAGAGCAAGGTGTTTGAGTAGAAAGGAGGGAACAGCGTCCAAGCAAAAGAGAGCAGCAGGGGGCAAGCGGCTCTCTCCTTCCTTCACGGAGCTCGGGTCTGCTTGTGAGCCCTAGAGCTGCTGGGACCATTTGCGGCTGCCTGAGGATGAAGTCCGTGCTGAAGACTGGAGACCAGAGAGATAAAAAGAACCGAAATGCTCTCATGTGGAGGGGTCCCTGGACCACTGACCTGCAGCTTGCCCTGCCCCAGGACCTGCTGTCACATTAGATGGTAAACGACCTCATTGTTTAAGCGGGCTCAAGTCAGGTGGTGGTTGTTGTTTTAACTTTATTTTGTGATAATATTACTTAGAGAAAAGTTGCAATATTAGTAAAGAAAACACCCATATACTTTCCCCAGAGTCACCAATTTTTTTTTTTTTTTTTGCGGTACGCGGGCCTCTCACTGTTGTGGCCTCTCCCATTGCGGAGCACAGGCTCC
>NW_006797566.1:1317677-1327308 GCF_000442215.2 Lipotes vexillifer | reverse complement strand
CCCGTGTCCCCTGCATCGGCAGGCGGACTCTCAACCACTGCGCCACCAGGGAAGCCCAGAGTCACCAATTTTTAATATTGTGTGTGTGAGTGTACACACACACTTGTTTTCTGAACTATACTAGAGGGAACCACATGTCTTGTGTCCCTTTATACATTAGACCTGTACTTTTTCAGTGTATTTCCTAAGAACAGGATATTCCCTTACATAGCTATGGTCCAGTTATCAAATTCAGAAAAGTTTACATTGAAGCAATACTTTTATTTAAGCTACAGTCCATATCCTAATTTTGTCAGTAGTCTCAATGATGTCCTTTATTTATTTCTTTTTATAAATCTATTTTATTTATTCATTTTTGGCTGCATTGGGTCTTTGTTGCTGTGCGTGGGCCTTCTCTAGTTGCGGCGAACAGGGGCTACTCTTCATTGTGGTGCGCGGGCTTCTCATCGCGGTGGCTTCTCTTGTTGTGGGGCACGGGCTCTAGGTGCGTGGGCTTCAGTAGCTGTGGCACACGGGCTCAGTAGTTGTGGCTGCGGGCTCTAGAGCGCAGGCTCAGTAGTTGTGGTTCTTGGGCTTAGTTGCTCCGTGGCATGTGGGATCTTCCTGGACCAGGGCTCGAACCCACGTCCCCTGCACTGGCAGATGGATTCTTAACCACTGCGCCACCAGGGAAGTCCCAGAAAATTTTATGTTCTGTATATTTTACCACAATTTAACCCCCCCCACAAAGTGCTTAGAACAATACTTGGCATATGTAAGTGTTTAATAGTTGTAAGCTATTATTATCATCTCTCACATTACTGCCTTTGTTAAAGCTTAATAGATGTCAAAGAGAGTGGTTTGGAGATCACAGTCATCCAAGGCTGGACCACACAGATCCAAAAGTATGACATTGTCAGTGCCTCTGGGGTTGATCAGGCTCAGGAAAATTGACTTGTTAAGTCAGTTCCCTAGAAACGGATCAACTAGATCTTCAGAGGCACATTCTAGGAAAGCCTCCTAGAAAAACAATCTGTTGTTTAAAAATTCCTTACCATGTGGAATCAGAGATCAGGGGTGAGGAGCATTTAACCACTGGTGGCATTAGGGACTGGTTGCTTAGGGTTCCATCACCCTCTGCAGGGATGGCTTTTGCTGCCAGTCATATTGCTCAGGGCACCCTCTCCCTGGGACCTGTCACTAGAGATCACACCAACTAGTGTTTTTGCCCTTCAACTTCCTTTTTTCCAAACTGCAGGTAGATTTCCCCACACCTACACCCTGATAGGACAGTCTGTCTTTAGCCAAGTTTACAAAACCATTAACTCACTTACAAGCCCTTTTAGTTCTAGATCTGACACCTTTGAATGGCCTTGAGGGTTTCCCAAGTCTTCATCAGCAACACAACCCATTTCAAAGGGAAATACTTTTGTATCTGAGGAATGTGTTCATTTTCATTTCTCTGGGCAGGTAACCATCTCCAAATTCTGAGGATACCCCACAGACATACACTGCCTACAATCTTCCTTTACTCGTTACAGCTCCTATTATTACATGGTGTATCATTTCATTCATTCATTTAACAAGCATTTATTGAGCATCTACTATGCGTCAGGCACTGTGCTAGGTGCTGGAAATACAATAGTTGGCAAAACAGACATGTGCCCTCCAGAGCAGACAACCTACTGGACTAAAGATGACCATAAGGCTGTGAGATTGACTTTCTAACCAACATGCAGAATTGAGACATCAGCTCTCTTCCAACTGCCCCAGCAGGAGATGAGCCCCCTCCCGCCCACCTCTAACAAAGCTGCTGCTGCTCCGAAGGGTTGGTTGGTTTTGTTTTGTTTTGTTTTGTCTAGCTTTTCCCATGAAATAGCTTTTAGAGCCTCTGGTGTATTCTTTTGAATAACCTCAGTGGTGGCAAAGGCCTAAATGGTTTACAGCAGATCTGACTTTCAGAAATAGTTAAAAGGCATTAAGAGTTAAGTCTGGCAAATAATTTGTGTGATAAAGTAGGTAATAATATTGTAGGTAGAAAAAAAATTTGTTTTAAATGTAACTCTCTGGTGACTGATTCTTGTCATGCTCAAAAACTGCCTCTGGAAGCATCTCCAAAGCTGGAAAGCCAAGCATGTTTGGAGCCACAATGGCATCACTGTTCGGCCCTCCAAAGGTGAAAAGGGCGATAGTTATTTGTATGTGAAGTTCCAGAGAATGGCTGGGTTGTTCACTCCACAACCTTTGAGTTCTTTTTAAACTTGAGTGCCTATGGCTCTATTTTTGTATCAAAAACAATCTCATTATTTTGTTGTTATGAACTCCCAGGAGGAGGAAGGGGCCTTAAGCAGTATCTTCCCAGCCCCCAGTCTGTGCCAAGCACATTGAGGATAGTTTAGTGCCAGGGTGATGGCCCAGCCTCAGGTGCCAGATTCAAATCTCAGCTCAGTCCCTTGCTAGTTGTGACTTAAGGCAAATAGCTTAGCCTCTCTCTGCCCCAGCGTCATCTTTAGAATAGGAATAATAATAATTGGGACCGGGTTTCCCTGGTGGCTCAATGGTTAAGAATCTGCCTGCCAATGCAGGGGACACGGGTTCAATCCCTGGTCAGGGACGATTCCACATGCCACGGAGCAACTAAGCCCATGGGTCACAACTACTGAGCCGGCGCTCTAGAGCCTGCAAGCCACAACTACTGAGCCCACGTGCCACAACTACTGAAGCCCGTGCACTGCAACTACTGAAGCCTGCGCACCGCAACTACTGAAGCCCCCGTGCCACAATTACTGAAGCCCACGCACCCTAGAGCCCATGCTCCACAACAAGAGAAGCCACCGCAGTGAGGAGCCAGTGCACTGCAACCAAGAGTAGCCCCTGCTCACCTCAACTAGAGAAAGCCCATGCACAGCAACGAAGACCCAGCACAGCCAAAAATAAATAAAATTTTAAAAACATTTGGGACTGCCTTGTAACCATTGCATAAGATAGTTGTGAAAATGAAATGAGTTAGGACATTGTAAGGCATTGAGAACAGTGCCTGGCACACGGTCAGGCTCAGTAAGTGAATGAGTGATTTCCAATGATGTTAGTTCTTTGGGAGCAGGGACCAGGCATGCTCTTTGGGTTTCACTGTTCCTAGCATAGAGCTATCAATATGGTACATGCTCAGTAAAAACTTATTCCAGGATAAAGTGCACACACACATACATACACACACACACTTCCAAGAGCTCCTTGTCCTGACATACATATCTGTTTAAGCTCCCTTCATCTTGGATACTTTCACTGTGATGTCTCCCCTTCTGCCTAGGTGCAGTCAGTTGTCTGCTCCCTGGCAGGTGGACAGCAGTGGGGGGCTGGAAGCAGGGTGAGCCAAGGGTGGGGTGGGAGCAGGAAACAGGGCCCTCTATTTTAAGTACTTGCTTCAGCTGTTCCAAGGGGACCATCCCATCACAATTTAAAATAGGGCCCTGGGGCTTCCCTGGTGGCGCAGTGGTTGAGAGTCCGCCTGCCGATGCAGGGGACGCGGGTTTGTGCCCCGGTGCAGGTGGATCCCACATGCTGCGGAGCGGCTATAGGCCCGTGAGCCATGGCCGCTGAGCCTGCGCGTCTGGAGCCTGTGCCCCGCAACAGGAGAGGCCACAACAGTGAGAGGCCCGCGTACCGCAAAAAAATAAAAATAAAAATAAAATAAAATAAAATAGGGCCCTCCAGGTGGCCAGGGCAGGCTCTCAAGGCCCGCTGGGGCCCAATTGACCCATCATGGCAGTGAGGCTGAACCCTGCATCCTGCCGGCCTGACTAGCTGCTCCAAAGAAGAGTGGCTTTATTTTGGGGTCAGGTGGTATAGCTACCTGCCACGGTGGGAGCTGCCAGGGGCAGAGCTAGAAAGAAGGCTGTGGCTCCCAGAGAGCTGCAATGCCTCAGAGGCCTCTCCATCACCCTGGAGGGCCTCCAGATCCCTAACCAGCTGGCTTCTCGCTGGCTTGGTTCTATTTTTAGGCACTTACGGTAGGTTGGATTATCTTCAGTCCTGAACATACTCCCAAGGCACAGCAGAACTTACTGCAACTCAGGCCATGTCTGTCTCTTCCCCAGAAATGACCAGAAATCAAAAAACAGGGTGGAAGGTCAAATGTCCAGCTGCCTCTTGGAGGGCACAGGTCTTGACTTGCGGTGACTGCTTGCTCTTCATGCTTGATCTGGCCCAACTATACCCAGAGAAGTGGCCACAGTCTCCCAAGCCTCTGCCCCTCATAGGTCCAGGCCTCAGAGCAGCTGAATCTGGCCCTTCCCGGCCTTCCTCAATTCAGATTCCTCCTGCAGGCCTTGGTCACCCCGTTCTCAAAACACAGGTGGCTTGTTAAAATCACCTGGGCGGCTTGTTAACAATCCAGATGCCTGGGCCCCATGTTGAACCCATTAAATCAGAGTCTCTGTGGTGGAGGCAGGTGTCTGAATTATTGAAACAAAGTTCCAGGTGATTCTGATTCACACCAGACTCAGTCAGTGCCCTCATCAGTCAGGTTCTCTTTGATCCTCACTTCCTTGTTTGATTGAAACTGGAAACCCCTGAGGCTCGGACTGGAGCCACATGTAATTTCTGCCTCTCTAAAAAGTGAAGTTTTCTGTTGAAATTATGCAGACACCAGATCCCCAACAGGAAGAACTTCCTTACTGCCTAGAATTGGCATTTTCTGAATATCAGACTCTGCTTTTTAAATATAAAACATGAGGGTTATTAGCAAGAGTAACAGAGTCAGGAGAGGTGGCCTGATCTGGTTCATTTATACAAGAAGTATTGCTTGAGCAGTTATTGTAAGCCAGACATGATTCTAGGCACTAGGCGTCCAGCATTGAACAGGCCAGACCAGGTCCCTACCCTCATGAAGCTGACATCCTAGTGAGAGAGACAGTCAATAAATGAGCAAATAAGTAAATAAGATAAAGTCAGGCTGCAGTTGAGTCAGGTTGATCTCCAGCACAAGTAACAGAAGATCTCAACTAACCAGGCTTAAATGATAAGGGTGATTTCTTACCTTACGTTATGGACTCAATTGGCCCCTGCCCCAAATCCTTATGTTGAGGTCCTAACACCCAGTACCTCAGAACATGACTATATTTGGAGACAGGGCCTTTAAAGAGGTGACTGAGTTAAAATGAGGTCTTCAGGGTGGGCCCTGATCCAATGTGACTGGGGTCCCTATCAGAAGAGGAGGTTATGACACAGACAAGTGCAGAGGGAAGACCATGTGAGGACACAGGGAGAAGACATCATCTGCAAGTCAAGGAGAGAGGCCTAAGAAGGAAGCAACCCTGACAATTTGATCTCAGGCTTCAAGCCTCCAGAAGTGTGAGCAAATAAATTTCTGTTGTTTAAGCCACCCAATCTGTGCTACTTTGTAATGGCAGCCCTGACAGACTAATACACCTGCTGAAGTCAGACGGCTCCGGGCTTGAGAAATTCAGGGGCTCAGTGGCTTCATCTCTTTCATTCCTTCCACCCTTCTGCTCTGCCATCCTCTGCCTGGCCCTCAGCTCCTCACTTGGCTGTAAGTTGGCTGGTAAAGTTCCAGGCATCAAACTCAGACAGGACAACACTCTCCCTGGAAGGAAAGAGGCACCGTTCCATGCCATGTATCTCCTCTGCAGAAAAATAAAGCCTTTTCCAGCAGCCCCCCAATAGATTCCCCTCATATTTCATTTGCCAGAATGTCATCCTGTGTTTAGTCCCAAACCAAGCACTGGCAATGGGACTGGAAGCACCTTAGATGAATTAGGATTCACTCCTGAGATGAATGGGGGTGTAGGAAACATCACCTGAACAAAATTAGAGTTCTGTGGGCAAGGCAGAAGGGGAAACGGGCTTTGGGGGGGCAGCTAACAGTGTCTGCTATGAAGTGTTCTGCAGAAAATAAATGCAGGCTGATGTGATAAAGAGCAATTGAGGTGGGGTGAAGTTGACAGGGTTAGACCAGGAGGTCGGGCAAGGCCTCTCTGAGATGATGTTTCAGCTGATCCCCGATTGACAGGAAGGAGCCAGCAAACAAAAACGGGCTCAAAACATTCCAGGCAGTGGAACTGCAAAGGCCTGGAGGTAGAAACAAGCTGGCTGTATTCCAGTGTCACAAAGAAGTAGAATTATACCACCTCCAACAAGACCTTCCCTTCCCTCCTCTCCTCCTGCTCTGCCTCAGTCTACCTACCTGAAAAGGGGGTTTAATGAAGGTTGTCAGGCATCTCCATGTGCCTGAGTCATCACCAGGGTGGACACCAGTCTGGCTGCTTCCACAACAATGTCACAAGAGCAGAAAGCCCTGGAACAACCAGGCAGGTGTTCTCTTCCAAGAAGGATGGGAAAACTCCAAATGGAAGCCAGTCCAAGGGTCCTGGTGAGCAAGTACCTGGAGCTTTGAGCTTTCCTTCAGGGGGAGAATTTGCAGTTTGATGAAGAAAAAGACATATACTTTGAGAAACGTGTGTGCAGGTCCTCTGAGAAAGTAAATTTCACATGCCAACTGTCCACATCCCCCTCCAACTCATTCACATCACTTCTGTCTGGGCAGGGAGAGTGTAGAGAGCAGATCCCAGTCTCTCAGAACTCAGGAAAATGTATGGTCTCACCAGATGTCAGGCTGGAAGGGATGTCCAGGATTATCTGTCTGCCTGCTTTATCTACTATTTTTCTTTTTTCACTTAACAATATGTTTTTATATTCTCATTCTTAAACAGTGAGCATAAAGCAGTCATAAATAGAGTCAAAAAGATAAAGTCCCACTGGCACATTGATACAGCCACTTCGGAATTAACCTTACCTCGTCAAGTTGGGCAGGCCCATATCCCGTGGCCCAGCAATCTCACTCCTAGGTACATACCCAGAGAAACTCATGTGCTTGCACCAGAAGATGGGTGCAAAGATGCTCGTGGTGGCATTGTTGGTAGGGGTGCAAAACTGGCAACCATGCAAAGACCATCCAAAATAGAATACCTCTGTAAATGGTGGTATATTCAAGTTTACGATACATCAGTAAAATGAATGAATGATAGCTGCACTCATCAACATGGGTGAAACTTACAACACTATTGAGTGATAAAACTAGTCCGAAAATACAGCATGATTCCAATGGTTCTAATTATATAACGTTCAAAAACAATCAAGTAGGGCTTCCCTGGTGGCACAGTGGTTGGGAGTCTGCCTGCCGATGCAGGGGACACGGGTTTGTGCCCCAGTCCGGGAAGATCCCACATGCCGCGGAGCGGCTGGGCCCATGAACCATGGCCGCTGAGCCTGCACGTTGGGAGAGGCCACACAGTGAGAGGCCCGCATACCGAAAAAAAAAAAAAAAATCAAGTAATGTTTAAGCATACATACATATATGGGAAACTAAAGAAAGTGGAGGGAAGAGGTTCCCACTGGTTGGAGGAAAAGAAGCACAAAGGCATTGGTGGTGTACCCTTCATTAGGTGGGATGGAAGGTGCATTGGTGGTCATTTTGTAAAATTGTTCTTTAAGGAACTTCTGCTTCTGTAAAGATGGAGTAGACAAACTTCCCTATCCTCCCATCACTATAACTAAAAGCCCTGGACATTAAATAAAGAGAAATATAAGAAGACTTTGAAAGGTGGAGGGAAGAAGCCCAGCCAGTTTGGGACATCAGACCTCCAAGGACACGCTCGTGTGCTCCCTGGATTTTCTGTTGCCTCCTGTACCCCAGAGGCGGAGCTAAAGGAGCCAGCAACCAGAACCGTGAATGGGCACAGTCAAAAAAAGCCCCAGCACACCCTGCTCTCCCTAGCCAAAAGACCAGGAAAGGAACAGCCCAGCAAGACAGAAAACTTGCCAGATAATAACCGCTACTCCAGTGCAGTGCTGCAGAAAAAACTGATGCTCTCACAGTCTGCAGGAGGAGAATGTTCCAGGTTCTTTTGGTTACAAGAGACAGAGATTCTTTCAAGAGAGAGGAAAGGTGGGGTGTTGCTGAAAGAGGAACCCAGGAGAAACTGGACCAGGCCAGAAACTGACGGAGCCCTCTTTTTTTCTCCTAGATCTCATGGCATCCCTGTGGCTCGGCCAGCCTGCTCTTTCTTGCTGCACCCGCAGCCCAGTGCCCTGCACCTTTGCACAGTCCCAGCTTGAACATGACCCCAGTGGCCCTCCCACTCCACAGCTACTCTACATGACAGCAGTTCTTGGCACAGTCTTCATGTCTCATCTCTGTCCCTGCCGCTAACTGCCTCAGTCTCTCAATTTTCCAACTTCCAATTTCCAACAAAGAAATCAGAGCGGCTCAGTTTACCTTTTTGACGCAGCTGCCAGTCGCAAGTTGCTGGGCAGCTTATGGATTGTTCAGTATGCAGCTCCAGTCCAATTAATTGTGGGCACGGGTAGCAGAGTCTTGTCCGAAATATGGCTTCTTAGAAACTCTAATTCAAAAAGATACATGCACCCCAATGTTCACAGCAGCACTATTTACAATAGCTAAGACATGGAAGCAACCTAAATGTCCATCGACAGATGAATGGATAAAGAACATGTGGCACGATGAATAGACAGCGAATCATCCCAAATTGAGGAGGCGGACTTCTAGAGCAAGATCTATGATTTTTTCCCCTTTTCCTCTTTTTGTGAATGTGTATGTGTATGCTTCTGTGTGAGATCTTGTCTGTATAGGTTTGCTTCCACCATTTGTCCTAGCGTTCTATCCGTCCATTGTTTTTTTTTTTTAAATTTTTTTCTTAATAATTAATTTTAATTTAAAGAACTCTATTATACTTTACCTTCTTTCTATCTTTCCTTCCTTCCTTCCCTTTTTTAGACAACGAATCATCCCAAATTGAGGAGGTGGACTTGGAGAGCAAGTTTTATGATTTTTTCCCCTTTACCTCTTTTTGTGAGGGTATATGTGTATGCTTCTATGTAAGATTTTGTCTCTATAACTTTGCTTCCACCATTTGTCCTAAGGTTCTATCCTTCCCTTTTTTTTTCCTCTAAATAATTATTTTTTTAATTCAATAAATTTATTATACTTTATTTTATTTTACTGTATCTTCTTTCTTTCTGTATTTTTTCCTTCCTTCCCTCATTCCTTCCTTCCTTCCCTCCTCCCTCCCTCCCTCCTTTCTTTCCTTCTTGCCTTCTTCCTTTCTTTTCTTCTTTCTTTCTTTCTTCCTTCCCTCCTTCCTTCCTTCCCTCCTTTCTTTCTTGCTTTCTTTCTTTCTTTCCTATTTCCTCCTACTTCTACTAATTCTCTCTACTTTCTCTCCCTTTTATTCTGAGCCGAGTGGATGAAAGGCTCTTGCTGCTCCAGCCAGGAGTCAGGACTCTGCCTCTGAGGTGGGAGAGCCAACTTCAGAACACTCGTCAAGAAGAGACCTCCCAGCCCCACATAATATCAAACGGCGAAAATCTCCCAGAGATCTCCATCTCAACACCAGCACCCAGCTTCACCCAACGACCAGCAAGCTACAGTGCTGGACAACCTATGCCAACCATATAGCAAAACAGGAACACAACCCCACCCACTAGCAGAGAGGCTGCCTAAAATCATAATAAGTCCACAGACACCCCAAAACACACCACCAGACGTGGACCTGCCCACTAGAGAGACAAGATCTAGGCTCATTCATACACCACAACACAGGCACTAGTCCCC
>NW_006797566.1:1301234-1311792 GCF_000442215.2 Lipotes vexillifer | reverse complement strand
CTGGAGGGGTGGGATAGGGAGGGGGGGAGGGAGGGAGACAAAGAGGGAAGAGATATGGGAACATATGTATATGTATAACTGATTCACTCTGTTATAAAGCAGAAACTAACACACCATTGTAAAGCAATTATACCCCAATAAAGATGTTAAAAATAAAAAAAAAAAGAACATGTGGCACATGTGTATATATATATATATATATATATATATATATACCATATATATGTATGCAAATAGTGCCATTTGCAGCAACATGGATGGACCTAGAGATTATCATACCACGTGAAGTTAGAAAGACAAATATCATATGATATCACTTACATTTGGTATCTAAAATATGATACAAATGAACTTATTTACAAAACAGAAACCAACTCACAGACATAGAAAACAAACTTACGGTTACCAAAGGGGAAAAGGGTAGGGGGAGGGATAAATTAAGAGTTTGGGATTAGGGATTTCCCTGGTGGTGCAGTGGTTAAGAATCCGCCTGCCAATGCAGGGGACACGGGTTCAAGCCCTGGTCCGGGAAGATCCCACATGCCGTGGAGCAACTAAGCCCGGGAGCCACAACTACTGAGCCTGCGTGCTACAACTACTGAAGTCTGTGTGCCTAGAGCCCACGCTCCACAACAAGAGAAGCCACCGCAATGAGAAGCCCGTGCACCGCAACGAAAAGTAGCCCCCGCTTGCCGCAGCTAGAGAAAGCCTGCACACAGCAACAAAGACCCAATGCAGCCAAAGATAAATAAATAAAATAAATAAATTTAAAAAAAAAAGAGTTTGGGATTAGCAGATACAAACTATTAAATATAGAATGGATAAACAACAAGGTCCTACTATAAAGCACAGGGAACTATATTCAATATCCTGTAATAAACCATAATGAAAAAGAATATATATATATATATATATATATATATATAACTGAAACACTTTGTTGTACACAAGAAACTAACACAACATTGTAAATCAACTATGCTTCAATTAAAAAAAAAGAACGAATTATGGCTCCTTCAGTGCCTATGAGAACAGGCGTCTTCCCAGACCCACATGGAAGGGTGGGTCCTTCAAATATACCAAGTGTAGACGTAAACGAGTAAACACATAAATTATAGTAGACTATAGTTGGTGCCAAACAATGAGCCAAGGCCTAGGTGAACCCGGGCCTGAGAGTCAGGGAAAGCTTTGCAAAGGAAAAGATCATGTGAAGGAGGAGCAGGGGTTTGCCAGAGAAATATGGAAAGGAGGGCGGTCCAGATGGAGGAATGTATGGGCAAATGGAAGCTGTTGTCAAAGGTCGTGACCTGTTCAGAGCATGGAGGCGAGTGCAGGGAGACTGGAGTGAGAGTGGGTGGCAAAAATGGGAGCGAAGCTGGGAAGACAGGTGGGATCAGACTGCAAATGACTTTGTATGTACACTGAGCTAGGGAGTTGGGGTTTTATCCCATAGGCAATGGGAGCCAGTGTATATTTATTAAGCAGGGAGGTAACATGATCCATTGTTTTCTGGAAGTAAGTTCCACGTTGCTCATAGGATCACCACTTCCTGCCATGGTTGGGCTCTGATACAACATCAAGGCTACTGCACTGGGCTCCTTATCCCATGGGGATAAGGAATGGTCTTTCTTTTGTGATGGGGGCCTTCTGTCCCCCCACTCCCAAACCCACCAGAAATATCTATACATGTCTCCAATTGTGAATGGGGTTCTAGTAGATATCCAGGAGTTCCATGGGGCTTTTGACCCAAGGGATGGGCACCCCATATGTAAGAAGACAGTAAGCTCAGTAGCAGTGTAAAGGTTAGATTAGAGGGGGGCTTGGAAGAAGAGGGGTCAGTTAGGCAGCTGCTTTAATTGGCGAGATCCAACCAATAGGTAAGGAAGACCTAACCCAGGCTAGCAGGAGAGGGAGTGTGGCATGAGAGACATTCTCCAGGTGGGATCCATGGCACTTGATAACTGCTGAGGTGAGGGTGAGGCAGAGAGAAGAGGCATCTAACCTGGGTGAGTGGGAAGAGAAGGGTGCTAGAACACACACAGGGGACCCTGGAGAACGAGCAGGCTTGGGAGGAAGATGTTGGATGGGGTTTTGAGCATGTTGTCCGGAGATTTCTAACAGGCAGTCGGAAATGTGGACCTGGAGTTCAAGAGAAAAGTCTTCACCTTTACACACCCCCTCCCCACTTCAATCTATTCTACGTGTTCAGCAAACATGTTATAAGTTATGTGCTCCATCAATATAACCACAGCTGGTTTTGATGTCCTTCAGATCCTTCACTCAAGCTGATGTCTGGATCTGGAACTGTGGTCTCTGCCCAGGAGGGATTGTGATTCTGTATCTTATCCTTCAAAATCTACCCCAACCTTTGAGTTTTTTCTGTTCAGTCAACTCATAGCACTTCCTCTTATCCTTCCAAATTACCTGAGTGCCTCTCCTTTCTGTGACCCTTTTCTTCAGTAACAGTCCTGCAGCCTGGGTGAAGAGCCCAGAGGGTGAGTTTCTCTCAGCCCTCTGGAGAAAGGAAAGGAAGGAGCAGGTGTAGAGGGTAGCAGTGGGAGTGGCCGCGGCTTTAATTTACTCTTCCTCTAGCTGGTGTTGAATGTGCATTCCCTTGCCTTCCTTAGGCCCATAGTGGGGATGTCTCTGATCCTTGGGTACAAGTTCCACCGTGGAAAGATTTACTCTACCACCTCCCCTGCCCCCAAGAATTTCACACACACGCACACACACACACACACACACACACACACACACACACACACACACACACACACACACACAGGACCTGGAAAGAGGTTATAGCATCACTTAGATCAGGTTCTCCCGTCGAGTTTGGGAGATGGAACCGAGCATTGCTCTCACCCCACCCCCTGCTAACTATTAAGTCTCTGCTTCTATTTCTTCTACATTTGGTGCCTTCCTGTGGCAGATACCGCCCCTCCCCCCATCACCTCCCTAATCCTCCCCTCTTTCCATGCCTTCTCTAAGCTTCTTCCGGCCCTAGAGCTCCATCCCACACAACTGAAGAGGGTGGGTGTCTTAGTCAGCTCAGGCTGCTATAACAAGATACCACAGACTAGGTGGTTTAAACTACATTCATTTCTCACAGTTTTGAAGGCTGGGAAGTCCAAGATCAAGGCACTGGCATATTAGGCGTCGGTGAGGGCCCTCTTCCTGGTCCCCTTCTTGCTGTGTCCTCACATGATGGGGAGAAAAGGCGCTGGTCTCTTTATCTTCTTCTAAGAGCACTAATCCCAGCATGGGGGCTTTACTCTCATGACCTCATCTAAACCTAGTTACCACCCAATGGTCCCACCTCCAAACACCATCACATTGGGGGTTAGGTTTTCAACATGAATATGGGGTGAACACAAACATTCAGCTCCTAGTACTCAGGATCTTAGATTGAGCATGAGGGAAGAGTAGGGTTGCAAATACCAGTGCTCTAATATTTTTGACCCTGTCACATTCTACTTCAGAATATCTCTGCACATGTTTCTAAAACCATATAATGACCTGCCTTCCTTTGATTGGTCATCACTAGATTGGAAACTCCTTGAACACAGGTAATATGTCTAAATTAAATACATTTCAAGAGCCTGGTACACAGTCATCTCTCTATGGGAATCTCGACATCTAAGTGGATGGAAATCTGGGGTCATGACCTTGCTTGCCTTGCTGAGCAGGGATGGTCTACAGTGAGAAGACAGAGGTTCAGATCAGCTATCCCGCTCACTGTATGTGGTGGGCAATCCACTTTCTCTCCTCTAAAAAATTAGAATAAATAACACCTGTCCTGCCTTTCTTTTACAGGATTCCTGTGAAAATTAAATATGGAAACACTTGTAAAAGCCCTTTGTAAAGTGTGAAAAATCCTTTACAACGTGAGATATTGTGATTATTATCTGGGGCACTGGAAAGCCAAGAGTTCTACAGATAGATAAAGGGGTTCTAAATAGATAAGATTATATGGCTACCCTGTGTGACTTAGCTCCTGACTCTGTCCAGAGTGTCTGTTTGCCTATTTTCTCAGCTTGCTAGTGATCCAAAGCCATACCAGCTTGTCTACTGTTTGGCTGGAGCCTAAGAGAGACAGAGACAGAGAGACAGGGAGAATGAGGGACGGAAGCAGAGATACATGGGCAGACCTCACCTGGCTTCAGGGCTGGGATTTTCCAGGGTGGAAAAGTCCAGAGGACTTTCTTACCCTTCTTCATTCAACAAAGAATGACTGTCAGGGTTTGGGTCTGAGTTCACAGAGAGAGCTCATAGTGAACTTTGAGATACTCTTATGGCAGCAGTCCTGAGGTCACCTGACCTACATGCAGCCGCTGGAATATGGGATGCGGAACCTCCTCTCTCCTCCTTCCCTGTACTCCAGCCGCATTAAACTATCAGGAATTCATCTAACATGCTGTGCTCTTTAGGTCTCCCTCCTGCCCCCCCCTTTTTAATGTGTATATATATATTTTTAAAATTAATGTTTATTGGAGTGTAGTTGATTTACAATGTTGTGTTAGTTTCTGCTGTACAGCAAAGTGAATCAGTTATACATATACATGTACCCACTCTTTTTTGGATTCTTTTCCCATATAGGACATTACAGAGTATTGAGTAGAGTTCCCTGTGCTATACAGTAGGTCCCCATTAGTTATCTGTTTTATATATAGTAGTGTGTATATGTCAATCCCAATCTCCCAATTTATCCCTCCCCCCTCCTGTACTTTAACTGTGCTTCTTCTTCTTCTTCCCAAATACCACTTCCCATGCCCCAAATCATGCCTTAACCTGGCTCACTTATCTGTTCTTAGGTCTCTACTAAAGGGTCGCCTCCTCCAGGAAGCCCTCCCTGAAGTCCTCACTTTGGGGTAGGTGTCCAGACTAAGCCCCCCACATATGTAGCAGGTATGAACTGTTCAACAACAACGAGGACACCAATTATATTACTTAAAACATGTTCTTGACATTAACTAGAACCACCTCAAGCCCACCCACCGAGATTGGAGAGAAGTTCGACACCAGTTGTTCCAGAGATGGATTCCACTCCCTTGGATCATCAGTCAACCCTGGAGTTCTTAGAAGGGGTCCCCCAGGCTCCCCGTCCTCCAGTCGGAAGAGGCCCTGGTTGGCTGTGTTGCTTCAGGACCCGTTCGCGATCGCCTCTTTGTCATTGTTGTTCCATGGATCCTGCAGCCTCCTGGTCCAGCTCCCTGCTCAGAGCTTAAGGATTTCCCCCATGGAGGCCAGCTCCACAGCATCTCCCCCGCTCCCCTAGGCTCCAAAAGCTCTCCCAACCCAGTTCTTCTTCCTAGTCCTTGAGACTCTCCTGGGGTCTGGCTGCTGCCCCTTTCCTACCCCCTGAACCTCCCACCCCTTTCTTAGATAATAAAATCTAATTTCACTGATAGGCGATTACACAAATGACCCTCACCCCCTCCTGTTATCACCTTCTGGAGATAAAGATTTCTCAGGACTCTGAATAGAGGCCTGCTCACCATCCTGAAAGGGGAAAAATGCCTTCCATTCCCTCCTACGGCATCCACAGCAGCAAAAGCTGATTCTTAATAGATTATTACTCTGCTTCATGTCGCACATTTACATCTCACCCTAACCAAAAAGAAAATGAAAAAGAACGTTCACCTGTGCTGTAATTATGTATGTTTCAGTCTCCCTAATAAATAGCCTTAGGCCGGTCTTGAGGAGAGATACCCCATATTACAAACCTTTGTATTCCCAAGATGAGTGCTTAATAAATGTTGGATGAATAAACGAATTGCCTGTGGAATTCAGAACTCAGTACAATACTGTACTTACCAGCTATGTTACAAGGATTAAATACCAAGGCCTGCTTGGCAGTCCCTTTTACTAACAAAGAACTCCTGCTTTTCAGAGTGTGATAGCAGCTTGTCTTCTAGACTGGGGACAAGTTTGAATGAGGCAGAATGTTTGTACTGGAATTTTCTATCATATGTGGCCAAGTCTTTGCCAACTTGTGAACATCAGTTCCATGGTCAGTCAATAGACTTGACCTTCCTGATTCCAGGCCATTAAGGGCCAAGGTGTTAATAATTTAGCAAATACAGACTCCAGAATATTTTCACCTGAGGAGAACATTGGCAGACCATTCATGTGGTTGGGCAGGCCTTTTGTTTGTTCATTTGTTTGTGTTAAGTGTGTGTGTATGGGGGGGGGGCGTCTTGTTTTTGTTGTGCTTTGTTTTGTTTTGGGCTTGCTCCATCAAAACCTTGGCTTCAGGGTGTTAGTAAAACTGACCAAATAATAAACAGCTGAATCAGCACACTGCCCCAGAAACCGAGGTGCCATGGGATGAAATGTTTCCACCTGTGCTGAAAATGAACATTATTAGCCCAAATGACCACGGCAAGTAGGGTTATTCCATTCCAGAAGGCATGCAGCCAAAGCAGGGGCTCCTTGGCACATTCTTCTTAGTACTTGTGACTCAAGATCTCCTTCCCTTCCCCTAGAAACAGAGAAGGGCTCGGAAAGGCACTTAGTTATCTCAGTAACAGACAGATTGTTCTCCCTCAGTGAGAGGAATTTAATTCCAGAGATCTGTGTGTGGGAGCTCAAGGGATACCAATCAAAACACAGCAGGGTTTGAGAGTAAGGTATCTAATAACTAGCAAACACTTATTTCTCCAAAGTAAATCATACCAAACACATTTATAGATTCCTTTCTTTTTTTCCCCGACTTAATTACTGATCTGGTATACAGCTGGAATGCAGTGGGAAGCAAGCCCTCTGACTATAATCGGAAATACTCCCCTCGATGCTAAAGCAGCCACACTCAGGTTAGACGTGAGGTTGTCCTACCATAGTGACTTGGGCAGGGAGAGGATGAGCACCAGTAGGGGCAAGTGGAGGCCTCCCCACAGGAGGGGCAACATGGGAAACCAGCACACTATGTATCTGCCACACACAGAATTCAATGAGGAGGGCACAGAGCAGAATGGGGAAATAGAAGGAGGATGGGAATATTGGAGGACTGAATGCAGCTCTGCCACAGGAATCCCCAAGGGCTTCCTTAGAAGGCAAGGAAGTCCGGGAGAAAAATTCTCCACATAAACCTGGGCAATGGCCACCTGAGATGGAACTGGAGAAAGGGGCCTGGTGAAATTAGAAAAAGGAGGTAAAGGACTCCATCTAAGCAACGATTAACAAATCACTATTGAGCACTTGGGACTTCCCTAGTGGTCCAGTGGGTAGACTCCGCACCCCCAATGCAGGGGGCCTGGGTTTGATCCCTGGTCCAGGAAATAGATCCCACATGCATGCCACAACTAAGAGTTCATATGCCACAACTAGGAGTCTGCATGCTGCAACTAAAGATCCCACATGCCACAGCTAAGACCTGGTGCAGCCAAAATAAATTAAATAAATAAATAAATGTTTTAAAAAAATACCAATCACAAGCACTGAAATTGAAACTGTGATTAAAAATCTTCCAACAAACAAAAGCCCCAGACCAGATGGCTTCACAGGAGAATTCTATCAAACATTTAGAGAAGAGCTAACAACTATCCTTCTCAAACTCTTCCAAAATACAGCAGAGGGAGGAACACCCCCAAACTCATTCTACGAGGCCACCATCACCCTGATACCAAAACCAGACAAAGATGTCACAAAAAAAGAAAGCTACAGGCTAATATCACTGATGAACATAGATGCAAAAATCCTCAACAAAATACTAGCAAACAGAATCCAACAGCACATTAAAAGGATCATACACCACGATCAAGTGGGGTTTATCCCAGGAATGCAAGGATTCTTCAATATATGCAAATCAATCAATGTGATACACCATATTAACAAATTGAAGGAGAAAACCCATATGATCACCTCAATAGATGCAGAGAAAGCTTTCGACAAAATTCAACACATATTTATGATAAAAAACCCTCCAGAAAGTAGGCATAGAGGGAACTTTCCTCAACATAATAAAGGCCATATATGACAAACCCACAGCCAACATCATCCTCAATGGTGAAAAACTGAAACCATTTCCACAAAGATCAGGAACAAGACAAGGTTGCCCACTCTCACCACTATTATTCAACATAGTTTTGGAAGTTTTAGCCACAGCAATCAAAGAGGAAAAAGAAATAAAAGGAATCCAAATCAGAAAAGAAGAAGTAAAGCTGTCATTGTTTGCAGATGACAGGATACTATACATAGAAAATCCTAAAGATACTACCAGAAACTACTAGAGCTAACCAATGAATTTGGTAAAGTAGCAGGATACAAAATTAATGCACAGAATCTAGCATTCATTCCTATACACTAATGATGAAAAATCTGAAAGTGAAATCAAGAAAACACTCCCATTTACCATTGCAACAAAAAGAATAAAATATCTAGGAATAAACCTACCTAAGGAGACAAAAGACCTGTATGCAGAAAATTATAAGACACTGATGAAAGAAATTAAAGATGATACAAACAGATGGAGAGATATACCATGTTCTTGGATTGGAAGAATCAACATTGTGAAAATGACTCTACTTCCCAAAGCAATCTATAGATTCAATGCAGAAAAACGGAGCTGGAGGAATCAGGCTCCCTGACTTCAGACTATACTACAAAGCTACAGTAATCAAGACAGTATGGTACTGGCACAAAAACAGAAATATAGATCAATGGAACAGGATAGAAAGCCCAGAGATAAACCCACACACATATGGTCACCTTATCTTTGAGAAAGGAGGCAAGAGTATACAGTTGAGAAAAGACAGCCTCTTCAATAAGTGGTGCTGGGAAAACTGGACAGCTACATGTAAAAGAATGAAATTAGAACACTCCCTAACACCATACACAAAAATAAACTCAAAATGATTAAAGACCTAAATGTAAGGCCAGACACCATCAAACTCTTAGAGGAAAACATAGGCAGAACACTCTATGACATAAATCACAGCAAGATTCTTTTTGACCCACCTCCTAGAGAAATGAAAAGAAAAACAAAAATAAACAAATGAGACCTAATGAAACTTAAAAGCTGCAAAGGAAACCATAAACAAGATAAAAAGACAACCCTCGGAATGGGAGAAAATATTTACCAATGAAGCAACTGACAAAGGATTAATCTCCAAACATACAAGCAACTCATGCAGCTCAATATCAAAAAAACAAACAACCCAATCCAAAAATGGGCAGAAGACCTAAACAGACATTTCTCCAAAGAAGATATACAGATTGCCAACAAACATATGAAAGAATACTCAGCGTCATAATCATTAGAGAAATGCACATCAAAACTACAATGAGATAACATCTCACACCGGTCAGAATGGCCATCATCAAAAAATCTACAAACAATAAATGCTGGAGAGGGTGTGGAGAAAAGGGAACCCTCTTGCACTGTTGGTGGGAATGTAAATTGATACTGCCACTATGGGGAACAGTATGGAGGTTCCTTAAAAAACTAAATATAGAACTACCATACGACCCCGCAATCCCACTACTGTGCATATACCCTGAGAAAACCATAATTCAAAAAGAGTCATGTACCAAAATGTTCATTACAGCTCTATTTACAATAGCCAGGACATGGAAGCAACCTAAATGTCCATCAACAGATGAATGGATAAAGAAGATGTGGCACATATATACAATGGAATATTACTCAGCCATAAAAAGGAATGAAACTGAGTTATTTGTAGTGAGGCGGATGGACCTAGAGACTGTCATACAGAGTGAAGTAAGTCAGAAAGAGAAAAACAAATACCATATGCTAACACATATATATGGAATCTAGAAAAAAAAAAGGTCTTGAAGTACCTAGGGGCAAGATGGGAATAAAGCCACAGACCTACTAGAGAATGGACTTGAGGACATGGGGAGGGGGAAGGGTAAGCTGTGACAAAGTGAGACAGTGGCATGGACATATATACACTACCAAATGTAAAATAGATAGCTAGTGGGAAGCAGCCGCATAGCACAGGGAGATCAGCTAGGTGCTTTGTGACCACCTAGAGGGGTGGGATAGGGAGTGTGGGAGGGAGATGCAAGAGGGAAGAGATATGGGAACATATGTATATGTATAACTGATTCACTTTGTTATAAAGCAGAAACTAACACACCATTGTAAGCAATTATACTCCAATAAAGATGTTTAAATAAATAAATAAATAAATACAAATAGAAACAAATAAAATAAAAGATATTTTTAAAAAACCAAATCATTATTGAGCACCTGATTATATACGCCAGTGACTCTGCTGGGCGCCAGGAATGTATTGTAAGAGAGATCTGGTTTTCACCCTCATGGAGCTTCTAGTACTGTGAGAGAGATGGACATCAGTCAATTAAGTCCATAACGACAATCATGAACTTTGGCATTCCACAAATATTCTAGTCTCCTGGTACTGAACAGGGCCTTGCCTTTGTCACACCAGCTGTATTCTCTAGCTACGGCCAAAGACATATTCAGCTCGAACACAGCATCCTGTAGATCTCAGAGGATATCTTTCTTTTTTTTTTTTTAACTTTTTTTTTTTTTTTTTTTTTTTTGTGTCCGTGGCCGTCTCCTCTTTTT
>NW_006797566.1:1300196-1301163 GCF_000442215.2 Lipotes vexillifer | reverse complement strand
CCGGACCGGGGCACGAACCCGCGCCCCCTGCATCGGCAGGCGGACTCCCAACCACTGCGCCACCCGGGAAGCCCAGAGGGGATATCTTTCTTATCTCAACGTCCTACAGAGGCAAACTGTTAATGAACAAAATTAAGCTCATTTGGGATGGAAGGGGGTGTCATTATTTATTTAAATATTCTGGCAGGTGGCTGTCCAACCTTTCTGAAAATCAAGAATCTTACAGAGTTTTGCCCAGGAGTTCCACTTTATTTGAAATATAACCTAAGAAATTCTTAAAAATTAGTCGCACAAGCATGCAGTGTTAATTATAACAACGACAACAAAAAGGGATATGAGTATCCATGAACCTATCAACAGTTAAACACATCCTTATGATGGAATAGTTTGCAACAGCTAAAAACAATAGGAGCAGGTACTCATGATGTAGTAAGTGAAAAAAAGTTGTTACAAACTCATATACACAAGATACTTCAACTGTGTAAAAACATGTGGACATAAAAACAAAAATATGCCAAATATTAAGGCGGCTTGCTCTGGGAAGTCAGATTAGGATGACTGTTACTTTTCTTCACACGTTCTAAGCTTTTCCCACTGGGAAGAAATCACTTTTAAAATCAGAAAAGGGTTATTACAAATGAAAAACAATAATTTCAGGCCTATAAGCAGCTGAGGCTGAGTTTTGAATTCTAAGTTTTTCTTCCATTTTCCTGCTTCCTCCCTCTTCCCTTTGTTTCCATTTAAGGAACTAAGGGCTGGCAAGGTGCGGGTGAGCATTTGGTTCAGTAAGTTTTGAGGGGCCTCCTGGCACTCCTTGAAAATAGCAATCCCCAGGTCTTGGCTTCCCTCCCAGGGAGGAGAGCAGGTGACTCCTTACACCACAGGGGCGGGGCAAATAGTTCTGTGACTATCAGCAGAAGGGGAGAGGGAAGGGGAGGGGGCGAGGGAAGGGGAGGGGGCGAGGGAA
>NW_006797566.1:1287352-1300096 GCF_000442215.2 Lipotes vexillifer | reverse complement strand
TCGATAGGGGGGGGGGCGAGGGAAGGGGAGGGGCGAGGGAAGGGGAGGGGGAGAGATAAGGGGAGGGGCGAGGGAAGGGGAGGGGAGAGGGAGGTTAGCTGAGACAGGGCAATGAAGTCTCTGGGGTGGGAGAAACAGTGGTGGCTCTGGGGACTTTGCCTGGCACCTTCCCTGTGCTATAGACAGGCATTCCCACCAGCTACTGACTGTGCTCCTTTTCCTCCCTTTCAAGGTAGGGAAGGAGTATTTGCTAATTTGGGGTAACCTAGAAATCAGGAATGGAGCAAGGGAAATATCAAGGATGATAGATAAACCCCGGCTGAGTCTGGGCTGGGTGAAGTGTTGTACCCAACTGGTAATCATTGGTAACCGGTAACCAGCCTCATTGTTAGGAAGAGGCCAGGCCTGTGGTTCTGAGACCTTTAGTGTGTTTCAGAAGCTCCTGGGTAAGGGATGTAGGAGGTTTATCCCCTGTTTTAGTACTGGTCAAAAATCCTGGGCCAGGAGACAGTTTAGACAATGTAGCACATACTAGGATCCTTCCACAGTACAAGAGTGTCTCCTGTCTTTAATCAGTGCCAGTGAATATCAGAAAGTTTCCTTTTCAGGAGTTCAGAATTCAAGTAGCCCAGGGATGAACAGGGCTGCAAACAAAGGCACAGACAACAACTGAGGGCAGGAGGAGGAAGGTGAGGACTGGGGCCTCCTGGGGAAACTGGGATATTCTATTTAGAGGTGGGAGGAAAAGGAAACTGGCCTCAGGGGACCAGAAAGTCTACCACTAACTTCAATGGAGACAGAGTTACTTATACGTCAAGGAGGTGCAAATAATGAAGGGAAGGAAGAAAGATCTCTTAGGGGCTGGAGTGGAAAGGCCTGAGGGGGAAACTCTGGACACCCTGCTGTCCTTCCTCTAGCATGTCCTCTCATTCTCCCTTGTTGCCCTTTGCCAAATGATCTCCCCGTGCAGGTAAATCGGGTTTATTTCCCCAGAAGGGACCACGAGAAGACACAAGTTGTCTTCATTTTGTGTCACTGACTCTCAGATTCATTCAACACATATTCCTCTGACCTGCTTCTTCCATCAATAATTCCCAAACATTTCCAATTAGCAGGCCACTTCAGGAAAGGCGAAACAGCCCTTATTAAAGTGTGATGTATCTCAGTGCTTGCCAGACTTTTTCACATCTTGGCACACATCACGGTAAACTGTAATATTTATGTGACATGAAGGATAAACTGTGTGAGGCTGGACGCTGTCACCAGGCGCCAGCTGCTCCAGGGCTGTGAGGGTTCATCTCCTCCACACACCTGTAACCCACATGTTGGCACACTATTGGGAACCCCCAATCTGATACTTGGAGCCCAGCCACTAAAAAACAAAAACGCCTAGAATTAATAAATGGAAGTCATGTCTGTCAGCGACACAGCAAGGACCTAAACTATATGTCTTAAGTATTGTGAGCACATTTTAAATTTATGCCCAAAGTAAAGCAAGGACATTTTATTTATTTATTTTAAAAATATTTATTTATGTATTTATTTTGGCTGCGCTGGGTCTTCATTGCAGCGCACGGGATCTTCGTTGCAGCGTGCTTAGCCGCGGCACAGGGTCTTAGCTGTGGCATGCGTGTGGGATCTAGTTCCCAGACCAGGGGTCAAACCCGTGACCCCTGCATTGGAAACGCAGAGTCTTACCCACTGGACTACGAGGGAAGTCCCAAGGACATTGTAATATGATGTTGAAGTCCCTGTCTCCTTGCTATGCCTGGATTCTGCTGGAGGGAGCCCGGGTGGTCTCTAGATGTCTACTCTAACATGGGGGGTAGTATGGGGGCTCATTATCATTACTGTAATATTCATAGGAATATCCTTTCCAACCACGACAGGTTCTGAACCAAATGAGAACAAGGCTGAGGAATGAGAAAAATTGAGATGAAAACATAGCTTTATTTCTGATAAAGCTGGATTGGAAAATGTGGCTGGTACTTACATCCAAACGGGCTTCCTATTTTTTCTACCCAGGTTTAAACTTACCCACACAGTCTTCAGCAAAGCAGCTGGATTACTGCAGGGCAAACACCCCCATCCTTCCTGCCAAGACTGGCTGCTTACCCCAGGGAGTGCGGGAGGTCTCGAGAATTCAAGTTATTTTTCCAGTACCATTCCCTCCCAGAGAAGCCAGCAAAAGTTTCTATTTAATGGGGCAAGGTAGGAATGCAGGCTGATGAAAACAGCCCAAAGAGCCTTTGAGGGTTTATAAACACTTTACCCTCAAGTAAATGCAGAGTTTGACTAGGCTTCCTGGAAAACAGAGCTTAGGACAAAGCCTAAGGGTTAATGTTTCTGTGGAGAGGTTTCAAGCCCAGAGCAGCAAGAGTAAGGAAAAGAGGTGAGGCCGGGAAGGAGGGGAAGCAAACACAAGGTTGTGCATTATCAAACTGGCTACGGGCCCACAAGAAAATACACAAAGTTGCTCACTCACTCACTTGGGATGTCTCCAGGGATTGGAAGAGTCAGTTGGAGAGAAAGAAGCAGAGTGAGCAACTGCCAGCCCCTCCCAGTCTCATCTCCCTTTTTGGTCAAAGTTTACCCCCTGGGGGTTACTGGGGGTTAACTCCCCATGTCTGGGCCTTGTGAGCCCCTCTAAGCAGCTGCTGGGAAGCCAGAGGTTCCTGGAGGTCAGCTAGGTTGGACTTGGATGCTGTGCCCTGGCTCCCTTGGGGCAGTTGAGGTCACACCTGACAGGACAGCACAAGGACAGCAGCTGTGACTGCAGGGCCGCAGAAAGAAGCCAGCACCTCTCTAGCTGGGAGGCAGGGCAAGACGAGGCAAGACGAGACTGAAGAAAAGGTGGGACTTAGCCAATCTAGGAAGGTATATAAACTGGGTCCAGACAGTAACTTAGGAAAAACTGTCTTTGATGCTGAAATTGCTCAGGCCCTTGAAGCTCTGGGCAGTCAGATGTCTTTTGATTGCAACTTTGGTAAGCGCTGGTTGAAAAAAAGGATGTGCTCTCTCCTCACGAAATGATGCAATCGTCTGCAAGGGCCCAGAGGCCTTGCAAATTTGAGCTGGGCCTGCAACCCCAGAGAAGCCTGGACCATTGGTCTAATCACTGACCCGACAGCCAAAAAAGTGGCATTGGAACAGCATCAGTTTAATTTTTTTATGTGTGTTGTGTCTTCGTTGCTGCGCGTGGGCTTTCTCTAGTTGTGGCGAGCAGGGGCTACTCTTCGCTGCGGTGCGCGGGCTTCTCACTGCGGTGGCTTCTCCTGCTGCGGAGCACGGGCTCTAGGCACGTGGGCTTCAGTAGTTGTGGCTCACAGGCTCTAGAGCACAGGCTCAGGAGGTTGTGGTGCACAGGCTTAGTTGCTCCACAGCATGTGGGATGGAGCAGCATCAATTTTAACTTACTTATTTATCTCAAGCTATATATGGTTTTATTATTTTTTTAGATATAATTCACATACTTTAAAATTAATTCTTTTTTTTAATGATGTTGGGAGACGTTTTTGTTTGTTTGTTTATTTATTTGTTTATTTTTTGGCTGCATTGGTTCTTTGTTGCTACACGCGGGTTTTCTCTAGTTGCAGCGAGCGGGGGCTACTCTTGGTTGCAGTGCACAGGCTTCTCATTGCGGTGGCTTCTCTTGTTGCAGAGCACGGGCTCTACATGTGCGGGCTTCAGTAGCTGTGGCACATGGGCTCAGTAGTTGTGGCACACGGGCTCAGTAGTTGTGGCGCACAGGCTTAGTTGCTCCACAGCATGTGGGATCTTCCCGGACCAGGGCTCGAACCCATGTCCCCTGTATTGGCAGACGGATTCTTAACCACTGTGCCACCAGGGAAGCCCCTAAAATTAATTCTTTTAAAATATACAGTTCAGTGGTTTTAGATCATTCATAAGATTTTGCAACCAGCAGCACGATTAATTTTAGAACATTACCATTATCCCCAAAAGAAATCCCATACCCATTAGCTGTCACTTTCCATTTCCCATTTCCCCCAGGAAATCACTAACCGACTTTCTTTCTCTGTGAATTTGCCTATTCTGTATGTTTCATATGAGTGGAATCATACAATATGTGGCCTGTTGTGACTGGCCTCTTTTGTTCAGCCTGTTTTCAAGGTTCATCCATGTTGTGGCATGTATCAGAACTTCAGTCCTTTTTGATGGCTGATTAATAGTTCACTGTATGGATATGTCACATTTATTTTTCCGCTCATCAATTAATGGACCTTTAGGTTGTTTATACTTTTGTGCTCTTATGAGTAATGCTGCTATGAACATGCATATACAAGCTTTTTGTGTTTTAATTTCTCATGGGTACATACCTAAAAATGGAATTGCTGGGTCATACATTAACTACATGTTGAACTTTTTGAGGAACTGCCAGACTGTTTTCCAAGTGGTTGTACCATTTTACTTTCCAACCGGCAATCTCTGAGGCTTCTAATTTCTACATGTCCTCACCAATACTTATTGCTTGTCTTTTTTTTTTTTTTTGCGGTACGTGGTCCTCTCACTATTGTGGCCTCTCCCGTTGCGGAGCACAAGCTCCGGACGTGCAGGCTCAGCGGCCATGACTCATGGGCCTAGCTGCTCCGCGGCACGTGGGATCTTCCCGAACTGGGGCACGGACCCGTGTCCCCTGCATCGGCAGGCGGACTCTCAACCACTGCGCCACCAGGGAAGCCCTTGCCTGTCTTTTTGATGATAGCCACCCAAGTGTGTGAGAAGTGATACCGCACTGTGGTTTTGATTTGCATTTTCCTAATGACAAATAATGTTGAGCATCTCTTCACGTGCTTAGTGGCCATGGAGAAATTTCTGTTCAAATCATTTTCCCATTTTTTGTTGTATACCTGAAACTAACACAACATTGTTAATCAACTATACTCCAGTATAAAACAAAAAGTTAAAAAAAATCATTTTCCCATTCTTAAATTAGGTTATTTGTCTATGTATTGTTGAATTGTAAGAATTCTTTATATATTCTGGATAGTGTTTATGTCAGATATGTTTGCAAATACTTTCTCCACTCTCTGGGTTGTCCTTTCACTTTCTTGATATGTCCTTTGAAGTACAAAACTTTTAAATCAAAAAACAATGTTGATGCATATCTTTTTATTACTTTATGTATGTTTATAATTGACATAGCATTATATTCATTTCAGATGTACAACATAGTGATTCGATATATGTATATATTTTGAAATGTTCATTTAAAGCAAGAAGAATGTGATTGAATCAAAGCTATCATGGTAGAGTTTGATAACATCCCTCCCCACCTTCTGCCATTGCGGGCCAGTCAGCTGAGGGCACATTTCTTGGACCCTTTGCCATTTCACCACTGGAGTAAGGCCAAGGCAGCCAGAGCGCCCTGGGGAAAACCAAACTGCCTCCTGAGACATTGGGAGAAAGTCAGAGGAGGGATATTTAGAAAGGAAAAGGAAACAGCTAGCCCCACATTTGTTGGGGCAAAATGGGGTGTCTGCCCCAGAGAGGGTAAAGTAAGACATTTAGTGAAAAGAAAAGTTGTGGCTCTTCAAGGAGAGGAGAGAACAGAGGGTGGGAGAAGATGGGAGAGGAGGGAAGACGATGTTTGGTGAACAGTTGTTCCTGCTGTGACTTGGAGCAACAAGGAAGAGTAGGACTTTTTTTAAAATAATACCTTTATTGAGCTATAATTCGTATACCATACAATCCACTCTAAGGGCACAATTCAATGTTTTTTAGTATATTCACAGAGTTGTGCAACCATCACCACAATTTTAGAACATTTTCATCACCTTGAAAAGACACCTGTGCCCCTTAGTGGTAACCCCCACCCCATTCTGCCTATTCCCCCAGCCCTAGACAACGACCAATTTACTTTCTATCTCTATACATAGTTCTATTCTGGACATTTGACATAAAAGAAATCATACAATGAGGTCTTTTGTGACTGGCTTATTTCTCTTTGCATAATATTTTCAAGGTTCATCCAGGGTGAATCAATATTTCATTTCTCTTCACTGCTAAATAATATCTCACTGTACGGTTATACCACATTTTATTTATCCATTCATCAGCTGATGGACATTTGGGTTGTTTCCACTTGGCATCATGAATAATGGTGCTTATAAACGTTCGTGTACAAGTTTTTATATGGAGGAGTAGGACTTTCCAGTTAGTCCTTATCAATTATTTATTAACTGCCTCTTGTGTATATAGCACAGTGATAGGTGTAGGGGTGAGGGAAAGGATGTAGGAGGGCCGAGACCCAAAGAACTATAAATATAATTCCCCAACTGTCCTCTGACTAAAGAGATATAAAATCAAAATACATTAGGTGAATCTTCAGTGGATTCTGGCTCAAAAAAAAAGCCGTAGAGGGGACAGTTAAAAACATCTGATTGTGGACTGGAAATTAGATGACATTAGGGAATCATTGCTCATTTTCATATGTGTGCTAATGATATGGTTATAAAGGAAAATGTCCTTATTTGCAGGGTATGCATGCTGAAGAAGTATGTAGGGTTGAAGTGTCATGGTGTCTGAAGGTTATTTTCAAAAATTTAGCAAAAAAAAAAAAAAAAGTACACACTTGCCTACATGCAAGTGAAACAAATATGGCAAAATGTTAACAGTTGTTAAATCTGGATGGTGAGTATTTGGGTGATCATTGTACTATTTTCTCAAAATTTCAGCATATTTGAACATTTCCAAAATAAAAATCTAAAAAAATTACAAAGCAAAGAAAACTGAAAGCAAGGTAAGGACATAAAAGTAAGTGGCATATCTTTTAAAACAAGGTAGTGGGGGGGGGGGGAAGGCCTCTGAAGGCAGGACATTTGAATAAATGCAGGAAGGAGGGAGTTGGCCATGAGGACCGGGGGGGGGGGGGGGGGGAAGGCCTCTGAAGGCAGGACATTTGAATAAATGCAGGAAGGAGGGAGTTGGCCATGAGGACCCAGGGGAAGTGCATTCCAGGAAGAGGGAACAGCCAACTCAGGGGCCCTGAAGTGGAAACGGGCTTGGTGTACCCTTGGACACAAGCACTGAGAGAGGCTGAGGGGATGTGAGGGAGGCAGGAAATGAGGTTGAAAAGGTAGCCTAAATCCAGATTACACAGCATCATAGAATTAAGATTTTAGTTTAAGGATGACCTACTAAAGGACCATGAGTGGAGAGTTACTTGGGTCAAATTATATTTTAAAACATCTCTCTGGTTCCTGGGTGGAGAATAGGCTGTGAGGTGGGGGTGGGGGTCATAGTGGACAAGAGTGGAAACAGAGAAGCTGATAAGTAGGATTTATTGCAGAGAGCGTGGCATCACAGATTAGGTGATGGCACAGGGAGAAGGGCTTAGTTTTGGCAAATATGTCCCAGAAGGGGAGTTCTCACGAAGTTTGTTGATGGACTGGGTGTGGGAATGAGGGGAAAAAACAGTCAAAGGAGACTCCAAGGACAGTCTGAGCATCCGGCCAAATGGTGGCGCCATTTGCTGAGACAGGGAACTCTGCAGGGGAGGCACAGGCTTTTCCTTTCCAGAGGAACATTAGTTTGGTTTAGAATGGCCTGGAAGTCTTTGTGGTCATGGAGGAGCTGGAATTGGGGTTGGACCTTCAAAATAAGTTCATCAATGTCAACAAACTAAGGTTTTCATGTGGGTTAACAAACAGGGTGGCACAGCAGGTTTGAATCCCGATGCTGCCATTTACTGGCTATGTGACCCTGAACAAATTACTTAACTTCTTTGAACCTGAGGTTCTTCATCCGTAAAATAGGCAAAATAACAACTGTCCTGCCAGGTTGTTAGATTGTAACACACCTTGGCACAGAGTAGGTGCTCAACATATAAGGTTTCCTGCTACTCTATAGAGACCATTAGGAAGAACTAACTTTCTGAGCATCCAAAGTACTGCTTTAAGCTGTTTATCTTTTGTTGCCTTTTCAGCTAGAGTCGTCCTTTCTTCTTTTTAGTCGTATGGTATTTGAGCATTTACTGTGTACCACATGCAGTTCTAGGCATTGGATGTATTGCAGTGAATGAAACAGACAAGACCTCTGCCTTCATAGAGTTTACATTCTGGTGGAGGGAGAAGACAAACATAGCTAAGTAATATACAGCATATGAGATGGTGATGAGTCCTAGGGAGAAAAGCAAAACAGGGGAGGGGAAGAGGAGGCACTGGGGTGGAGCCGGGACTGCAATTTTTTAAAAATATTTATTTATTTTTTATTTATTTTATTTATTTTGGCTGCGCTGGGTCTTCATTATGGCATGCGGGATCTTTTAGTTGTGGCATGCGGACTCTTCGTTGTGGCATGCATATGGCATCTAGCTCCCCGACCAGGGATCGAACCCAGTCCCCGTGCATTGGGAGTGTGGAGTCTTACCCATTGGACCACCAGGGAAGTCCCTGGGATTTCAGTTTTAAATCGGGTGCCCAGAGAAGGCTCTACAGAGAAGGTGACATCTCTGCAAAGACCTAAAGGAGAGAAGGGAGGAAGCCATCTTTTTAATCTAAGTGAAGAATGTTTCAGACTGAGTGGCAAGAGCAAAGGCCCTGGGGCAGGATCATACTTGGTATATCTGAGGAACAGCTAGAAGGCCAGTGTGGCTAGAAAGCTGTGAGTCAGGGAAGAAGGTAGGGGCAGCTCCTATAGGGCCCGGGAAGCCCGCAATGGCTTTGGCTTTAACATAGAGTGAAATGGGAAGTCCTTGGAGAGTTTTGAATAGTGGGGATCTGATTTATGGTTTAAAAGGATCACTGGTTTCTATCTGAGTGAATTCAGGGATTAAAGAGAGGAGGCCTGTTGGAAAGTGATTGTATACAGTAATGATAATGGCTTAGTAGAGGTGGGGAAAAGATTGTGGATATATTTGATAGTAGAGTCAACAGGATTTCCTGATAGATTCAAGGTACAGAATTAGAGAGAGGGGTCAAGGATTGTAAAGTCTAAGGCCTTTGGCCTGAGCAGCTGGAAGGATGTATTTGGTTGAACCAAATGATGTTGCTGATATTTGACTGTTCTTGACCTTAAAAAAAAAAAAAGTTATTTCATATATTCTAACTTAATAGTGGCCATTTACTGAGAAGGGGAAAACAATGTGAGGAAGAGGTGGGGAGGTTATCAGAAGTTTATTTTTGGTAATGAGAAGATGTTGAATAGTCAACTGTATATACATGTCTGGAGTTCAGGAGCAAGGCCCCAGTCAGCAATGTATATTAGGGAGTCAGAGCATAGAGGGCAGTTAAAGCTCTGAGACTGGATGAGATCACTTAGGAATTAAATGTAGATAAAGAAGAACAGAGGCCTGGAGACTGAGCCTGGAGCCTCTAGCATTTCCAGATCACGGAAATGAGGAAGCAGGAAGCCACGACTGGCAAAACAAGGGTTCCAAACAGGGGTGCTGGCCCCGACGAATAATGTAGGTGTGAAAAATTTCCCCAGCCTTGCTCTCTCCTTGAGCCTTGGCATTAGGGTGTGTGTGTATGTGTGTGTGTGTGTGCATGCATGTGTGTAAGGGGGACATTATAATATCTTATCCATGACTAGATCTTTAGAAATTGCAACATCTCTTGTCCTATTTGATCTAAGCAAGGGTAATGTAGGTGCTATCATCCCATTTTACAGATGAGTAAACTGGGACACAAAGGTTAGGTTACTTGCCCAAGTTACAACAATAACAGATAGCAGATCTGGGACTATGAGGGGGCATCTGTCTCCAAGTCCCACACTCTCATTGAATCACACTTGTTCGGGGGAGGTTGGTGCTTCCCCAGGGGGCCAGCTGCCAGAGGGAGCAAGCAAAGAATCCCATGGGAATGATAGCAGTGAAGGAGATACAATCTTTCCATCCTTTCTGTACAATCTTTCCATCGTTTCTGCTGCTGGCTGTTCTTGTGCCCCACTGACTGCTTCTATGGGGAAAAATTATAACAGGGTTACATGGAGATGACTTGAAATGAGTTTTAGGCTTTTATTTCTTGGCAGCAAGGAAGCTGCTGATATTATTGCCCTCTTGAGGGGTCTGGACCTGTGATCTCAGATACCAAGAGCTCCAGATTTAAAATGAACCTATTTCTCAACAGAAATGGTCAAATGGAATCAGGAAGCCTTATTTGGGGGACTTTCACATTTGGCAGGGATAGTGATAAATTCACTTTAGTTTTAGAGCCATTGGGTTAATAGGGACCTTTCAGAGATAGAGCAGCTTCTGGGCTGGGCTCTTCCACTCACTCCACCGAATGATGGGTTTCATCTTACTCCCTCTTAGTGTCTTGGTCAAAGCAATATATTCTCTGCAAACTTGTTTTCTTGCCTTTGAGAAGCTGCTCCTGAGATCAGAGGCTCCATTGGTCAAGCTTGGCCCTGCCCTGGGGAGAGATAAACAGGCCCGAATACATTTCCCAGATTGCAACACTGACGCGTCAGGCAAGGCTGGACAGCTGTTCCCTCACAGCACCCCTGGTTGTCCCCGATAAGGAAGAACATGGCTCATTCCAGCGTACTGCCTTGTGTACACACATATAAACAGACACTCCCAGGCCCCGGTGTTGTTTTAGAGCAAATTATTGACATTCTGAGTGGCTGAGACACTGGGGGGAAAGGTGAGCACAAACTGACTCTGCTCAAGGGAAGCTCCAGGTCCATAAACAAAAAATAAGTCAAACCAAGGCTGTCATTTGGCCCCACTTTGGAGCCACTTTTTGAACCTACCTGGTCAAGGGCAGGTTCAGGAGTCCTCTGAAGCTCTGGAAAGAGGAGGAAAGGGGGAGGAAGTCAGAACAGGGGAGGTGGATTTATGAAGGAGCAGATGGCGAAATGCCCAGAGAGAAAAGTGTCTGGTAAAAATGTGAACATACCTTCACCACAAAGATCGACACTGTGACGTCTTTAAAAAAATACCAAAAATGGGAATTCCCTGGTGGTCCAGTGGTTAGGACTCTGCGCTTCCACTGTAGGGGGCACAGGTTCGATCACTGGTCAGGGGAACTGAGATCCTGCATGTCGTGTGGCGCAGCCAAAAAAAAAAAAATTAAATTAAAAATACACCCCCCACAAAAAAGTGAATGCTCTTCTTCTTAAATGACATACAGTGTATAAGGGGTGGGGCAAATGGGGGATTAATATTAATAATACCATCAGTAATATATCACACCTTGTAATCAACACTTCACGTTGTCTTCATAAAAAGCAATTTATAGTTTACAAGGGGCTTTCACATTCATCTTTCCCATTTATTCCATCAACCCACTCGAGTGGGTAGGGCATTATAAGCCACATTTTACAGATGAGAAAACTGAGGCTTGGGAGGATATAAGCAATTAACTGAGTTATAATTAAGAGCTGGGGAGCGGCAGGTTTGTCCTAAGTAACCCAGGGCTAAGATACTTACTAGGAAGGGTGATTCCTTTTCAACGACTGCTCAGAGGCTAAATCACCATGGCATTCTTAAGTAGAGCAGCTTCACCTTCCCCAGTGTGGTCCAGAATAAGTCTCTCTAACTAAACACTCCTCTGATGATTTTTGCTTAGTACTTAGACCACAGCATCATAACATCTGTGAAGATTAAAGCATCACAGAAAAATCTCTATATCCCCCCCAGCCCTTCTTTCTCAAGTGTCCCATCCTTGACCAGCTCTTTCTGTTCTGGAAAAAATAGCTTCAGATCTTTTAAGTTTGCTACCTTGGTCTCAGGTGGGGAGGAAACGTCCTTATTTTCATAGGTCATTATGGAAGCACAGGACCCACCTAGAGCGGTCAGGCAGGTGTTTTGAAAGTGCTGATGCCTACTGGAATCTTCCAGCAGTGGCTCTCAAACTTTGGCCTGCATCAGAATCATCTGGGGAGCTTGTTAAAGACTTGGATGTCCAAGGCCCACCCCAGACCTTCTGAATCAGAATCTCCAGGGGTGGGACCTGGACGTTTGTGAGCTTAACAAGCTCCCCAGGTGATTCTGAAGTACACCAAGGCTTGGGAATCACAGGAGTGGGAGTCACTCAGATGAAGGTGGTGGGGAGTCATGCTGGGAGAGGAGGGAGCAACAACAGGAGCCTGGAGAGCCTAGAGAAGACACAGTCGCGAACAATTCCCTGCTCTGTCCTTGTCCCCCTTTAACAAAGTGGTCAAATAAAGGAAGTTAGAAATCTCTTCATTCAGAAATGTGCTCGTTCTGATAGAACGGCTATGTGCAATAGGAAAGAGCAATGCACCCCTTATAGAAGCAGTTAAAATAGCCTGTATTTTTCAGAAAGAATAGAGGTTACCAGGGGCCGCGGAGGGTGAGAAATGAGTAAGAAATTATTGTTTAATGGGTACAGATTTTGTTTGGGATGATGAAAAAGTTCTGGAAATGGATAGTAGTAATGGTTGTAGAACACTGTGAATATATTTAATACCACCGAATTGTACATTTGAAATGGTTAAAATGGCAAATTTTGTGTTATGTATACTTACACACACACACACACACACACACACACACACACACACTAGCTTGTCTTTTGAGGGGTGGAATGATAGGAGCATATAACGTTCAATTTTAGCTGATTGCTGCTGCCCCAGGTTCATGTGTGCATGTGTGTGTTTGTATATAGGAGGTTACATAAGGGGACCCAACTCACTGCATGTGGTTTGACAAAATACAAGTGTATTCGTGGGAACAAGGGAATAGATAAAAATTTTGAAAATAGATGGCAGCGAAAATGTGATATAAATAAATACAGGAGCTGTCTAGAACACTCT
>NW_006797566.1:1254581-1287319 GCF_000442215.2 Lipotes vexillifer | reverse complement strand
AAAAAAACAGGAGCTGTCTAGAACACTCTTTCCTGCGCCCTTTTCCTGGTTGACTCCTGGCTTCCATATCAGTTCTTTTGGAGTACCTTGTAGAGCAGTGTCTCTCAAACTTTATTGCACAAAGGAATCACCTGGGAACCTTGTTAATCTGCAAATTCTAATTCAGTAGGTCTGAGGTGAAGCTCTAGCCTGCATTTCTAACAAGTTACCAGGTGATGCTGACACTCTAGATCTGGATCAAATTGGGAGGGCTGTGTAAATTTAAAGTCTTTCTTAGTTCACCATGATATCCTCATGTCCAGCAGGGTGATTACTACACAATAGGTGCTCAATAAATATTTACTGAATGAATGATGAAGTATATAGGGTTGATATAGGAGTTTGGAAGGCAGAACAATCTATGTCCTGAATAACAGCATATTTGGGGTGTTTCTGCTTCTTTCAGTCACTCATTTTGTGAAATCATCTCATACTGTGTAGAATAAGGATGTTAGTACTAAATTATTTCCGGCCTTGCCACCTTGCTGCTTCAACTCTACTCCTTGAAAAGGTGACCCTATACACATGGAGGATAACCAACCCTGATTTGCAAGCCCTAAGGAAGCCTTGCTATAGTCTATAATCGATGCAAACATATTATCTCCATCCAATGAGGGAGCAGAGTGCAGGGAACCTGCTGGTGTAGGAATTTCTAGATTTTTGTGCCTGTCTGGGTTAATGGCCACCTTGGCTTCCTCAAAACAAATAAACAGACTTTTTAACAGTGTATGTGGGAAGGAGGTTCACTACCCTAAAACACATGAATATAATAATACTTCCATTCTTTAACCATTATCGTTTATGATGATGATAACAACACTGGCAGTTGAGCTATTAAACGAGTGGGGGAGTTGGGGGAGGGGGCAGAGAGCTGGGAGGGCAGGAGAAAGAGGAACTACAACTCCCAGAATCCCTCGAGAAAGCCCAAGCTACGGCCGCGGCGGCCCACCCCTTTCGACTGCTGGGCACGCCCCCTCCGATGACGTCACAGAGGTGACGTCACGGCGCCCAGAGCGAGGCTGGGGTAGAGAGGCCGACTGAGCTGGAGTCGTCCGCTTGTCGTGGGGGCTGCTAGGGAGCCGGCGAGAGGGTGAGCGGGCGAGCAGGCGAGTGAGCTAGCGCAGGCAGGAGGGAGAGTCGCGCGGCGCAGAGGAGCGCCGGGTCCGGGCAGCGGAGACTCACAGCCAAAGAGGGGCAGCCCGAGCCGGGCGCCGCGGGGTCCCCACCCCCACTCGGCCGGACGGTGCCCGGTGTTCCCCCGTGCGGGGGGCGGCGGCGGCGGCTGACGGGACCGGACAGGACCGCGGGGGTGTTGCCACCTCCACCGAGGAGCCGGCGCGGCCGCGGGCTCCTCAGAGCCGGGGCCCGGGGCCCGTGACAGACGGGCCGAGGAAGGGAGAGAGGCGGCGGCGGCGCAGGCGACGGGGAGGCAGCGGCGACACCATGTCATCCCCTAGTCCGGGAAAGAGGCGGATGGACACGGACGTGGTCAAGCTGTATCCTTCGTGGACTGGGAATTCGGGCTGTACGTGGGGGGCGGTTTGGGGATGCCCAGGGCACCCCCTGAAACCTAAGCAAGGGCCCAGGGGCACTCCAGGCCACTGTCCGAGGCTCCCTCCCCCATCTCCCTCCCCCCAGTGCCTACGGAGGCTCCTTGGCACCTCCCAGGAGCCGTGATCCTTCTCAGCTCCCCCTTTATCTGCAGCACCCCGAAATGTGCGTTGTTCCACGCTCTTTCCTCACCCCCAGTGCCCGTGACTTTTCTTCACGACGTTTGGACTCCCAAGTAGGCCTCCCCCCCCCCCCCACCCCAGGACCAGCCGCCTCTCTTCACCACCGAGCCCACCTTCTTTTTCCTGTTTGCTCGCTCTGGATTTAGGGACTCGAGGTAGAAATTCCCGAGAGCGAAGAATTCCCTTTCTCCTTTTCTTGAGATGCCTCCACTCCCTCCACTCACAATGCTTCTTGAACTGGGGTAACTCAAGTGACCTCCTTTATCCCTAATTCCTTTCTATATTAGGAAGAGAGTAGTCTGCTCAGTGCCCCCTCTTGTAATAAAGAGCTCTGAGTGTTTTAAACCAGAGACCCCTATTAAGCTTTCTGGTCCTTAGAAGAACCCCACTGTTTTTCTTCCTACCGACAAAGCCTATCCCACCCATAGTTGTATGTGGTGAAGACCCCCAGTCCCTCCAGCAAGCCACCCTCCATATTGTGGCTATGACAGCTGAGGGGGAAGGAGAGAAAGAGGATCTCCTTGACCAAATAGCCCCTGTACTAGCCACTTAAGCAAACTCTCCGTATGAGAATAAGGTTCTTGGGGAATAATTGCCCTGATCTTGCCAAGTGACACCCTCTATTTTTCTACTCCTCCCCCACCCCCCCTCCCCAACTTTATGTACTTTGAAGGTAGCAGTGGGAAAGCTATAACTGATAAGAGTCCTTCAGGCAGTGGTTTTGGTTGGAGTCCAGGCTGATTATTTCATGACCAGCTTGAGAAATTCGCGAAGGTTCCTGTGACAAATCGAGACATTTTTGGAGGGGTAATTTAGAGAGTGGGGGGAGAGAGGAAATGAGCCCAGTGTTCTGAACAACTAATCCTTGGGGAGAGGGGGACCCGGGGGTGGGGAGTGGTAGTGTGTGAAACGCAGTTAAAAAGTCCTGTCTCCTGCTTCTGTCTCTCCCTCACCCCCATCCCCCCACCATTTCCCCCTGTTGCAGGGTTTTGTTTATATAACTCAAGTTGTTTGGCTAGATTCTTCAGGTGAATTCCTTCTTTATTCCTTTTATTGTTGCTGTTTTTGATTGGATGTTTTACCTGTTTGTAGAGATCAGTGATTATTGTTAGATACTCAGTTATGGAATTCGCTGAAGTTTTTAAAAAGTAGATTTTGCATTTGGTTTGGAAGTGGGGGATGGGAGGGAAGTTGCCTGGGCAAGTGATTTTTTTTTTCCCCCACCATAATCTTTTCAGGAATAAGGTGTTTTTCTCCTCACTCAGCAAAACTTGATTAGAAATTAGGAACAGTTGATGAACTTCTAAGTTTTAGGGTTTGAAGTTGAGAATTTTGGGGAGGTGGGAGTGGGGATTAGAGAGAGGAGCAAGTAATAAAGTATATATTATGTACCAAATATATGTCTAGGCACAAGTGAAATTGACTCTTTATGAGCTGTTTGAGGCTGTGATTGAGTTTTGTCAATGTGTGAATGATACCAGTAACGTTGGCTTTTCATAAGGTGGCAGGATAACTTGTAACTATGGCTGTGTGTACAGTTTACACAAAGCAATATCGGGTTTTATTTTTGTTTAGAAACTAGGAAATGACATGGTGGCAGAATCTGAGTTATTTTTATCTTGAATTGAGACTTGCTGTCACACCTAATGCAAATTTCTACCTAATGTTTAATTGGGATGGGCCTAGGAGAGAGAATTCCAGCTGTCTTTAATCAATGTCAGGTTCTCAAATTGTAGACCTATATATTTTTTAGAAGACACGATAAAGGGTGAGGCCTAACTTGACCTGATGCCTTTTCCATACAGTGCCTTTTGTTCATCTAGTAGTTGAGGCATGTAGAATGATTACCGTATTTAGGAGTCAGGGTTGGGGGGGGGGCGGTGGAGAGGGAGAGGAAAACAGACAAAGAACAGCAGGGTGTCTCTCTTTTTTTTTTTTTCCCTAAGTGGCTTATTTCATAGCTTATTTTTAGTAGAAGATGAAGAAAGGCATAGATGCATTGGCCTTCTGTGCTTTCCCCACCTTCCTCCTTTCTGACAAAAGAAAGCAGAGGCGCTTTAAAATCATAGATGTCTGAGGTAGGAGGGCAACAGTCTCGGGATTTAAAAGCCAGGGGTTATCTTTGTTTCATGTTTGTTATTTTCTTGTCTAAGTTCAATTTTTTGTATTTCTTTTGTGTGTGCATGTGTGTTGTGGGCGTGAGAGATTTTCTGGCCTTCTTTCTCTGTTGAATTCACATTAGTAGGCCCAAATGGAGACAACAATTTTTGAGCAAGGTACACTTACCACAGAATTTAAGCAACACACTACTAAAATGAATACAATGGTGTGGAAGGGCTGAGGGTTGAAAATGAAGGAAGGTGTAGAGGAAGTGGGAAAGGTCTGAAGGAATGTACTTGCTTTTTGCCCCTCAGTGCCCCTTGATTTCTTTGGTGTGGAGGCTGATAGCTGGTTTCCTTGCAGTCTCCTGTTTCAGCCCATTTTTGGATGTCTCCTGAGTGTAATTATGCCACCACGATTTACAGCCTGGCAGGGAACCTGTATAGTAGGAAGGTAGTGGTGTGGGGGGTAGGGAGAAAAGAGGATGTGTAACTAATTGGCCACCGCCTTCCACCACCTCGTTAGGTTCTTTTGGTCTCTGGTTGTTGTTTGGAGTCGGTGATATTTCTTTTGTGACGGGTTGGTAGGAGGAGAGCTGACTTCCAAGTTATGGAGGGAGTGAGTGTTTTGCACCGATGCACTTAATAATCTGCTGGGTGAATATGTTCTGAAACTCTGACTCATTCATTGTTTCTCTTCTGATCCTTTGCTGAGGGTTGGGCAAACCTCAAACTGATGTACATGACTTGGGCCCTGTAGGAATGTGTCCCAATCAAGAAACTTGCAGTGAGCCCAAATCCTGTGGAATGGTGGTTGAATAGTGTTGCCATTTGTTTGCAGAGTGAGGTAGATTGGTGATAACTGTGCTGTTCCCACCCTGGCAAGCTTTGGGGTTTCCATCTAGAACCCGGCTGATTATTTAGATTGTCTGAGAACTGGGACTCTGGTGACCTTAAAGCGTGATTTGCCCTAAAGGAATATCGGTTTAAGTTCTCCTGGGTGGAGGAACAAACAGCTCAGATTACACGGTTTTCCTTGTTGGTGGGGGTTACTCGTCTCACCCTGTTGCACAGCCTGGTGATCCTTTTATCTGTGAACCAGTGGCCCCTGCTGAAGGCTGGAGCTGCTTGTTTTGGAAAAGCGTATGCAGGCAAAAGGCCGCAGGCACAGCTCCTCACAGCTCATTGGCTGCCCTGTTACTACCCGGAAAAGGAGGAGGGGCGGAGCTACCAAACAGCTGATGGAGTGTGTGACCAGAGTGTGTTTATATACAAAAGAAGCAGGGGCTGGGGAGGCCTTGTGAGTGGTGTTACAGGATCAAGTGTGTTTTCAAGGGGTAAAAAGAGGAGAGGAAAACCTGACCTGTTAGAGTACAAGAAATGTTCAAGGTTAAATCGGAAAAGTGGATCTGATAGTAATGGGGACTTGGCATACACTGTATTTGTTATTGGTGTGAGATATTGGAACTTATTTTTATAATACCAAGAGTTTTCAAAGAGTCCCTTTTTGAGAGGGAGTTTGGTAACTTAAACCTGGATGGCTACCAATTTAAATTTATTTAACTGACTCCTGCAGGGATTCAAAAGTATGGTAGAAATGTAAGCTTCCCCTACAAAAGCTTTAAGAGTAATGGTCAGGAAAGGGCAGTGTCTTATACTAAATTCATTAACAGCGTTAGTGAATCTTACAGAATGCTGGTTGTCTGCCTTAGGGTTTCAGAAGCTTTCAGTAGTAAGTTCATCCCCTCAGACGTTTCCGTGCCCTCTTTGTGCCAGGCTTGGGGCTAGATGCTGGGGGTTTAGTAGTGAAAAATTTGGTGTGTGCTTATGTAACTAGTTAAACAATTTTTGAAAAAATCAGAGTACAGACTGTGTTTATAGCAGGTGAGCACTGTATGTATCACCTTGCCTTTTGAATAACTTGTATTTACTTTCAGAATTGACTTCAAGAAATAGAAAGTTTAAAGTGACTTTTACGTTGATGGGATGTATGGGGATCTATATTTCTGTTATTTAAAAGATTGATGTTAAAAACTGAAACAAAAACAAACATTAAAAAGTGTAGCCATTTGTCTTTGACTTCAGCTTTGGTATTTTGCTGTTAATCAGTAGTTTAGTAACTATCCCTAAATTAGTAGTTTTTGTTGCTCTTTAATTTGTGCTCAAAGTGTAGACTGTTCTGTTATCTTTTAACTAGCTCCAGTGTCAATTGGGAACCTGTGGTTTGCCTTTTATTTCCTGTGGTCTCTGTTTTACTGAGATGATGAGATGGAAGGTAGAACAGTTTTATGGTCTTCAAGCTAAAAGTTAAAGCTTTGGCAAGTCTCAGTGTTCTGAATTTGTCTTCTCTGCCTAGATTTTGGTGACAAATATAACATACTGGTACTTATTTTGGTTAAGCAGGAACCTACATGAGTAAGCATTCACAGGTTCAGAACATCTGATTCCTGCAGTACAGTTCTAGTAAATTACACACAAGCCTAAAAATTCAGCTTTTAGGGGAAAACAATCTTTGCAGATGTGACCCATAAAAATCCCTTACCCTGTTTGTGTGTGTGTGTTTTAGAAGAACCTGGATTTGTTGGTTTTCTAGTATTGTGCAGTTTCCCCAGTACCTTGACCTGCATGTTATATCTATGTATTAAATGTATATATAATTATATATATAAATTAGTCTCTTGTCTCAGTCTTACCAGATTTGATGGTTCCAAGAATCATTGGAGTTTTAGGCATGCAATTCAGACCTGCAAAAGTGCTTACAGTGTAATAGCTTTTTAACTGTAGACCTACAGTGTACATTTTAGTAAAGTACTTTAATGAAAAACTTAATTGGATTATACAAGTAGTAAGATAATTGAGGAAAATATAGGTTACAAATATAGGTTCCCCCCAGGATGTATTATTGTCGACCTGTTGATCATACTGTATGTGCCCTGTTTTTAATTAATATTTTTGCAACTATTTTTCCTATTTAAAAATACCAGATTTAATAAATAGCTCATGTAATATGCCATTCCATGCCTGTGCCATTGATTTAATTCTTTGCCATTTTTCTGTGATAAATAAGATTGAAATTAACATCTTGTGCATAAGGCTTTTCTTGCCTTTTTGGATTATTTCTATTTTCCAGAAATGGGATTCTAGATCAAAGAAGGTAAGCCTTTGAATTAAAATATTTAATTAAAAATCTTGGGGCCCCACACTCAGTGGGCTCTCACTTTGTTCTGTTGTGTTTTAGTTGGTCATTTCAACACTGAAGCAGTCAGCCTGGCATGGTGATGAATGATGAGTTCTGATCTCTGTTTAAATTTTCATGTTTTTTTGTGATGATAGTGATTTTTGAATTAGGGATACTTTTGTACTTCTCAGAGTGCCTACTGTGAGTTGGTAGGTTAAACATAATACATTCATAAGCAGATAGATCTGACTGGCAAGGGCTGTAGAATTAGTTTTGGTGACTTGATTTTTTATTTTTTTTGCTTTTGTCTTTTATTGAAGTATAATTTGGTAAGTTTTGACATAAGTAGCACCCATGAAGCCTATCACCACAATCAAGATAGTGAACATATTCATTTTTCCGAAGTTTCTCTTGCCCCTAGGTAGTCTTTACCTACACCCGCCCCCATCAGATCAGTGATCTGATTTTCGTCACTGTAGATTATTTTGCATTTTCTAGAATTTTATATAAATGGAATCATACAGTATATGCTCTTTTTGTGTGAATTCTTTCCTTTGTGTGAATTTTTTAGATCCACCCATGTCGTTACCATGTAGTTCTTTCCTTTTTTACTGCTGAGTAGTATTTCATTGTGTGGCTGTACCACAATTTGTTTATGCATTCACTTCTGTGGACATTTGGGTTATTTTCTGTTGGGGGCTATTACAAATAAAGCTGCTGTGGATATATGCTTTCTTTTTCTTTGGGTAAATATATAGGAGTGGAATAGCTGGATCATGTGATAGGTATAGGTTTAACTTTTTAACAGGTAGCTTGAATTTAACTTTTACTGATTATGGTCTCTATTTCAAACACAATTATGTTGTGACATTGAATTCCTGTTTCAATTGTGTGTTTTAAAGGAATCCCATTAAATAGCATGATCCTAAGCCCTGATTTCTAACCTAACTGTCAAAGCTAGTTTTGTGGATGCTCTTCCATTTCCCCCATTCAAAATTACTGAATTGAATTTTTCATTGTGAAATATTTTTGTTTTGTGGCCCTTTGAAGTGGTACTTCAAGAATTATGGTCACAAATAACTTTTATTTTTGCATTTGCTAGTAAGACTATACTTTCGTGGAAAGGTAAGCACACTTTTTGTTGATGGTACCCTTTTCTTGCTTTTTGTAGAGTATTGATAAGAATTTTTTAACATTAGTTTTACTTAGCACCTCCAGTTACATTTACAGCAGTTTACAAATATTTACATAGGACTCTGTTAAGGTCTGAATAGTATCTTCAATTTTCATATGGACTAAGCTCAGGTAAAAGGAACTCACAGCAACTCAGTGGCAGAACTGGAAACAGATTCTAAGAGGGCATCCCTTAATATGTTTTTCTGAAATCTTTTTTACAGTTAATATTTAACAAAATGGTGGGGCTTTTTGTTTTGCTTTTTTACTTATTGGCATCCTATGTAAATTATAAGTTAATTATTAGACATTGGCATAATGAAAAATTAGACATTGCTTTGTAAAACTTGTTACTGTCACATTCTTATAAATTACAAACATTTGAATTTAGATATAGGAGTTTACATGCATGTTGCTTAAAAAGTTAACATCTTATTACTGACAACTGGAATTTTTAGCTTGGCTAACAAGAAGAAAGACAACCTGTTTAATGTTGGAGTCAGTGACAGTTTATTCGATGGGTAGACTTTGGTTCAGTCCTCAAACACGAGGATGGTGCTCTGAGCATGTATATATTAGAGTGTATTATTTCCAGATTGCCGAAGTGTAATTCAAGTGCAATGTAGAAATCTTTGAAAACACAGAGAAGTCACTGTGTGCTTTTGAGAGGCTGTTGTTACTTTAGTGATTCTCAGGTGGGGTATGAGAAGAATTGTTATACTTTTATGGGGGTGCTAAGGTTATTAAAGTTTCTTCTTGTACCTCATCAGATGCTTGGGAAAGGTGGCTGGTTGTTTGCAGACTGGTGCTTGTGGGGGCACCTGCCCAAGCCTGGCAGAACCCAAATCCTCAAGAGCCTGTGGAAAGCCCCACAGGGCAGTTCTGTGCACATGAGGGATGAAGGATCCTTTCCGCCTTCCGGTGCATTTTAGGTGTCTAGGGCATTGGGTAGGTGGTTTGAATAGGTGCTACTGATCTTTTGACCTGGCCCTGCAGTGAAGTCAGGGAGGAGTAGGAAACCCATGTGAAGTGGAAAGGCTTGACTGGACTTTGTCATCATCAGGACAGGCATGGCTGGTGGATCTGTCTTTGGGTTCACAAAAGGTACCTGGGCTGTAGCACTTGGAGGGACCATATTTAGGGATCAGGGAATGGAATCTTTATGTCTTTTGTTCACATTCGTGGAGGCATTATGTATCAAAGTAAGAGATATTCCCTACATGTGAAATTGTTATTAATGTTGTAAGTTATGCATTTTCTTTTTAGTCTTAGGCAAAGTATTTCTTTTTTCATGTATTATGTTTTTATCATGCACACTTTTCAAGGTTTCTTGGATTATGAAATCTTAGTTGATGTAATATAAATAGAAAATTAGATACAGTGTGTGCCTGGTTCATGTTACTTCATAAGCAGTTGGGTTACTACTCAGCTTGGTGAATATAGATTTAGTTGTTTTGTTCAAATGGTCCAGTATAACTTTGGTTATCTGAATATTGCTTTTTAATCAGTTGACTTTCTACTGTGTAGACAGTTTTGAAAGGTTGATTAATTCAAAAATTCGGGTAAACATTTCCATTGTAGTGTCTATCTGTAGAACGTTGAGTCGGTTAGAACTGTGTTCATAAGAGATCACCAGGCGTAATATAGTTAGATATATTGTTTTATGGTCTTATAGACTACTGAATGTTTAGTACCCTTTTGCTAATCTATTTATCTAAATCTGTAAATAAATTAGTAAGTCTCCTTGGCAACAAAGCTTGAAACTAGATCACACTTTTTGTTTCACTCCAAAGGAAAGAAACTGGATTGGCTTTTTTTTGTTAACAAATGGTCACCTTAAGAGTCTCACAGCTGGGAATTGGTACTTGGTCAGATCACTAATCCAAACTAAGGCTCCTACAATGAAATCATCCCATGATGATTTCTTGGACATTTTGGATCTTTATTACAAATTATATTTACATTGAAATGGATGAACACAGGAGGGAAATGCATTTTAAATGCTTGTGGCATTTTCTGGCAAGAGGAATTTTAACTGTTTATCTTAATTTGGTCACTGATCTCAATGTTACTTTAGAGTATATTTAAGTAAGTATATTAAAATATAGAACATAATGTATATTTGATCACAGAATTACTGATCTTGGCAACACAATTTTGACATTATTAGCATCTGTTGATTTTGCCAACTAATTCATTCAATTCACCAGAGCCACCATCTTGATGATAATAAGAAAAAAAAAAAACAAAAAAACCTGCATTTTGCCTTTCTATTCATTTGTATCCTTAGAGACTAAAAAAAACAAAAACAAAGTACTTTTAAATCAGGTTTGTTTTATGAGTGGAAGAAGGAGAGGAAGTAGACCTTTGTGTTCTGTTTTTTTTTTAACAACTTTATTGGAGTATAATTGCTTTACAATGCTGTATAACAAAGTGAATCAGCTATACGTGTACATATATCCCCATATCCCCTCCCTCTTGTGCCTTCCTCCCACCCTCCCTATCCCACCCCTCCAGGTGGTCACAAAGCACCAACTGATCTCCCTGTGCTATGCAGCTGCTTCCCACTAGCTAGCTATTTTACATTTGGTAGTGTGTGTGTTCTTTAGTCTCATTATCTGGATTGCTGCTCTTGAATGCTGTCTTTGATTATCAAATGACATATATTTGAGTATACCTATATTGAGTCATTCACCTTTTTGTGAATACTTAACTTGCTTTTCTCTTTCTACAGGCTCTTGGGTTAGAATAGTTATTAGGTACCAGATTCTGTCTGTCTTTGAGTAATTAATGTGGCTTTTCCTTTGAGACTTAGCTAAGAGTTTTGTAACATGTTAACAGTTATATATCAGGAAGACTATATTGGTGGCTCATAAAGACTAATTTCTTTTCATATATTTCAGTCTGTATGTCTTTTTTCTATTAGTGTGCCTAGCTTATACTTTGACTAATTTCTAGAAATCAAACAGAGTTAAAATTACTGGCAGGAAAGTACACAAATAAACCTTTGGAGAGAAAGTGTTTCCTTAATTAAAAGTAGTAGTGAGGTCCGTTTCTTTTTTCTAGAAGTTTGAAAATCAGACTATATTTGGCCTATTTCACTTTGTGCAATTTGGCAATTATATATCAAACTTGAACTTAGTTATGCTAAAAATGTATAGTAGCTTACAACTTTGGTATCCATTCTCTGAATGTAAAAATAGGCTATGCCTTAGATTTGTCTTAACTCTCTGTTCAGTGAAGTGAGACATGATGGAACTTGGCACCTGAATCTTGCATTCTTACACTTTAAAGGCCCTTGTCTCTCATTGCCTCCAAAGAATTATGTTTTTCTAAGCTGAATTTATACAGTCTAGCCAGTATTTCTGAGATTCAGGAGCTGCTAACTGACTGTATTTAAGTCTTCAAGGTAGGAAATCTAGAGGTCTCTCTCACTCAACATTCTTCTGTGCTCTTCAGGCAAGGTAGATAGGAGTAGTCCCCTGCCCCATGGGAGCTTATTCCTGGGATTAAGTTTTAGCCTCTTTGCATCTTTTTCTTTTCTTTTGGCTGCACTGCATGGTATGCAGGACCTTATTTGCCCAAACAGGGATCAAGCCCGTGCCCTCTGCAGTGGAAGCGTGGAGTCCCAACCCCTGGACCGCCAGGGAGTTCCCCCCTTTGCATCTTGTAATTCAAAGAATGACTAACGAAATACCACATCTACTTGTGCTTATTCTCCATTTTGCGGGGTGATCTGGTATATATGCTCAAGTCTTTGAACTGGATTATCTTAATTGGCAGAGGTACATGTCTTATCTTTCTGTTTGCTTAGTGAAAAATAGAGTTAGAAATCCTGTTTTTTATAGAAACAAAAGTTAGTGTATGATTTATGCTTTTAAATCGGGGCTTATTACTCATTTGAAAGAACTGGGTAAAGCGTAATGACTTTAGTCTGTCAGTTCTGGCTGGTTTATTTCTTAAATGTCATTCCTATAGTGTTTTGTCAGCTCTGATGAAGTTCTGATGACATTTTATTATTTGAAGTTAAATTTTAGTAGGTATTACACTTTCATAGATTTTTAGCATGTTTTTCTACTTGGAGAAAACCTGGAATGCAGATAATAGTATTATAAAGCAATGGTTGCTTTCTGAATATAAGGGCTCCTTGAGTTGAAATTAATAATTGTATTCTTTTTAGGCAATATCGTTTGTGGCCTTAAGTAACAGTTTGAGAAATACTAATGCTTGGCTGTATTGCTTCAGATTAGGAGAGTAAACTCTGGTAACTTTGTTTTTATTATTGATAGAAAAAATAGAAGCCAAAGTTGAAATAAGGAGTCTGCTTTTCATCTGTGACTTATAAAATCGGTTTTACTTTTTAGTAATCACATTTGTTATGTGAAAAATAGAATAAAAGCAGTATATAGCCTAATGCCTTAGTTAATTCTATTTATGAATGTGTCATAAAAAATAAAAATGACTTTAATAGGTTTTAATATAAATGTTATGTTATCTCTTTACAACAGTAGATTAGATGGCATTGTATTTGGTATTCTTGAGATGTCTGAATTATATATGCCCTGTCAATAATTTTTAAATAAAGTAAGCCTTGTAAAAGTGCCTGATTTATGAAAGCTTTTATCAGGATAGAATGGCAGCATGCTGTTCTTTCAAAATTTTATATATTTAATTACCTAAATTATATTTTGGTTTTTAAAAGGTAAAGTTAGGGAATGTGAGTATAATTGAGTAAAAGAATATGCCCAGAACCAGGGAAGGATCCCATCAGAGTTTGAAACAGTTTGGTACTTAAGCATCTAAATATTTTTTACCTTTGTCCTTTTTTTTCCCCTAGAACATATTTTAAATTTTGACATAGAGATATTTCTGTTATAATGCCACAAATGCATTACTAAAATATCTTGCATTCTGCAAAGTCATGAAGTGGAAATAATAGTGCTTATAGATACCTTATATCTTTTAATACTCTCCAGATATTTAAAATATATCTTTTGAAGAAAATTTAGTTGCCTACATTTTTATTGATATTTAAACTGAGTGTCTCTAGTGGATCAGTTTTGCTTTGTGTTATGGTAATTTTAATTATTAGTCTCAAGACAGCCAAACATGTACTTTAGATGCTTAGTTTCTTAAAAGTTGGGATGATTTTTATAACAGAAGGCTTGGGATATAAGCTGCCCTGCCTTTTTTTTTTTTTTTTTTTTACTGTTTTTGCCTTAATATTTTGATAGCTTTTTACTTTTTTTAGGTAAAATTTTAATTTTAGATTTACAGAGATTTTGCAAAGATGATAGAGTTCTTGTACCCCACCCAGTTCTGGTCACCCCTGTTATTTATATTACTGAGACATGTTTCAAAACTAAGAAACCAACATTGGTATGTTACTATAAACTAAACTCCAGGCTTTGTTCAGGTTTCACCAGTTTTTCCATGAATGTGTTTTTTTTCTGTTCCAGGCTTCCATGTAGGATAACACATTAGTGGTCATGTCTCCTTAGCTTTCTCTAGTCTGTGTCAGTGTCTCACTCTTTGCTTGTTTTGCATGACATTGACAGTTTTGGAGTACTGGTCGGGTATTTTTTGGAGTGTTCAGTTTCAGTTTATCTGATTTTTTTCCCCTCATGATTAGACCTCATAATAGTGAGGTATTAAAATTTAGCCAAGGGACTTCCCTAGTAGTGCAGTGGTTACGAATCTGCCTGCAGGAGACACAGGTTCGAGCCCTGGTCCGGGAAGATCCCACATGCTACGGAGCAGCTAAGCCCGTCTGCCACAACTACTGAGCCTGCATGCCACAAGTGCTGAAGCCTGTGCACCTAGAGCCTGTGCTCCTCAACAAGAGAAGCCCGCGCACCGCAACGAACAGTAGCCCCTGCTCGCTGCAACTAGAGAAAAGCCCGCGCGCAGCAACGAAGACCCAGCGCAGCCAAAAAAAATTTAGCCAAACTCATTGTGGGTTTTGGAAAGAATACTGCAGCGGTGAAGCACTCTTCTTATCACAAGTCGGGTGTGTGTGTGTGGGGTACCTGTGTCCTCATGACGTTACTGGTGATGTTAACTTTGATCCACTTGGTTTAGGTGGCACTTACCAAGTTTCTCCACTGTAAAGTTACTGTTTTTCCCTTCTGTATTCTATTCTTTGGAAGCTAGTCACTAAGTGTACCTGACACTCAAGGGGGCCAGAGGAGTTAGGCTCCATCTCCTGGAGGGAGTAATTGTTTTTGACTTTTGATCATAATGTAATAGTGCATTAATCTTAGTTATTAGTGGATTTTGTACAGAACTTACACTTGATTTTGAATGAAGTGTAAATTGGTACTGCCTTTTTTGAAATAAAATGGGATGTAAAAATATGAGGATGTGGTCTAGGAGCACACAGATTTGATGGGTTTGTTTATTTAGCAGTTTGCATGCAAATTTAACGTTCAGCATTTGGCTGTTTTTAGATCTATAATAACATGTGAAAATGAAGATAAACTTAGGATGAGTTGCAAAAATATTAGTTAAAACCCTTATAACTCAAGGAATTCTATCATCTTGAAGAGTTTTAGATCAGAAAGAGAATTTGGGAATGGGGTAGTGATAAAATGCCATTACATTCTGTATACCTTCTTAACTAGTTATATAGTTAACTTAGAAGTATATGTTATTAGCTGTGAATTCTAGCAAAGGGTCATTATTTTGGCCCATAGACACGTTTTATTCTACCTTAAAGGAGCGTATTTTTCACCATTTTGATATCTGGCTGTTTTTTGTTTGTTTTTTGCAGTTCTATTTGTAGTTTCAGTGAAAACCTTGACATAATTGTAGTTGGCGGTTTTAACCAGAAATTCAATTATTATGGGAAGATTAACTGTGTAGAACTTCACTTTTTCTTCAGAATTTTCTAAGCAATTGAAGCTTACTCCTTTAAATGAGAAAACTTGTTTACTTTGACAGTTTTTGTTGTGTTTTTATTTTGGCTGATTTTTTTCTCCTTTCTCCCTGGGATAACACTAACTGATTTTCATATGATGAAAGTCTTAAAGTATATATAAAACATTGTTTTCTTGAGCAGAGTATATTTATAGTTGAGGTTATTGGGTAAGTGACCTCTGAAAAAGTAATAGTGAGAGATTAAAATTTAGCCAAACCCATTTGGTTTCTAGGCTAAAAATTTAAGCCAGAGTATTTATGTCTCAGGGGAGTCCTTGAAAATAGTGAGGAAATTGTGGTAGCAAGGTAGCAAGAATTACTATCTTGCTAGTAGTAATATATTCTTTAAGGCTGAAGAGAATAGTTCAGAATTTATGAATAGTTCAGTATTTATCAACTCATGGGGACACCTGGGTTTTTGTGTGGTATGTGAGTCAAGTGTTTGTAACCAGCTGTTTACTGGTTTAGTGACCCTGGTGGTGCATTTTTAGACCTTTGACCTAAATAATGCTAGCACCTGGATGTCATGTCAGTGCTAAGAGTCAATAGTGTGGCACTTAGTGCCATCTTACTGGCGTTATGACTCTGGGCAGATGTTCAGCTGGTTCTTTTGTACCCCTGTTTCCTTTGCTCACTTTCTTAAGTTTGAGTGCCCTGGATGGCTTTTTTTAAATTAAGACTGTTTTTTTAGAGCAGTTTTAGGTTCACAGCAAAATTGAAGGAAAGGTACAGAGATTTCCTATATCCCCTTGCCCCACTCATGAACAGCCTCCCCCATTATCAATATCCCCCACCAGAGTAGGGTGTTCGTTACAGATGATGAACCTACACTGACGCATCATTATCACCCAGAGTCCACAGTTTACATTAGGGTGCACTCTTAGTGTTGTACATCTGTGGGTTTGGACATATGTGTAATGACATGAATCCATCATTATGGTATCATACAGAGTATTTTCACTGCCCTAAAAATTCTCTGTGCTCTACCTATTCATTCCTCCTCACCTCACCCCCTGGCAAGTACTGATCTTTTTACTGTCTCCATAGTTTTACCTTTTCAGAATCATACAGTTTGTGGCCTTTTCAGATTGGCTTCTTTCACTTAGTAATTTGCATTTAAATTTCCTTCCTGTCTTTTTTTTTTTGGCTCATTTCTTTTTAGAGGTGAATAATACTCCATTGTCTGGATGTACCACAGTTTGTTTATCCATTCAACTTGGTGAGCCATGTTTTTGTGAACAGAGCTAATAACTCTTTTAATGGTTTCTCATTTTTCCAGATTAGCCTTTGTACTTAAAAAAAAATTTCTTAGTAGCAAGTAGCTGAATTTTATACTGCTGCCCCATTTTGTCATCAGTTCTACCTTTCTCATCCCATTATACTTGTTCTGTAATGTGCTACTTCTCATTATAATATATTTCACATTTATTCTGGTACAATCCTTTCAGATATTACGACTCACTTTATGTAAATAAGAAACCTGAGTTACAGAGATTGGTTGAAAGTGCTGAGATCAGAGTTAAGTCCTCCTTGTGATGGGTCTGGAGCCTATGAGAGTTTCTCATGCTTTTGTCCCTTCTAGCACATATTTATCTTTGCATATGAAGTAGGTGTTCAGGAAACACCTGTTAAATGAATTTTGATAAATAATATACCACAGGTTTCCACCAAGTCCTTGGATCAGTTTTAGACTGACCTTTGTTTCTGTATAGAAACAATATGGAAACCTCACAGGAGAGAGGCAGATCTTCCTTATATGATAAGAACTTCAGTTCTTTTATGTGCAGATGCCATTTGCCATTTCATATACACTGTTCATTTTTCCACATGTGACGTGTATTTGTTCTGAAATTGTCCTAAATGCTAATACTTTAGTTTATTAAATGCCATTTTCAGAGGAGTTCTTTTTAAAGATTCCTTGATTGCTGGTTTTATTTAAGATCAAAGGAAATTATTGGGATTGGGGGAAGAAACAGCTGAAACTTTTGTTACTTCACTTGTAAAATAGAATACCTTAAACTCATCAAATCATTTACTGGTACTCTATTTTGTACTTTGTAAAGTGTCTCAAGTTCTGAACCCCTTACAAATTAGTGGTTCTAAAGGTGACTTTTACTAGCTTAATATTTGATACTATGAACTTCTTGGTTTGTATAGGATTTTATTGAGGACCTTACTTTATTTTGTGTTTATTTTTACCTTTTACCCATACTCTGTGAGGAAAGGAGATTTAAGAAATGCTTTAACAGCTCACACCTGCTATAAAAATTATATGCAGCCTATTTTTAGTTACTCAGAATAATGGGGGAAATGTAATAGCCAGATATTTAAAAATAATTTTTTTAATCGAAGTATAGTCGATTTACAATGTTGTGTTAGTTTCTGGTATACAGCAAAGTGATTCAGTTACATATACACACACACACACACACACACACACACACACATATGTGTGTGTGTGTATATATGTATATTCTTTTTCAGATTCTTTTCCATTATGGTTTTCCATTATGGTTACAGGATATTGAGTACAGTTCCCTGTGCTATACAGTTGCTATACAGGACCTTGTTGTTTATCCATTCTATATATAATAGCTAATCCCCAACTCCCCCACCCCCTTTCCCCTTTGGTAACCTTGTTTTCTATGTCTGTGAGTCTGTTTCTGTTTTGTAAATAAATTCATTTGTGTCACATTTTAGATCCCACATATAAGTGATATCATGTATTTGTCTTTCTGACTTACTTCACTTAGTATAATCTCTAGGTCCATCCATGTTGTTGCAGGTGGCATTATTTCATTCTTTTTAATGGCTGAGTAGTATTCTATTGTATATATGTACCACATCCTCTTTATCCATTCATCTGTCATTGGACATTTAGGTTGCTTCCATGTCTTTGTAACAGTGAGATATTTAAAATCTCATTTTACAGATGCAAAACTTGAGGTTTAGTGATATATTTAAACTGTATAGACACATGAGTATACTTTTATTCTTTCTGTGTGTGTGCACAGGCTCTTAGGGAAGAACAAATTTTTGCTCCTTAGGTTTTTGGTAAGTTCTTCAGTCATTTGAACCCTCTAACACAGAGATTCCAAAGTTGCCTGCAGACGACTGGGGATCCCCAGGATACTTTCAGGGAGACGGTAAGGTCAAAACTTGTTTCATAGGGCTTCCCTGGTGGCGCAGTGGTTGAGAGTCCGCCTGCTGATGCAGGGGACACGGGTTCGTGCCCCGGTCCGGGAAGATCCCACATGCTGTGGAGCGGCTGGTCCCGTGAGCCATGGCCGCTGAGCCTGAGCGTCCGGAACCTGTGCTCCACAACGGGAATGGCCACAACAGTGAGAGGCCCGCATACTGCAAAAAAAACAAAAAAAACAAAAAAAAACAATTTGTTTCATAGTTACATTAATTAATTTTTTTTGCCTTTTTTGTTTATTCTGTAGTGACGTTTGTACTGATGGTGCAAAGGCCAAAACCAACAATGGATAAAACTATCAAAGCCTTGGGAGTTCTCTGGCGGTCCAGTGGTTAAGACTCCACACTTCCACTGCAGGGGGCAAGGAACTAAGATCCTGCATGCCTCGTGGCCAGAAAAAAAAAACCACACACACAACTCTCAAAGCCTTAGCACACCAAAACCATATTAATAGTCATTCTTCATCACAACACATAGAGTTTTTTAAAAAGGCAGTTTCACTTGAACATGCTCTTGATAAGGAGTAATGACAATAACTTTTGACCCTCAAGTACGTCTCTTTACTCTTCTGTGTGTTGAAATGGAGAGCACCTTTCCTGCATACTGAAAGTATGGTGGTGGTTTCCAGAAAAAGCACTTAGGGCGACCAGCTGTTTGTTTGTTTGTTTTTAATTGAACGCCATTTGAACTTGAAAGTATGACTGACTGACAAACTATGGTTATTCAGACTTGGATGTTTGTCAGTCATTTTCTCAGAAGGGAACAAAGTGAGCCCATCACTTTAAGGAAAACTGATAGTGTGTGTTGCTGATGATAATATACAAACTTTAAAGTGAAAATCAGAATTTGGGAAAACTTGTATCTGCCACCTCATGCTTGACAGTTGTCTAATACTTAAGACATTTCTGATGAGATCAGTGGTGATATTAACATAATTTTTTGATATTGTGTGATGAAATGTGCCAATGTTTGGAAGATCTGTATAAGTCAGTGAACCAGTATTTTCTGAACAGCTAATGCATGATAGAAAAATCATGCTTGGATAAAAGATCTGTTTAAAATACAAGGTGGACTAGTGGATTTTAGTGTAACAATATGAAAATTTCATTGGTACTATTTCAGATGCCACATTGCAGTTAGCTTTTAGGAATCTACCACTTGTCAAGTTTTGGTGTAATATCGTGAAGAACGTCCAGAATTTTCTGAAAAGTCTGTTGAAGTACTCTTCTCTTTCCTAACTACACTCAAAACATATTGTACCAGATTGAATGCAGAAGCAAATTTGAGAATCCAGCTCACTTCTATTAAGCCAGATGTCAAAGAGATTTGTGAAATTGTTTTTTCTTTTGGAAATTAGTTATTTTTTCCATAAAGATGATATGTTAACATGCGTAAGATTTATTAGTACTTTGTAAAAATATTTATTTCTTTATTTACTTATTTGGCTCCGCCGATTCGTAGTTGTGGCAGGAGGGATCTTCGTTGAGGTGCACAGGATCTTTTTTTTTTTTTTTTTTTTTTTTTTTATTGGAGTATAATTGCTTTAAAATGTTTTGCGGTACATGAGCCTCTCACTGTTGTGGCCTCTCCCGTTGCGGAGCACAGGCTCCAGACGCACAGGCTCAGCGGCCATGGCTCACTGGCCCAGCCGCTCCGCGGCATGTGGGATCTTCCCGGACCGGGGCACGAACCCGCGTCCCCTGCATCAGCAGGCGGACTCTCAACCACTGAACCACCAGGGAAGCCCGCACAGGATCTTTTAGTCACGGCATGTGGGATCTAGTTCCCTGACCAGGGGTCAAACTTGGGCCCCCTGCATCAGGAGCACAGATTCTTAACCGCTGGACCACCAGGGAAGTCCCTCATTAGTACTTTTAAGTGAATTAATGTTTTAAATTTTTTAAGTGGTAAATATCAATAGATATTTCCACATAAAGAAGCTCTTTGAGGTCATCAATTTTATAAGTGAAAAGGGTGCTAAGACCAAAAAGTTCGAGAACTGCTACTCTAACAAATGTGTGTCAGTTGAGAGGTTGTCATGTTATGAAGTCTAGGATGCGCTTTATTTGTATATAGCATAGTGTTGGCAAAATAGTAGGTTCTCTAATAACATATTTGAATCAGATTGAATTGTACAGTAAACCATGTAAATACGTATTTAGCCAAGAAGGAAAATTGATGTGTGAAGATGGCAAGTGATTTTATGTTAGTAAAGAATGTCAGGTTTACATCGTATTTCACAGATTCTAAGACATTTTTTCCTTAACGTCTTTGAAACTGAGATGTCTTAGAATTGGTCGTGAGTCGTTTTGATTGTCGGCTGTTTTCTTTCTTGGTGTGTCGTAGATGTGATGAAATAAGGTAGTGCTTCTTGTGTGGAGATGAGGAAGAAACACATTGGATAGCAGTTTACTTCTTGGGCGACAGTATATGCTGCATTAAATGTTTTTGTCAGGCACTGAGTTGACTATGGGCAGTTGACAGTGGGCCCATTGTCAAAATATTCCATTCATAAAGCAGTTATCTTTATTCCAAGCTGGAAGACTAGACTCTAATGCTGGAATTCAGGCTTTTAAGATAAAACGTAGAACATGATATAAATTTTGGGTTTTTTTATATGTAAAGTTTTTTGTTTTTCTATTTAATCATATTGTTGATGGACCATAATGGTGAGTATTGAGTTATTCCCATTTCTGTTGTAAAGCAGGCTTTGGAAGGTTTTACTGTGTAGCTCTTAGAAAATGAATGAAGAAGAGTAGCAGAATTAAATTTTTTTTAATTCTTTTGATTAAAAAAATTTTAAATCTATTAATACTTTACTGAAGCTTGAGGAATTCACAAGTTCACTTTTGGCGTCTGTTATTCTGAATCTGAACGCTGTTAATATTTATTCTGCATGGTTTTATCAGGACCTGGGAGGTACAGATGCTCATCTCTTCATCTTTAGAGCTTTTTCTGTTCTCTTGAATAGGTCTAGTAAATGATAAGTTACTGGGTTCTATTATTAACCTTGTGCCTCTGTTTAATTCTGTAAAAAAAAGAATAGGACCATAATACGAAGATTAAAAGATACTGTACAAATAAATAACAAAGGCATCCTTAAAAATAAGTTTAAGGCTTCCCTGGTGGTGCAGTGGTTAAGAATCCGCCTGCCAGTGCAGGGGACACGGGTTCGAGCCCTGGTCCGGGAAGATCTCACGTGCTGCGGAGCAACTAAGCCCATGCACCACAACTACTGAACCTGCGCTCTAGAGCCCGCAAGCCACAACTACTGAGTCTGCGTGCCACAGCTACTGAAACCTGCGTGCCTAGAGCCCATGCTCCGCAACAAGAGAAGCCACCACAATGAGAAGCCCACACACCACAACGAAGAGCAGCCCTCACTCACTGCAACTAGAGAAGGCCTGCACGTAGCAACGAAGACCCAATGCAGCCAAAAATAAAATAATTTTAAAAAAAAGTTTTAAAAGAGGGTAGGAGCTTGGAAAAGTAAGGAGTTGAGTCTATTCAAGAAGGCTTCTGGAGGAAGCTGAATTTCATAGAGACAAGAGGTAAGTAAGCAAAAAGGCACCTGTGGGGATGGCAGGTGGTTGGTGGCTTAGACTGATGAAGGGATCAGAGGTTGTAAATTATTTGTCACTGTAAGCATGTATGTACTAGAGTGCAGTGTGTGTGACCATGATTATGTGGGTTGCTGTAAGGTGAATAGGCTGAGTCTTGTTGCTTTTTATCATCTAATGGACACTCTGGTTCCAGTAGGGCCACACCTGTTATTTGCTGGAGGTATGATCTCTCACCTTTAGTCAACCAAAGAAGGACTCTTGGTAAAGAATTTACTCACATAGGTTGTTGAAATCTGGTCATGGATTGGCAGGATTTTAATGGTGTTAGTAGAAGGGAATACATGGCTTTTATGGCAAGTTATATAAGAATGATTAAGATAGTATTTTGAAATGCATATACTTTTTTTTTTTTTTTCTTTTCGTGGTATGTAGGCCTCTCACTGTTGTGGCCTCTCCCGTTGTGGAGCACAGGCTCTGGACGCGCAGGCTCAGTGGCCATGGCTCACGGGCCCAGCCGCTCCGCGGCATGTGGGATCTTCCCAGATCGGGGCACAAACTCATGTCCCCTGCATCGGCAGGCGGAGTCTCAACCACTGCGCCACCAGGGAAGCCCCTAAGCTCAGCTTTTAAATTAGAGTTTAAATTAGCTGTTACAGCTGCACATCTTTTAAAAATTTAGCACTCGTTGGTACTCTTATTGCTGTCGTGATGGTCAGGGGGAGCCATGGATCTCTGGTGGTCTCCATTTGTAACTTTTTTTTTTTTTTTTTTTTTGCGGTACGTGGGCCTCTCACTGTTGTGGCCTCTCCCGTTGCGGAGCAACAGGCTCTGGATGCGCAGGCTCAGTGGCCATGGCTCACGGGCCCAGCAGCTCCGCGGCATGTGGGATCCTCCCAGACCGGGGCATGAACCCGTGTCCCCTGCATCAGCAGGCGGACTCTCAACCACCACGCCACCAGGGAAGCCCTTTGTAACTCATTTTTAATTCATTTGTAAAAGTTACATGCATATACCATATTTTACTTATCCATTTTGTTAATTTTCATTTAGGTTATTTCCTGATTTTCACCATTATATATAGTGCTGTAAAGAACATTTATGAATGTCTTTTTGAGCGCGTATGTGTTTCTCTACGACAGTGTTTTTAGGCTTTTTTGTTCATTGGACACAATAAGAAATAAACTTTACAGTGAGACACAGCATATATATATATATATACACACACACACACACCATATATATATATATACACACACACACAGAAATTTTACTTTTATAATAATAATTACTCTGAAAAAATGTTTAGCCATATACCCTTGAGATATCTCTCTGAAAAAATGCTAATCATGCTCTATTTTTGACAAATAATGGCCCAGTGTATTTAACCTGAAGTAGAATTGCTGGTCTTAATGGTGCACATCTTCAGCTTTGCTAGAGATGAAAAAATTACTCTTCGAAGGGGTCGTACCAGGCTTTACGTTTCAGCAGCATGTGAGACTTTCTGTTTACTCATATGCACACCAGCACTTGTCTAGCTTTCTAATGTTTGCCAGTCTAATGAATGTGATATGATATCCTAATGTTTTCTCAGCCTGTTTCTAATCAAATATTTTGAGTGCCTTTTCTCTGTCAGACCTTCTGCAAAGCAAGAAAGATGCTACCAAAACAAGTGAGACATGGCTTCTCTGTTCTAGGAGAGAGAGGTGAACTTTGTCAATCTGTGAGTAGCAGAGGGACACAGAGGAAGGGGCAATTTGCAGCCCACTTGGGTATTTTTGTTGCGAGAGATGAAGCTTGACCTTGGTCTTGAAAGGTGAGTAGGCATTTTCAGACAGCACATAACAGTTGAAGGACATTACACGTGGAGAGGAGGGAACTAGGCAAAGGCATAGAGCTCTAAAACCACATCATTCAAAGAACTTATTGAGTGTTAATGACTGTGCGTAGAGTCCCAGCATTGGGAGGCCAAGGGAGAGGCAGAGGAGAATCTGCAGATGTATGGGCAGGCTGAAGGAGTTGAGTACTGCAGGCATCCATAGTCACTGGTGAAAGTTTTAAGCGCAGGGTATTAGCAGGAGATTTTTTTAAGTCTAGAAATGAATTTGTGTATTTTAAAAGTTAATCTAGTTTTTGTTTTAATTTCAGTTTCAAACTCATTAGCTTGTCTCTTTTTTTTTTTAAGATCTTTATTGGAGTATAATTGCTTTACAATGTTGTGTTAGTTTCTGCTGTATAACAAAGTGAATCAGCTATATGTATACATATATCCCCATAACCCCTCCCTCTTGCGTCTCCCTCCCACCCTCCTTATCCTACCCCTCTAGGTGGTTGCAAAGCACGGAGCTGATCTCCCTATGCTATGTGGCTGCTTCCCACTAGCTATTTTACATTTGGTGGTATATATATGGCTATGCCACTCTCTCACTTCTTCCCAGCTTACCCTTCCCCCTCCCCGTGTCCTCAAGTCCATTCTCTACGTCTGCACCTTTATTCCTGTCCTGCCCTTTGGGTTCTCCTGTCTTGCTGTTAGGTTCTCCAGAACCACTTTTTTTTTTTTTTTTAAGATTCCATATATATGTGTTAGCATACGGTATTTGTTTTTCTCTTTCTGACTTACTTCATTCTGTATGACAGACTCTAGGTCCATCCATCTCACTACAGATAACTCAATTTCGTTTCTTTTTATGGCTGAGTAAAGTTCCATTGTATATATTTGTGCCACACCTTCTTTATCCATTCATCTGTCGATGGACACTTAGGTTGCTTCCATGTCCTGGCTATTGTAAATAGTGCTGCGATGAACATTGTGGTACATGACTCCTTTTGAATTATGGTTTTCTCAGGGTATATGCCCAGTAGTGGGATTGCTGGGTCATAAGGTAGTTCTATTTTTAGTTTTTTAAGGAACCTGCATGCTGTTCTCCATAGTGGCTGTATCAATTTACATTCCCACCCACAGTGCAAGAGTGTCGTTCCCTTTTCTCCACACCCTCTCCAGCATTCATTGTTTGTAGATTTTTTTGATGATGGCCATTCTGACCGGTGTGAGGTGATACCTCATTGTAGTTTTGGTTTGCATTTCTCTAATGATGAGTGATGTTGAGCATCCTTTCATGTGTTTGTTGGCAATCTGTGTGTCTTCTTTGGAGAAATGTCTTTTTAGGTCTTCTGCCTGTTTTTGGATTGGGTTGTTTTGTGTTTTTTTTTGATACTGAGCTGCATGAGCTGCTTGTATATTTTGGAGATTAATCCTTTGTCAGTTGCTTCGTTTGCAAATATTTTCTCCCATTCTGAGGGTTTTCTTTTTGTCTTGTTTATGGTTTCCTTTGCTGTGCAAAAGCTTTTAGTTTCATTAGGTCCCATTTGTTTGCTTTTGTTTTTATTTCCATTTCTCTAGGAGGTGGGTCAGAAAGGATCTTGCTGTGATTTATGTCATGGGGTGTTCTGCCTGTGTTTTCCTATAAGAGTTTGAAAGTGTCTGGCATTACATTTAGGTCTTTAATCCATTTTGAGTTTATTTTTGTGTATGGTGTTAGGGAGTGTTCTAATTTCATTTCTTTTACATGTAGCTGTCCAGTTTTCGCAGCAACACTTACTGAAGAGGCTATCTTTTCTTCATTTTATATTCTTGCCTCCTTTCTCAAAGATAAGGTGACCATATGTGTGTGGGTTTATCTCTGGGCTTTATCTCCTGTTCCATTGATCTATATTTCTGTTTTTGTGCCAGTACCATACTGTCTTGATTACTGTAGCTTTGTAGTATAGTCTGAAGTCAGGGAGCCTGATTCCTCCAGCTCTGTTTTTCTTTCTCAGGATTGCTTTGGAGATTTGGGGCCTTTGTGTTTCCATACAAATTGTGAAATTTTTTGCTCTAGTTCTGTGAAAAATGCCATTGGTAGTTTGATAGGGATTGCATTGAATCTGTAGATTGCTTTGGGTAGTAGAGTCATTTTCACAATGTTGATTCTTCCAATCCAAGAACATGGTATATCTCTCCATCTGTTTGTATCATCTTTAATTTCTTTCATCAGTGTCTTATAATTTTCTGCATACAGGTCTTTTGTCTCCTTAGGTAGGTTTATTCCTAGATATTTTATTCTTTTTGTTGCAGTGGTAAATGGGAGTGTTTTCTTGATTTCACTTTCAGATTTTTCATCATTAGTGTATAGGAATGCCAGAGATTTCTGTGCATTAATTTTGTATCCTGCTACTTTACCAAATTCATTGATTAGCTCTAGTAGTTTTCTGGTAGCTAGCATCTTTAAGATTCTCTATGTATAGTATTATGTCATCTGCAAACAGTGACAGTTTTACTTTTTTCTGATTTAGATTCCTTTTATTTCTTTTTCTTCTTTGATTGCTGTGGCTAAAACTTCTAAAACTATGTTGAATAATAGTGGTGAGAGTGGGCAACCTTGTCTTGTTCCTGAACTTAGCGGAAATGGTTTCAGTTTTTCACCATTGAGATGTTGGCTGTGGGTTTGTCATATATGGCCTTTATTATGTTGAGGAAAGTTCCCTCTATGCCTACTTTCTGCAGGGTTTTTTATCATAAATGGGTGTTGAATTATGTCAAAATATTTTTCTGCATCTGTTGAGATGATCATATGGTTTTTCTCCTTCAGTTTGTTAATGTGGTGTATCACGTTGATTGATTTGTGTATATTGAAGAATCCTTGCATTCCTGGAATAAACCCCACTTGATCGTGGTGTATGATCCTTTTAATGTGCTGTTGGATTCTGTTTGCTAGTATTTTGTTGAGGATTTTTGCATCTATGTTCATCAGTGATACTGGCCTGTAGTTTTCTTTTTTTGTGGCATCTTGGTCTGGTTTTGATATCAGGGTGATGGTGGCCTCATAGAATGAGTTTGGGAGTGTTCCTCCCTCTGCTGTATTTTGGAAGAGTTTGAGAAGAATAGGTGTTAGCTCTTCTCTAAATGTTTGATAGAGTTCGCCTGTGAAGCCATCTGGTCTGGGGCTTTTGTTTGTTGGAAGATTTTTAATCACAGTTTCAATTTCAGTGCTTGTGATTGGTCTGTTTATATTTTCTATTTCTTCCTGGTTCAGTTTTGGAAGGTTGTGCTTTTCTAAGAATTTGTCCATTTCTTCCAGGTTGTCCATTTTATTGGCATATAGTTGCTTGTAGTAGTCTCTCATGATCCTTTGTATTTCTGCAGTGTCGTTTGTTACTTGTCCTTTTTCATTTCTAATTCTGTTGATTTGAGTCTTCTCCCTTTTTTTCTTGGTGAGTCTGGCTAATGGTTTATCGATTTTGTTTATCTTCTCAAAGAACCAGCTTTTAGTTTTCTTGATCTTTGCTGTTGTTTCCTTCATTTCTTTTTCATTTATTTCTGATCTGATCTTTATGATTTCTTTCCTTCTGCTAACTTTGGGGTTTTTTGTTTCTTCTTTCTCTAATTGCTTTAGGTGTAAGGTTAGGTTGTTTATTTGAGATTTTTCTTGTTTCTTGAGGTAGGATTGTATTGCTATAAACTTCCCACTTAGAACTGCTTTTGCTGCATCCCATAGGTTTTGCGTTGTTGTGTTTTCATTGTCATTTGTTTCTAAGTATTTTTTGATTTCCTCTTTGATTTCTTCAGTGATCTCCTGGTTATTTAGTAGTGTATTGTTTAGCCTCCATGTGTTTGTATTTTTTACAGTTTTTTTCCTGTAATTGATTTCTAGTCTCATAGTGTTGTGGTTGGAAAAGATGCTTGATATGATTTCAGTTTTCTTAAATTTACCAAGGCTTGATTTGTGACCCAAGATATGATCTATCCTGGGGAATGTTCCCATGAGCACTTGAGAAGAAAGTGTATTCTGTTGTTTTTGGATGGAATGTCCTATAAATATCAGTCAAGTCCATGTTGTTTAATGTGTCATTTAAAGCTTGTGTTTCCTTATTTATTTTCATTTTGGATGATCTGTCCATTGGTGAAAGTGGGGTGTTAAAGTCCCCTACTATTGTGTTACTGTTGATTTCCCCTTTTATGGTTGTTAGCATTTGCCTTATGTATTGAGGTGCTCCTATGTTGGCGCATAAATATTTCCAATTGTTATATCTTCTTCTTGGATTGATCATTATGTAGTGTTCTTCTTTGTCTCTTGTAATAATCTTTATTTTAAAGTCTATTGTGTTTGATATGAGAATTGCTCCTCCAGCTTTCTTTTGATTTCCATTTGCATGGAATATCTTTTTCCATCCCCTCACTTTGAGTCTTTATGTGTCCTTAGGTCTGGAGTCGGTCTCTTGTAGACAGCATATACACAGGTTTTGTTTTTGTATCCATTCAGCCAGTCTGTCTTTTGGTTGGAGCATTTAATCCATTTACATTTTAGGTAATTATTGATATGTATGTTCCTATTACCATTTTCTTAATTGTTTTGGGTTTGTTATTGTAGGTCTTTTCCTTCTCTTGTGTTTCCTGCCTAGAGAAGTTGCTTTAGCATTTGTTGTAAAGCTGTTTGGTGGTGCTGGATTCTCTTAGCTTTTGCTTGTCTCTAAAGGTTTTAATTTCTCCATCGAATCTGAATGAGATCCTTGCTGGGTAGAGTAATCTTGGTTGTAGGTTTTTCCCTTTCATCACTTTAAATATGTCCTGCCACTCCCTTCTGGCTTGCAGAGGTTCTGCTGAAAGATCAGTGTTAACCTTATGGGGATTCCCTTGTATGTTACTTGTTGCTTTTCCCTTGCTGCTTTTAATATTTTTTCTTTGTATTTAATTTTTGATAGTTTGATTAATGTGTGTCTTGGCGTGTTTCTCCTTGGATTTATCCTGTATGGGGCTCTCTGTGCTTCCTGGACTTGACTATTTCCTTTCCTGTATTAGGGAAATTTTCAAGTATAATCTCTTCAAATATTTTCTCAGTCCCTTTCTTTTTCTCTTCTTCTTCTGGGACCCCTATAATTGGAATGTTGGTGCGTTTAATGTCCCAGAAGTCTCTGGGACTGTCCTCATTTCTTTTCATTCTTTTTTCTTTATTCTGCTCTGTGGTAGTTATTTCCATATTTTATCTTCCAGGTCATTTATCCATTCTTCTGCTTTAGTTATTCTGCTGTTGACTGCTTCTAGAGAATTTTTAACTTCATTTATTGTGTTGTTCATCAGTGTTTGTTTGCTCCTGAGTTCTTCTAGGTCCTTGTTAAATGTTTCTTGTATTTTCTCCATTCTATTTCCAAGATTTTGGATCATCTTTACTATCATTACTCTGAATTCTTTTTCATGTAGACTGCCTATTTCCTCTTCATTTGTTTGGTCTGGTGGGTTTTTATCTTGCTCCTTCATCTGATGTGTATATCTCTGTCTTCTCATTTTGCTTAACTTACTGTGTTTGGGGTCTCCTTTTTGCAGGCTGCAGGTTCGTAGTTCTGTTGTTTTTGGTGTCTGCCCCCAGTGGGTAAGGTTGCTTAACCGGGTTGTGTAGGCTTCCTGGTGGAGGGGACTGGTGCCTGTGTTCTGGTGGATGAGCCTGGATCTTTCTGGTGGGCAGGACTGCATCTGGTGGTGTGTTTTGGGGGTGTCTGTGAACTTATTATGATTTTAGGCAGCCTCTCTGCTAATGGGTGCAGTTGTGTTCATGTCTTGCTAGTTGTTTGTCATGAGGTGTCCAGCAGTGGAGCTTGCTGGTCATTGAGTGGCACTGGGTCTTAGCATTGAGACGGAGATCTCTGGGAGAGTTCCCATCGATTGATATTACATGGGGCCAGGAGGTCTCTGGTGGTGCAGTGTCCTGAACTTGGCTCTCCCACCTCAGAGGCTCAGGCCTCACATCCGGATGGAGCACCAAGACCCTGTCAGCCAGGTGGCTTATGTGTAAATGGGTTAAATTTTCCAATCCAACGACACAGGTTGGCCAGCCTTCTGCACTCCGCTGGGTCCTCCAGCCAGGTGTTGTCCTCCAGCCCTAGTCGATATGGAGAGCCTGCTTTGGATCCAGGTCCAGCTGCATTACCTAGTGTCTAGAAGAAGCAGCCGACGCCCCCATCCTCCCCTGTCCCCACTGCAACTCGTCATGATCCTGGAGTGCCTGAGGCCCCACCCCCTCATGCTCTAGCTTGTCTCTTATTTGTTATTGCCCATTTGAAACAGAAAGATGATAGAAATTGATATTTTTTCCTTCGAACTGGAGTTGGTCACTTGCTTTCCAAAATAGAAATAATTATAGCGTAGCACATGATGCATTTGCTCTCATCCATGCTCCTTGGTTTTAAGTGGGACAGCAGATGGTCTTCACAGTATTTTACTTCTGTTATCAAATAGGTATAGGTTTGCACAGAGATGGTAATTTTAAGAATTTGTGGTTTTGGACAATGCCTTTTGTAAGGAATTTTCAGTCTTCATGTGTCTTGCTACATCATAGCAAATATTGTATAGTTGAAAGAACTTCTTTAGGAAGCTTGAGTGCTTTTTGTCAGCCAACTCTGTGTGTGTGTGTGTGTGTGTGTGTGTGTGTATATATATAGGTGATCTGAGAGGTCTTTTGGGGGTCCTTGCCGCTTTTGGCATTCTTCAGCTGCCAGTTCTTTTTCATGGGAGTATTTGTCTTAAGGCATGGAAGTTGAGGCCTCCCAGCACCTAATTTAAATGGAAGCGATTTTAGAGACCAGGTTAGAGAGAGTTACAGTATTTTGAAAAACTCCCTGCCTTAAAAGAATAAATGTTAAACATCTAGCACAGAACAGTCAGCAGTTGTAACAGATCTCACACTTGTGTTAGTTTTAAGGAGAGTGTTCAGAGATATGTTCATTGAGTTGCTGGGGCAACACTGAGTACTGCATAGATATTATTTTTAATTTAGGAAAATCATTTGCAAGTAGATTCTTAAACGAACTTTTCTAAACCTTACAGTTCAAAGTCTTAGTTGTCTTTCCTAGCTGCTTGATACCCTAAAAATACCCAGTTCCCTCCATGAGATCTCTAAAAGGGCTTTTTAATTAGTGTAGGACTTAATCCAGGGAGAGCTCTACTGGAGAGGACCATGCCTGGCATTAAAAGAACTAGAAGTTTGTGTTGCCCAGTCATCCTGCCTGTGTCCTTTCCTCTCAGAACCTCCCACAGTGTTGATTCTCTCAGCCTCATCATCTCTTAATCACCCACCCAGCCTCCAACACACATACACACACAGTTACAGGTGGGGAAGGAGTAGGGATATGAGGGTCTGTCCTCGGGGTAGGAGCTAGGTCTGTTGTATTTACTTACCGCCTTTAGCAAATGTAATACATGTTAACATCTTGGCAGCAGAAGTAGGCTGGGTCATTTGGATACAAGGTGACTGTTCTAAAATAAACAAAATGAAACAGCATAATCTTAAATTCGTGGGCAACATGTGCGACTGAGCAAATGAGACTTTTGCAGGTGGTTTGGCCCTTAACTGTGAGCATGCTAGGAGTATGTTAGGCAAGTGGATAGGATGTTCTCTGTGTGTACTGTCTAACCTTGAAGACTTGCATCTATTTCCATTTCCCCAGGAATGAAATCTAAAACAGAAAAGCTACTTCTCCTTAGCTTTCAAAACAAAAGTGAAGTTTATAATCTGAACTAGACTGTTGCATAGTGCTGGAGAGGATGGCTCTGTTCCTGGGTTTGATTTTTGGTGAGGATTTCCCTTTTTAAAACATTCTGTTAGAAGTTGAACATAAATAAATGGTTTTGAAAAAATGAGAGGAAAGCCCAGGACATTGATCACTGTGCATATTCTATAGCAAATGGCTGAGAAATTTAAACCAAATCTGTTGAGGTCTGTATAAGCTGAGCATTTTCTTTTTAAATAAATTTGTTTATTTATTTATTTATGGCTGCATTTGGTCTTCATTGCTGCACGCGGGCTTTCTCTAGTTGCGGCGAGCGGGGGCTACTCTTCATTGTGGTGCGCGGGCTTCTCGTTGCAGTGGCTTCTCTTGTTGTGGTGCGCAGGTTCTAGGCACGCGGGCTTCAGTAGTTGTGGCATGCAGGCTCAGTAGTTGTGGCTTGCGAGCTCTAGAGCAGAGGCTCAGTAGTTGTGGCACATGGGCTTAGTTGCTCTGCGGCATATGGGATCTTCCCGGACCAGGGCTTGAACCCCTGTCCCCTGCATTGGCAGGCAGATTCTCAACCACTGCGCCACCAGGGAAGCCGAAGCTGAGCATGTTGATTTCTGTAGTAGATAAAGCCAGTGTCATATCTGAAGACTGTTTTCCTATTTTTTTTAGATCCTTTTGGAACTGGATATATTTAGTGGCAGAGGATTTCTATGTTAAGCCAGTTATAGTGCCCATCGAAACTTTGTGTTTAGAGTATGAGAGTTCTGGACTAAATAAATATGATTATCTGCCTATAAAAATATCACTAAAGTCATTTGAAGAAAAATGAACAGGTGCAGGAATATAAGCCATTTGAAAATGTAAAGTGCATATGAGAAAGCTTTCTGAGAGTCAGAGTGTTTTATGGATTTCTTGTCATTAATGATTGAACTTGGTGTGAAAGACATTTTAGTTGGATGGACTTACAAGGCTTGTAAAGGACAAGGAATTTTTTTTATTATAGAATATCTTTGCATTGCCTCTGATCTATTTCTGTATCTTGAGCTAATGATTGAAAGAAAAATCTGTGGAACTCAGTACTATTATGGCTTTTGAGTTGGGGGTGGGACTTAAAGGTGACTGCGTGTTGGGGGCAGGGGGAGTTCTTTTGAAAGACAGGCAGACTGGGGTCGTGGGCCACTTAGCCTGTTTGCTTCTGCTTTGGCCACAGGTGCAGGCAGGCTGTTTTACAAAGAGTTAAAGTTCTGCTTCTAAACAGATGCCTTTCCACTGTTTCTTCCTGGCTTTCTGAAAACCATATGTGGGGGGAAAGAG
>NW_006797566.1:1212815-1254368 GCF_000442215.2 Lipotes vexillifer | reverse complement strand
GGAAAGAGTCTTGTTCTGTTTAAAGGTTAAGGGTGTTGCCTGCCTGAAAGCACCAATAGTATTATTTAATATTTATTTTAAGGTTTGAGGCAAGAGATGAAGAAAACTTCCCGACATTTAACAAAATGGAGCCAAGCCACCGTTTTTTTTTTTTCGGGTGGAGGGAATGTTTTTCTACTACTACTCCTATAAAACTGTATAAGTTAATTTCATATCCTCAGGGAAACATGTTGCTTCCCTTAAAGATCTGTTCTAGGAGGGTTGGAAGTTGACTTGTCATTTGGTCTGTAACTTAAACTGATAAAAAGGTTTTTTGAGTGTTTACTGTGTGCCAGGCCTTGTGCTTTTGGCGCTTTGGATATCTTGCATAATCCTCAAAAAACCCCAATAAGTAGATCCTATTGTCATTTTTCCTGTTTCACAGATGAGAAACCTGAGGTTTAGGCTCCAGTCTCATGCCAACTAAGTTGCAGAGCTGGGTGATAAACTCAGGCTCTCTGACTCTGAGCCACTAAACTCACACTGTAGTACTGGTATTTCCCCAGACCACGTGGCAAGTAGGGGGTGGTCTTATTTCCCAGAGGGAGTAGACTCAGAGAAGATACGTAATTTACTGTCATAAGGCTGGTGTTGAAACCAGAATTCAAACCTGGGTCGGTTTGAAGTGAACACCCGTGTTCTTTCCACTAAGTGTATTGTATTACCTCTTAGAGTACATTACTGTAATATCTGACTTACTAAGATCTTTTTATTTCTTGTGTTGGCTGCCCGCAGTTTAGAGAGGGAGTTGTTTAAAAAGTTCATTTGTGAGGTGGTGGTTTGGAACTCAGAATACATTGTCTGCTGGCAACAAGTGTTGTACCTGGTTATGGTTCCAAGGCCAGAGCCCCTTGGGACAATCGATATGCTTCACCTTCTTTACGCTGTGATACCAGCCTGGGTTCTAAGACCTGCTTTGAGTTCCAAGGGAGTAAGAGAAGCAGATATGTGTTCCTAGTTGTTTCCAGGTTCCGTTTGTCCCTTTACAGATGTTATCTCCCTTGGTGTAGGTAACAAACTATAAAGTATGGGGTTGAGGATAAGTGTGGAGCCTCTGAGGTCAGACCTGGTTCTGATTGTGACTGCACTAGTTACTGGTTCTCCCACCCACTCTCTACTAGGTGACCTGAGATGAGCCTTAACCTTTCTAAGGCTGAGTTTCCTCATCTGTAAAATGGATGGGTACTGTCATTGTAGGACTAGAATGAGACAAAGCATTAGGTGCTCAGCATAGTATCTGGACCTGGAAGGTGTTCTGGAAATGATGGCAGTGGTGATGGAGATGGTGATGATTTATTCTCCTTCGTGGGCCATCTCTTCTGTTACCAAAGGTTTTTGTAGTGGTGAATACTTTCTGGAGTATACTGTGGTGTAACATTCTGAATTGGGTATAAGGTAAAGTTTGGGATTCCCTTTATTTTGTAGTCATGTAAATCAGTAAATTGCCTCGTAATTTAAATACTATAGTATTCTCAAATTATATGTTGTAAATTTTTGTATACTTTAAAACCTTGATTTTAATTGGAAATACATTGGTTGATGAAAGGCTTTGATACAAACAACTTTCATGAGCCTTTTAAGTTTTTGTTGCATTTAAATATAATGTACTTTTTGTTTTTCAAGTGGAGAAACTGAGGTAGGAAGTAGGGATGGACTTTTGTCCAAGGGCCAAATAGTAAATATTTTAGGCTTTGTGGGCCACACAGTCTTTTTTTGCAGCTCTGCTCAACTCTGCTATTGCAGCACAGAAGCCACCATCAACAATTCGCAAATGGACAGGCTTGGCATGGTACAGTAAAATTGTATTTATAATAACAAACGATGGGCCATAGTTTGTGCACCCCTGGACTAAAGAAACATATTCAATTCTATCTCATTGTAAAGCCCTACCTTGGTCCTACATCTCTCTCTGTAGGCTAATGTAGATTTATTAAAGGTTGGTTTTCCCATGGGCTTTATCCTCATTCTTCTTTTCACATAACACTTCCTTTACCATAAAATGATTCATATATACACATCTTCAGTTGAATTGTTTCCCAGTCTCTAAATTAGTATAGCTGCCTGCCTTCCAACTTCTCTCCAAGAATATCCCAACAAGCCCCTTAACATGTCTGATACTGATTTTAGTACTGTAGCCTTCAAAATCAGACTGTAGTCTTTTTATTGTTCACTCATCTGTTACCCAAGTGGGAAACATAGATATTCCCTTAACTCCTCCCTCATCCTCTTTATTCTGCCCCCTTGAAATCTCTACTCTCTCCCCTTCTCTCCATCCCTACCACCACTTCTTTATTCAGGCACTCATCATACACGTGGACTGTTGCAAATCATCTCACAACTTCAGAGCTCCCTATGTCTAGCCTCTGTCTCCTTCCAGTCTGCCTCTCGTTTTGCTGCTAGAGTGATCCTGTTTTTGGTACATTTGATCATGCCACTTCCTGCTTAAAACCCCTCAGTTGTTCTTTAGTCTCTGTGGTTTAAAGCCTAACCTTGGTATAAAAGTCAATTCAATAGAGAGGTATTGCCTCCTTACTTGACAGTCTGAGATGTGGTGCTGCACCCACCCTGCAGTACGCCAGCCTTCTTAGAGGCTGTTCCTTTCTCTTCTTCTGGCTAACTTTGGTTTATTCTTTAGTTTTCACCTTAGGCTTTGCATCTTTCTCAAACACCCCATCTCCATATTTGCCTTAGATGCTTTTCCTGCCTTCTACCTATTTTAATAGCACCCTTTATTTTCCCCTCAGATGAGCCGTTACCACTTTATTATCAGCTGTGCTTGTGGCTCCAACTCCCACCTCTTTCAAGCTGCCCCTTGGAGGATAGATCCTGAATCTTTTATACCTTTGCGCCTAGCTTCTTGTACATCTGGGTTTGGACATTTTGAAGAGTGGTAAATATTCATTAATAAATAGGTGGGGACACATGTACATTTTTCTTTCGGTGGGGGGGTTCTTATTTCTGCTCTTCCAGGGGAATTAAAAGCCTAAGGAAAGTGGAAAAAGGAAAAGATCCTTGGGCTAGGGTCTGTGGTACAAAGAATGCACAGTGGACAGGCCTGGGGCTTAGAACTGTCCCCTTACATGTTCTTCATGGCCTGGCAGCTCACTCCCTAGAGCAGTGGTGCTTCAAAGAGTGTATGCATGTCTGATGAATACCTACTGCCCACTATCCCCACCCAGTTAGCAGTAGGGACAGTGGATGTTCGTATCCTGTTGATTCTTCTACATGTATATTTCTTCTTTGCATTTCCAGTCATTTCTCCCACCTGACATTTTCTCCCTGCTCCTTCCATTTCAGAGTTCTTCATGATGATTCTTCTAATGTCTTATTTCCCTTCTTCTGAGAGAGGGGCTCTAGATGCAGTGAAGTTCAAATGATGATGATGTTAGCATCTCAGTGTGCAACTCTGGATGCATTGGTACTTGATATAGATGAGGATTAACAATCCAAATAAAATAGTGTACTTCAGATATGAGTTAAATTGGCTTTTATTTGTGAGAAGTTACATTCTGAGTTTTAAGAAATTTTGAAACAAAAGTCTGTTAGCTAAGGGCTTACCTGCTGTGGTGAAGTTAACATCATCCTGTACCCTTTGCTGTACCCCCTCTCCTTTAGTACCCCGATTTCTTAGCTTTGCAGATAGTGACCTAGAAGTTCTATAAAGGCAGCATTTCTTGGGAGGAACTCCAAGTTGGCCCCTCTGGAAGGTGGGTTGGAAAATGGGGAGGAGGTGCACATTTGTATTTCTCTGCAGTCAAACCAGAAAGGTTCAAACAATTATTTGCTGTCATATTTAGAGTACACTTTGCTGATTTTGAGATGGAGTTTATGCAGATAGTTAGCTGGAGCCTCTAAAGAAAGCTCTTTATTCTTAAGTGACTGCTTAGTAATCTACATAACAAATGAGCCATTTTGCTTTAGAGATGTGAAATAGGCATCTATAAGTGAATAGTTTTTGAAACTAAAGTTGTTAAGACAAAGTTCATCTTTTCACAGTAGGGTTTCTCCAGAAAACCCTCTTTACTCTATTGAAATGCAGCTAGTTTGAACTAGGAAAGCATATTCCAATAATAGGCCCATGCAATTAGCCTTTACTATAATGGAGTGGATGCTGGAATTTTTTTGTGTATTATTATCATCAATTGATGTTAGTCCCAGGGGAACCACATAATAGCTAGAAAACCTTGATTGAGAGATGCAGACAAAGGTTTCTTATTCATAGGCGTGCTTTAGTTCTTGAAACTAAATAAATGTTAGGCTCTTAAATCGTATACTTTTTTAGTAACCATCTGTCGATGGTTAAGATTAAGAATTGGTGCTTCAGAACTATGTCATTATTTTGAATTAGAAGAAAACGTTGTCACTTCATTTAGTACCATATTCATGTGAGACCTTGTGTAGAAATGACACAGTGGTGTGCTGGTGAATGCTGAACAACCACCTATGGGGGGATAAAGCCCTGATTTGTAGCATTTACTGATTTTTGAGGTATAAATACTCCACCATGCCTGATTTCAGACTACAGATGGTGAGGTCACTGAACTTGAAGTTGGGAAGAGATGCATATAATCAGTTGGCTTCAGCACACTGCCGAATTCACCTCAGCCACTAAATGTTTAAAATCTTACAGCCCGTATTTTTAATACTTGTCTCATTCCTGACTGTACTTTTGTCCTTTATTTTCTAAAAACTAGCCTTATGGATGTATAACTTACGCACAACAAAATGTAGCAGTTTCAGATGTACAGCTTGATGAGTTTTGACAAATGTGTGCCCCGCCACAGTCTTGACACCTATTGCCTCTTCTGCATGCAGTCGCCAGATGGATTTCCCCAGATCTTGCTTTGCATCCACCGCTCACCTGTGCCATATACTATTCATACGATAAAGTGCAGAATTCTGTAGCCTGGCGCTCAATCGTCTTGCCTCTTGTTGGCTTCTCTGGCCTTGTTTACTACGGCTTGGCTACGTGAATCTCTTATTAAAAAACAAAACAAAACAAAAACTGTTCAGCTGGTTTCTGGCACATTTCCTGTATCTGTCCCTCTGCTCGTATCTGTACCCTGCTTGCAACACTACTGTAACCTCACATTGCTTCTTCTCTTGACTGTCTTGCCTTTCCACAATCTGGCTCACATCGCATTTTCTCCTTATACAATCAAGTCTTTAGTGATTACTCCCTCATTTGACCTATTGTACCACTGTTCGGCACTTAACTTTGCAACTTATATTGAAGTTCCAGGTTTTTTATGGAGTAATTTGGTCTTCCCTAGCAAAGTTGTAAACTATGATAGGGTAGAAAATGTCCTACAGCGCAATTTTTAGCACGTGGCTTTGTTTAAAAAAAAAAGACTTAATAAGCGGTTCTTTTTTTTTTTTAATTTATTTTTGGCTGTGTTGGGTCTTCGTTACCGCACGCAGGCTTTCTCTAGTTGTGGCTGTGTTGTGGTGTGCAGGCTTCTCATTGTGGTGGCTTCTCTTTGTTGCAGAGCATGGGCTCTAGGCGCGCCGGCTTCTAATGTTGTGGCACGCGGGCTCTAGAGCGCAGGCCCAGTAGTTGTGGTGCACGGGCTTAGTTGCTCCGCGGCATGTGGGATCTTCCCGGACCAGGGCTCGAACCTGCATTCCCTGCTTTGGCAGGGTGGATTCTTTTTTTTTTTTTTTTTTTGCGATATGTGGGCCTCTCATTGTTGTGGCCTCTCCCGCTGCGGAGCACAGGCTCTGGACGCGCAGGCTCAGCGGCCATGGCTCACGGGCCCAGCCGCTCCGCAGCATGTGGGATCCTCCCAGACCAGGGCACGAACCCGTGTCCCCTGCATCGGCAGGCGGACTCTCAACCACTGCGCCACCAGGGAAGCCCCGGCAGGGTGGATTCTTAACCACTGTGCCGCCAGGGAAGCCCAATAAATGGTTCTTGATGACAGTAACCTTTTCAGTGGCTCTCCCAAATCAGCTACCAACTCAGTGACACTGTTGGGGAGAATAGTACTGTGCTATATCATAGATCTCTTAGGGGATGAAAGTTTGGTTTGTCACAGAGTATAAATTTATAAATGGCCAGTAAAGTCTCTCAAAACCAGTGTTAGTCATTAAAATGCACAGTGGAGCTTTTATATCTGCCTTGAACATTCATCCAAAGGTGGTTAGCATCATGGACTTTGAACTTTTGGCAAGATTTAAACATTTAAAGTAGGTCCCAAAAGAAAATTCTTTGTTCCTTTCAACCAGCTTTATTTCACTTTTTGGAGTCCTAGTAAGAAGTCAGTAGGGTGTATCTCATTGATTTCCTTCCTGTTCCAGGAAGCCATATTATGGTATTCTGAAAGAACTTTTGTGTCTTTTTTAGTAACTTTACTATAAGATTGTTTTTCTTTTTCTTTTACTTTCTCTGTGCAGATGTGCTTTGTAGAAATCTGACATTGAAAGATAACCTAACAAATATTTAGGACAATTATAGGTGCCTTTCTCTGTTTCACAGCCTACCTTGCCGGTTTCTTTTCTTCCATCCTTTAAGTAATGGATTTACTCAGGTTCCTCATCTTTTGGTAGCTGCCATGCCTTTCTTGGGTGATTTCATCTATTAGTGCCCAAATACAGGTGTCTCCAAATTTAAAAAATTCCATATCTCTTGAGTTCCAGTCTTGGATAGGCAAATGCCTACTGGATATCTCCAATTACCTGGCCTTCAGAGACCACAGATTCAACATGTCCTAAATGTGACATCTTCTACAAGTCTAATGCCCCCTCTTACTGCTGATGCTCTCTTGTTGAATGGTATCACCATCCCCAAATAACTGAAGCCTAAAGCCTTGGAATCATCCTTGGCATGTCCCTCTTCCCTCACCTTCCGTATCAGTCAGATTCACCTCAAACATTTCCCTTAAATCCTTTTCCTTAACTCTGTTTGAAGTCAGGCTAACCTCATGCTTTGTTGGGAGGGTGACTTCCCCATCCCCCAAGTCTTTAATCGGTGAACTAAGAGCAGATCCACTTCCCTGGCTTCAGATTAACCAAGCTCATGAGTCTGAAATTGGAAAGCTAGTATATAATTTTCAGTGTGTTCTCTCCTAGACATAGCCAGGAGCCCATACCATAATTAGAGAAGGTTATCTGAGAAGGAATCAGAACAAAAGCTAAATCAAATGTTTAATGGCTTGTCACGATCAGATGATACCACCATCTCATAACAGGGAGATCCCTTGTGACCAAAAAACTCATCTATGAGCAAAGGCTCCTCCTCTCCTGCCTAGTTGCTTCACTGGCCCCTGCCAGCCTTTCTCTTTTTTAATTCTTCTTCAGTGCTTGCAGGGGAGACCATTGCTGTTGAATACCTTGTTTCTTTACATGTATGAATACATTCTTTCTGGCTCTGCTTGAATCTTGTTTTGCGGCAAACCAGGCTTTCTCTTTTAGATGGCTTGCACCCCTCTCTTACTAGTCATTATGTGTTGATCTTGAGTTGAACTTTGAGGGCCTTCTTATTTCTTGTGTTTGGAGAAAAGTTCATTGTAGCCGCTGAGAGCAAAAGGCTAATCTCCCCTTGGGTTCAGCTGGCAACGTTACCTCCTGAAAACACCCTCTCCCTTCCCCACCCTCCTGGGTTTGGAGCATCCTCTGTATACCTCCTTAGCACCTCTGGGTAACCCTTATCATAACACTCATTTATTTCACCGTTTGGTAGTTGGTTGCCTGTCTGTTTCCCCATAAGAACTTGAGCTGTCCGATAGCCAATCCCACTGTCTAGCATGGTGCCTGGCACCCATTTACATAATTCACTTTAACCGGTGTTTGTTGAGCACCGACCATAAGCCAGACAAAGAATAAGTCAGATAAGGTTCCCTGCCATCTTGGAACTTAGATTTTCTGGAGGTGAGAGAGGATGTAAACAGACAAAATAGTACTGTGGTAAGACGTACAAGGAAACAGACAGTGGGCTGAAGTAGAGAATAGTTGGGAGTCTGTTGGGGTATGTACTTCAGGTGATAAGAAAGATTGCTGAGGAAGTGGCATTTAAGACACACCATAAAGGATAAGAAGAAGAAAGCTATCTGTAGAAGTAGAGAAGTCAGGGCTAGCCAGAAGTAAGCCATTGCAAAGGCCCTGAGGAGGGCAAGACCTTGTGTTTCAGGAAATGAAAGACCAGTGTAGCTAGAAACAAAGGAAGAATGGGTCATGAATGTACTGTGTCGGTCACATTTATGGGCTCGGATGAGTGAAATAAGACAACTGTTGATACAGTGATTCACATAGGTTAAGATTTGTTTGGAACTAGAACTTGGTTATTTGTTAGAACTTGTGATTCTAAGTTTTCTTTTTGCATAGTCCTTTCTGGAAAGTGAATTTTCACAAATAATGATTGAAAGAGAACTGAGAATTTCAGTCTTCTGTGAAACATAGCCTACAATTGGCCAAACACTCATAGGAAGTTCCTTTTTATGCCTAAGTTTCTATCCCTAAGGAACCTATAGTACAGCCAGATAAGCCTTCTATATCATACTGAGCATTTTCACTTAGTCTTACTATCATTATTTTCTGCTGGTTGATCTACTACTATTTCAGCACAACTCTTGAGATAAACATTATTAATTTAATATGATATCCTCATCTGAAAACTAATTCAGGATAAGCATAGCTGATTTAAACTTGTATGAGTACATTTTGTTTTGTACTCATGAATTTTGAATTATAATGATTGATGTAACTTTAAAATACTATTTTAAAAACTATATTTTGGGGCTTCCCTGGTGGTGCAGTGGTTGAGCATCTGCCTGCCAATGCAGGGGACACGGGTTCAAGCCCTGGTCTGGGAAGATCCCACATACCGCGGAGCAACTGGGCCTGTGAGCCACAACTACTGAGCCTGCGCGTCTGGAGCCTGTGCTCCGCCACAAGAGAGGCCACGACAGTGAGAGGCCAGCGCACCGCGATGAAGAGTGGCCCCTGCTTGCCGCAACTAGAGAAAGCCCTTGCACAGAAACGAAGACCCAACACAGCCAAAAATAAACTAATTAATTAATTAAAAAACAAACAAACTATATTTGGGGGGCTTCCCTGGTGGCGCAGTGGTTAAGAATCTGCCTGCCAATGCAGGGGACATGGGTTTGAGCCCTGGTCTGGGAAGATCCCACATGCCACGGAAGAACTAAGCCCGTGTGCCACAACTGCTGAGCCTGCGCTCTTGAGCCCACGTGCCACAACTACTGAGCCCACGTGCCACAACTACTGAAGGCCGCATGTCTAGAGCCCATGCTCTGCAACAAGAGAAGCCACCACAATGAGAAGCCCGCGCACCGTGACGAAGAGTAGCCCCGGCTCGCCACAGCTAGAGAAAGCCCACACACAGCAACAAAGACCCAGTGCAGCCATAAACAAATAAATAAATCTATATCTCGAAAAACTATATATTTTTAAAAACTATTGTTTGGATTTTTGGTAGGTGCAAGACTACTTTCCTTCCCTTCTCATCCATTTTGTGCCTTTCTCTGCCCAGGTTGCTTAAGCATTATTGGGCTTAATGGGAAGCAGAATCCTGAGTAGATAGACAATGAGTAGCAGCTCTCCCACTCACCAACAATCTTACCTTGGAAGGCGTCACAGACTGGACACACCTTCATCTTTATAGTGGAAGAAGTACCTGCATGATAGGCATTGAGAGGATTAAATGAAGTAACATATGTATGACACTAACATCTCTTGGTAGAAGCTTGGTAAGTATTTGGCACCTATTAATCTTCAACTACCCTGTGCATAAATATGATTATCTCCACTTTTGTACAGGCAGGAAAAGCAAACCTTAGAGAACATTCACTTGCTCTAGGCTGGTGCTTCTCAAACTTTTATGTGCACACAAATTAATGGCAAATATTTTTAAAGTGCAGATACCGGTTCAGTTAGTCTGGAATGGGACCCAGTTTCTGCATTTCTAACAAGTTTGCCACCTTGAGTAGTTAGACCCTAGGCTACTTACCTAGAAAGTGGTGGAGCTGGGCCTGAAACCCAGGTTTGGTCTATTCCAAAGCCTTCCACCATCCAGAGAACTTCCCTAACTCTCACCAGTGGAACAAGAGTTTTATTGAGGGACCTGTAAGTTGGTTATTTAATAATTTCTTAGACTAGTGAGAATCTGAAGTTGTATTTTATTCATTAGTTCAACATTTACTTAGAATGTTTAATGTGCTGTATCCCCTTTTTAAAGATGTGTAGGGCTAGATTAAAAATGGGGGAATATTACTTCATATTGTCTATTGGACAATTATTTGGTGTCTCATCACCTTACACTTAAATGTCCCATATTGCTCTTACCCCACCCCCAATCTGCTCCTCTTGCTGCCTTCCCTTTTATTATTGTTAGAACAGTGTCATCTACCTCAACAGATACTCTTGAGTCCTCTCTCCCCTCACGTATAATTAGTCATGAAGTTCTTTCAGTTCTCAGAATCTTGTTGAAATGTGGCTTCCTCTCCAGCCCCCTGCTCCCTGTCAGCTCTTACCTGTTCTTGCTCATCAGGTCCCAGCTGGCCTTCCTCCCATCATGGTCTCCCAGACTGCTCTGCAGTCTCGCTGGAGTTAGTCTTCCTAAATCAAGACAAGTCTGAGCATGCTACACCCCTCTCCAAAAGCTCTGGTCTTTGTAGACAGTGCTGGATGGCTAAGGGCACAGACTTGAACTAGCCTGCCTGGGTTTCATCCCTAGCTCTACAACTTACTGGCTGTGTGAGCCTGAGCAGGTTACTTAGCCTGTCTTTGTAATAATAACTTGTCTCCCTGGGCTGTTGTAAGGGTTATAAGTTAGTACAGAAGGCTTAGAATGCTGTTCAGTGCATTGTAACTGCTGAAAGGGCTAGCTGCTGTTAATATTGGTGACTAAAGGGGAAGTAGCAATTTTTAAAATTTGGAAGGGGCTGCACCAGCATAGAAGTTGGGCTGAATGCTATCTTTGGAACAAATTATAGGTTAATAATCCCCTCATTGGCAATTGGTAACGTCAATATATTAAGGACCTAGGCATATTAAAGGTAAAAACTCATTGTGTACTTAACTCTTCTCAAAATTGAAGAGCTGTAATTTCAGCTTTGTAGGTTAGTAACTAAGGTAGATTAGACTAATAGATGCACCTTGTTAAATCTGAGGTTATTGTTTTGGAAGTATTAATGATAATAGCAAATACTGAGCCTTTCCTTCATCTATGATATATTTACTATTACTCCCTTTATACATTGAGGAAAACCAAGGCACAGAGAGGTTAAATGGTCTGCCCAAGACCCATATGGCATCTTGAGATTCAAACTAATGAGCCCACTCTCTAACCACTAGAATTCCAGACTTACTGTGAAATCTCTGTTCCTGGGAAAGAGCCGTCTTCCTTTGGGGAAGTGGTACTCTGCAACTGGGTGATCTGGTAAAACTGAGTGGCAGAGGTAGATAGGACTTCTTTGCTGTCCTGTCAGTCTCCAGCATGTGCCCCTGCAGCCCTGGTTTTTACTCTGTAAATAATGCTGATGTTGGATATTCTCTGTCTCTTTTAAAGTGATGTTAGTGGTTTTAGCAGAAAAATTCTTAATTACTCTTGGGCAGAGTGCGGTCAGGTATTGATCCCTGTCTGGCTTCCTTCTGTCAGCTGGGATGTTCATGAGTCACCTTCCTTGGCTGTCCAGCCAGTGTCAGCTTGGGGAATGCATGGTACCTGATCAAGCCAAAGAGTGAGGCAGGTAAATTTACGAGGGGAAACATTCAAATACAGATACTCATCTTGATGGGTTTAAACATCAAGAGACAGTTCTGTCAGAGTTGAGGGACAAATAATGATAGATACATTGGTTTCTTGTTTGCTTAGTTATTTAAGGCAGTGATTATTTCCTTGAGAAAAAATACTGAAAAGAAACAATCTTATAGCACTGTATGGCTCAGCAGTGAATAATATTTACATGGTCATTACTACAAGATCTCTCATTTGTTTTAAATAGTCAGGGGTAGACTGTGTGGCTTTTAGTAAGTCGGAGACTAACGTATTTCTTTAAATGTTAAATATCTGTTGTTGAAGTATTCAAATCTGTAATTCTTTTGTGAGAATTCATTATTTTGTATGCTCTAACAGAAAAGTAGTTTGGTCTAAAGAGAACTATTTAAAATATCAGATTCACCCAAGAAATAAGAAATTAACTTCACATCCTAGTTGGGGCATAAGTTTAGACGTATAAAGGATATAAGCATTTAGAGAAGTAGGTAAGATACTACTCCTGTCATTTAATTGAGTGATGCCATGTCAGACTAAACTTTCCTTGTTTTCAGCTTTTTCTGTCCAGGTTCTGGAGTTAACCTATTGGATGAGTTAAGTGAGATTTAATTGGCTAGCTTTGTCTTTGAGATAGTTAGTGAAAGGTGCTTCATATCCTAGTGCATTTTTGTTCATGAATCTTGGAGGGCCACCTTCACAATCAGGTGTTGTGTTGGAGAGGCAAGAAGGAAGGTCAGCAGAGTGGAAAAGCTTTAATGCCAATATTGTTGAAAGTATGAGGAAAACAGGTTGGCTCATATGACAGTGGTTAGAAAGTGACTGTATGCACCCTTTTTGAAAGACATTTAGGCACTATCAAAAGTACAGCAAGGGGCTTCCCTGGTGGCGCAGTGGTAGAGAGTCCGCCTGCCAATGCAGGGGACACGGGTTCGTGCCCCGGTCCGGGAGGATCCCACATGCCGCCGAGCGGCTGGGCCCGTGAGCCATGGCCGCTGAGCCTGCGCGTCCGGAGCCTGTGCTCCGCAACGGGAGAGGCCACAACAGTGAGAGGCCCGCGTACCGCGCAAAAAAAAAAAAAAAAAAAAAAGTACAGCAAGATACGCATACTGAGATGTTCATTGTAACCATGTAATAGCAAAACACTAACAGCAACCTACCTGCTCACTAATGGATGCTTAGTTATTTAACTTATGGTACATGGATATTGCACAGGCATTTTTTTTAAGGGAACTTAGGTCTATATGTACTAATAAAGAGGTCCTCCATATATAACCTGAAGAAAGGCGTTTACAGAAGAGTTTACACGTGTGTCTGGGTGTACATGATGATGTTAATGTGTGTATATATAAACATTAATATAGACAATAGTAATATCTGGGCAGTGGGATTAGAGCATTAAGGGAATGGGGAGGCTGCTTTATGCCCCACACACATTTTAAAAGACAGTTTTTTAAAAACTTAGAACTCAGTGCTTCACCAGATGAGGTTATTTAGCTGTACTGTAAGGCGTTCTCAGAACTGCACTCTTGCCCTGTGACTGTGCCGCCAGCAAACTGTTTGTCTCTCTTAGTGGCACCTGAGCCTATCAATCCTACTTCTCCCCATGGTACAGACATGGGAGAGGGAAACCTAATAGTTTTGTTACCTTTTCAATGCCAGATTTTCTTACTCTATATATACCCACTGTTGTGTATGTCTAGGTTTATATTCTCTTGTTTTGCTAAATAACCAATTTTTTCCCCCTCATTGTTTAATTATTCAGGAAACACTCCTAGTGAGAACCTTGATTTTTTTTTTTTTTTTTTTAATAATACACAATGTATTTATTTATTTATTTATGGCTGTGTTGGGTCTTCATTTCTGTGCATGGGCTTTCTCTAGTTGTGGCAAGTGGGGGTCACTCTTCATCGCGGTGCGCAGGCCTCTCACTATCGCGGCCTCTGTTGTTGGGGAGCACAGGCTCCAGACGCGCAGGCTCAGTAATTGTGGCTCACGGGCCCAGTTGCTCCGTGGCATGTGGGATTTTCCCAGACCAGGGCTCGAACCTGTGTTGTCTGCATTGGCAGGCAGATTCTCAACCACTGCGCCACCAGGGAAGCCCGAGAACCTTGATTTTTTAACTTCTTAACCATAACTCATAACAATACAGCCTTTATTCACTTTATTGTGTGTGTATATTTAAATCTCAAACTTCTGTTTACTTTAAATTATTAGGCTAGCTTCCATATCACATATTTATCACTCCCATGTCTCTTAATTGTACCTGACAACCCATTTCTTAGTATGTATTAATCATTTCTGTTGGTCTTGAGCTAGCAAGTTTACTAACATAGGAAGAAAGCTTCCTTTCTCAGCTCTGTCATCTGTTACTTGTATGATGCTTAAAATAGCTACAACCTCCCTTGTTGTATCACATTGCACACCTAGTTTACAGTCCACTTTCACCCCACATCTCTTGACTTTCCAGGGTTTTCTACTTAACTCAGTCACATTGGGGTTCTTTTTCTTAGGGTAGGATGTTTCTTTAAAAGAAACTTTTTTTTTCTATTTTAAAATTTTATTTCTTTCGCTTATTTTCCTTATGGACTTTTTTTTTTAAGCAACATTTAAAGTTTCTGGTAATTTTTTATCCCATTTTTTTATCCTAATTATTTATAAAGGTAATAAATGAAGGCAGCTTATAATGGCTACTTGAACATATCAGATAGAGTATTTGCCTACCAACTACCCTTGGATATAGTTTTTAAGCAGAATTTCAATCAAGAAGACACTGCTATTTTCTGTATCACTTTAGATTACTTTTTAATCGTTATACTGTTTAGCCAAGCCTTCATTAAATTTCCAACAGATACTTGCTATATTACCTCTCATAAGTCTTCCAAATGGGTAATAGAAACTGGGCCCAATTGAATAAAAGCATATTCGTTTGTTGTAGAATGCAGAGTTCTCTACATGGTGGATTGTGCTTTAATTTAGCATTCTATCCAGTGTATTCATCTGTAGTTGTGCTTTTTTCAGTATAAAATCTTGACAGTGATCTTGAACCTGCTACTTAATCCTTTGTACATGTATTGCTTTAAAAAAGCCTGAGTCTGTGCTGCTCACTTCCCCCTTATACTTTTTATGAAATCAGGGTTGTTATTAACATTTGACATCTACTCTGCCTAATGAACATGGAGTAGTAAAGGGAACGGCAGGCATTCATGTTCTGGGAAAGAACTAGGGAGTGAGGAGGCCCTGAGACCAGGGCTTATAGAACAGTGATTTATAAGGGCAAGCCAATTGTTATCTTTCCCCCTTTGTTCTGGGATTACAGGCATTTATATTTGAATTTTAAAGAGCTTGCTTTAAGAAATTTTCCTTGAGATTATTGAAGTCATAAAATTACGATGAGGAATCATTGGTCTCTAGAGACACAAACTCGTAATTAGCCAGTGCAGAGAAGGGAAGGAAGAAGAGCCATGGCCTGGGTTGCGGACCTGGGTCTTTCCATCAGTAGTTCCATGACTTCAAGGTGTGTTGATTTTTTTTTTTTTTTTTTTTTTTTTAAGAGTATGACCATATATCTAAGATCTCCTCCTCATTTCTGTGATCCACTGTTTTTCACTCTTCCATAATCATCATCTACTAAATGGGTACCACGGCTTGGTATTTGTTCATTTTCATGGTATTTATTAATTTTCATACATCACCTTGCATTTGTAATGTACTGTATTTCACTTGGAGACTGCCAAAGAAAATATTTCCTTTAAAATGTCACTGCTTACTGTGAAAGACTCACATATGCCTTGATTAGAATATCTGTGGATAGGGATTATCAAACACTTAGCTTAATTCTATTTTCATTGAGTGGCATTGTAGTCTGCATGTCAGGTGTCAGGGTAAAAACTGGTCTGCTATATTTAAAATGAATAAAAGAAGTAAAGTTCTCAAGGATTTTCTGAGAAGGGAAGAACACTGGAAACATGATTACAAGTACACTGCACAGATATTCCATAAAGCAGTATTAGCTTCTTACTGAGAAGCTGCTTCATGATGCACTTTGCTCTGCACTGTGGATGGCTTGGTGAAGTAGCCCAGAAGGGGAGGTAGAATGTGTTTTAAATAGATGTTTCCGTTAGGATTTTGCAGATGGCCACCTGGCTGTGGGGGATTCATCTCTGGGGAAATTATACGTTGCCTGGGACTTCGAAGTTTTCAGGTGCTATTGTCACCTATAAGGTTGTGATTCATGTGTTTTTCTTCTCCAGCCTTCTGTGATTAGGTAGTCTGCCTTTGAAACGACAGTGTTCTTTCTTTTAATATGTCCTATCTTCTAAAAAAAATTTTAACAGATTTTCTAGATAATTGGTTCGGATTTTCATTGTCAACTTGATGTCTCTGGGGTATCCTGCATCTTGAGAATTTTGCAAGTCTTTATTTTTTCTCTGCAGTTCAAAGTTGTATTCCAAGTTTACAGATTTAAACTGGATGTTTGACCAGCTGATAGTTCATTAGCAGTGAGTGTCCCCTATCCACATAAGTAGAGTGTAGTTAAATATATACAGTCTTCTGATTTAAAAAAAAAAGAAATGATAAGTATTGGAAATTAAATAAAAAGAAATAATGTCATTAAAATTTTCAAGTGTACACAAGATTAAAGATTACTTTAGGGCTTCCCTGGTGGCGCAGTGGTTGAGAGTCCACCTGCCAATGCGGGGGACATGGGTTCGTGCCCCAGTCGGAGAAGATCCCACATGCCACGGAGCGGCTGGGCCCGTGAGCCATGGCCGTTGAGCCTGCGTGTCCGGAGCCTGTGCTCCACAAGGGGAGAGGCCACAATTCAAGCATGAGTTATAGTGCCATTGGCAGTTAGTTCAGTGCTAATTAATCAACAATATATATTAAACAAGGTGTCTTTAAATAGAAACTAAAAAAAAAAAAAAAAAAAAAAAGATTAATGAATCCCCATTATCCAGTTATCAGTATTTTCTCTCACATCTGTTTCTCTTCTTTATGAAATATTTTAGGGCAAATCCCAGACATTGTTGTCATTTAACACCTACATATATCAGTAGGCCCCTCTTAAAAATGTGAACATTTTCTTAAATAAACATAAGTGTGACATTATCACACTTAAGAAAATAAGCAGTTTTGGGGGAAGGTGATTTATTTTTAACATACTGTGAATCAAGCTGTAACAAACCGAATTCTGAAAAATAAGCTTTTCATTAACCTTTTATGAGTTATTTAAGAGTAATAATACTATTTAAGTAATACACTGTTAATTTATGTACATGGATTTGTACATTTTTAGTTAAAAATAAACAATGCTTTGTTGCCATAAAATAGCAAAGCATCAAAGTATATTAGGGACATCCCTGGTGGCGCAGTGGTTAGGAATCGCCTGCCAATGCAGGGGACACGGGTTCAAGCCCTGGTCCAGGAAGATCCCACATGCTGCAGAGCAACTAAGCCCGTGCACCACAGCTGCTCAGCCTGCTCTCTAGAGCCCGTGAGCCACAACTACTGAAGCCCGCGCATCTAGAGCCCGTGCTCCGCAACAAGAGAAGCCACTGCAGTAAGAAGCCCGCGCACCGCAACAAAGAGTAGCCTCCTCATGCCGCAACTAGAGAAAGCCCACATGCAGCAAAAAAGACCCAATGCAGCCAAAAATAAATAACTAAAATGAAAAAAGAAAGTCCTGGGCTGCAGTTGTCCAACTTGAAATAAAGATCAAAAAAAAGGAAAAGTTTGTATATTAAAGAGCTGTTTCTATTTTATCAATAGCCTTCTAAATATTTTGAGGTGTTTAATAGGAATTTGAACTTTTTAGAAAATGTAAATCTTATTTCTGTTTTGACTGTATTTTCTTGGTCTCAAGATGGCCTCATTGTTTTTCCATATTTCCCTTTGCTTTTCTCTCTCTCACTTCTTCTGCAGCTGGGTCATTTCTGACTATCTGACTCTGTAAATCTGCTGTATAAAACATTTTGTTGGGGTCGAATGGGGCTTAGATTTCTTATGTATCTCTCTGATGCACTTCTTTTTTCTAAAACCTATTTGAAAAAATTATTTTCCATAACTTATGACTTAATTTTCCTTTTGAGTTTTTTACTTTATTATTTGGGAATCTGGTAGCAGAATAATGCATCTAGGGAAGAGCTAAGTTATAATGATTTTCCCATTTAACATTTACTTAGATCTTGCCAGTGTTTACTTTGGTTTCTGACATGGAAGCTTTAAATGAAAGCATAAACTTGAGAAAAAAAAAAAAAGCCCCCAAACTCCAAAGGCTAGTATGATTAAGTTGTCAGATTGTTTGCTTTACTTACTTCTGGACAATACATATTTATTTTGAAGAGGCTATTTTTAAATAAGTGATAACTTCCTCACTCTGAAGTTGTTTAGTTTAGTTGTAAACCTGAAAACATACAGCTAAAAATTATGTGTTTTATTTATTGGAGAATGTCTTGCTTAGAATTATTTACCCTTTTTAAAAAAAAAAATTCCATGAACTTTGGTTATCTGATTTTTGCATCCTACCATAGATACATTTGAAGGAATGGTAGCCCAGTGACGGCTCTCAAACGCAGCTAAAGAAGGAAGAGAAACTAGGAAAAGAACCTGCCAATCCCTTCAGCCTAACAGTATGGGAAATTTCTACTTCAGGAAATAAGTATATCCCTTACGGTTCCTAAGGGCATCATTGTATTTTGTAGTACTGTATAGCAACTATTATTCATAATGATGACTTAACATCAAGAAAGGCTTAAGGGGCTTCCCTGGTGGCGCAGTGGTTGAGAGTCCGCCTGCCAATGTAGGGGACACGGATTCGTGCCCAGTCCGGGAAGATCCCACATGTCGCGGAGCCTGCGCGTCCGAAGCCTGTGCTCCACAACGGGAGAAGCAGTGAGAGGCCCGCATACAGCAGCCTGTGCGTCCGGAGCCTGTGCTCCGCAAATGGGAGAGGCCCCAGCAGTGAGAGGCCCGCATAACGCAAAAAAAAAAAAAAAAAAAAAAAAGAAAGGCTTAAGGATATAGAAGGAAACTTAATTTTTTTAGATATTGTAAAAAAAAAAAAAAAGTGTTGCTTAAGTAAATTTTAGGCACGTGGAAATTAGTCAGTTTGTATATTTATTTTATGTTAAAAAAAATTGAATTCCTGGTTCTGTCTGATGCTGAGCCAGGTAGATACCTTTGTAGATAGATCATTTCATCTTCAACAATTCTGTTTGTGAGGTAGTAACCCCTCCCCAAAGTAAAGCCCCCCACTTTTTTTAGAGATTAAGAAACAAACTCCGAATTAAGCAGTTTACAAGGTGACTCCTTTTAAATCGCAAGTTTCCCAAGCTGCTTACAGTATATTGCCTCTTGGTTCGTCCATTTATACTTCAGATTTAGCGTGTTCAGAACTGAACTTAGCATCTTTGTTCCACTTTGCCCTTAATAGTATCACCTCATCTCTCTGACAAGCCTAAATCTATCCTTAGATCTCAGGCTGGCAGCCTCAGTCTATGCCTGCCTTACAGCTTCATTCATGTGTTCATTTTATACATATTGATTGGGTGCCTACTGTGTGCCAGGTACTCTTCTAGGCACTAGGAAATGGCAGTGAACAAAATAGACAATCCTATTGGCGCACGGGCTTCAGTAGTTGTGGCTCGCTGGCTCTAGAGCACAGGCTCAGTAGTTGTGGTGCATGGGCTTAGTTGCATGCAGCATGTGGGATCTTCCCAGGCCAGGGCTCAAACCTGCATGCCCTACATTGGCAGGTGGATTCTTAACCACTGTGCCACCAGAGAAGTCCCTCATAAGCTCTTACGAGAGCTGCAGTAGCTAAGTTCTTCTAAATTGTCATGCTTGTTAAATGCTAAAGTTCTGATAACTGACTACATTAATTTTTCAGAACTTTTATTACGAAAAATTTCAAACTAGAGAGAACAATATAATGAAAACCCCATGTACCCATCACTCAGATTCAGTAATTGTTGACTCAGGGCCAATGTCCTATCTTCTGTACCTCTCTCTCCTAACTCTTCCCACACTGGGTTATTTTGAAGTAAATCCTGGACATACATTTTAATTAGTAAATATTTCAATTTATATCTCTAAAGGAGAAGGATTCTTTATAAACATAACCCTCAGTATTATTTTTGTGATATTTTGTTCATTATTGGATTAGTAGACATACCATATTTTTATCAAGAAAACTAGGTAGTGAAGGTTGCCCAGTTTCTTCAACTTTCGTGATGTGATTAATCTCAAGGAGAGTTGGAAGCGGACTGGTCTGAACATGTGGATGGAAAGCCCACGCAAATTGCTTTTACCTTCTGCACAGAAGCAACCTGTTCTTTATCCTAGTCCCTTACTGCCATGGGCACAGCTCAGGGAGGCCACCTTCCTTTATCTTACAAACTCACTATCAGCAAATTTAGGAAAAAATGCTGTCTGAATCCTTGACCTGTTAACAGGCTTAGCCCTTGGCTCCCTTTCTGGAAAATCCCAGAAGTATATAAAAATCATTTCTAAAATCCCGACAGACACGTTTTGCCAAGAATGTCAGTTATCTCTTGACGGCTTGGCATTAACCTTTAAATATTACATTGTGTAATCATAATGCCATTCAGGGAAAATAAGTTGGTGGGTGGCTGGCATTTTAAAAGTGAAATGAACTTGGGTTCCTGGGAATGTTAATCACTGTTCTACTGAAAATGCTGACATTCCTTAATAGTGAAATGCTAAGTAAGTAAAAAGCAGTATTTTACAAATAACTTAGAGGTGAGTAAAATGTGATTTTTATGGGTTTATTTAACATATTTTTACCAGAACGGTATCTGAAGGATATTTTATATTTTCAAGCTTTGAAAGTGAGAAAGTAATGAAGGAACCTTCTAGTGAGTTCCCACCAGGCTACTAGCCTGACCAGCACATCTCAGAAATAGATCATTGTAACCTGTCATTGTAACCTGCCTTCTCATTTGCCTTCCTTGCCCTTGACTTCGCAGCAGGGAGCAGAAAGAAACTCATGGCCTCTACCATAAATATACATGGTAACAGTAGTCAAGTAATTTTATATTTTTTGTGGGTAAGTCATTCATTCATGGTGATGGAATGGCTTATTTTTAATGCAGTGTTTTTCTTTGAACTAAACTTAAATTCTTTTTTTCCATCTGATTTAGTGTCTGTACCACTCCAAGGCAGCATAAATTTAGTACAGCTTCATTTTACCAACTTGGTAGAAGTTTTTAAAGGTTTCATTCAGTTTACTTTTAGCTTTTCATGTGAAATGGACTATAATAACACTTTAATTTACAGTATAATGTGTAATTTAAGACAGACCCAGTGTATCTGGAATGTGGGTTATACCAGGAATCATGGGAAAGAGGAGGTTTGGAGCATTAATTTCTAATCTCATTTTCACATGACCTTTTCGAAAGGAGAATCTTCTTTGAAAAGTAGGTAACAGCATGGACTAAATCCCAAACAGATCACAAAATGGAAGAAACCCAGACTTAACTGCATCTACATAAAAGATAGAAAAGATATCTTCAGTTTTCTAGAGGGGACATCCATGTGGATAACTTATAATTTTAAATGATTAATTAAGAGTAATTGCTGTAGATTAGTGTCATTCATAGCAAGTTAGGTCTGATTGATAGGGAATGCTGCTTTTACAGATTCTTTTTTTTTTTTTTTTTTTAATTTATTTATTTATTAGTTTTGGCTGTGTTGGGTCTTCGTTTCTGCGCAAGGGCTTTCTCTAGTTGCGGCGAGTGGGGGCCACTCTTCATCGCGGTGTGCGGGCCTCTCACTATCGTGGCCTCTCTTGTTGCGGAGCACAGGCTCCAGACGCACAGGCTCAGTAGTTGTGGCTCACGGGCCTAGCTGCTCCGCAGCATGTGGGATCCTCCCAGACCAGGGCTCGAACCCGTGTCCCCTGCATTGGCAGGCAAGTTCTCAACCACTGTGCCACCAGGGAAGCCCCAGATTCTTATATTGTAAAATTAGTTTGACTTCTTTTGTTAAACTCATTTAATCCTCTACCTTACTCCATTACTATCCTTGCAAATTCATTTAGTTTAATGTCTGAGATATCTTTATATGTGGTACTACAGTGTATTCATTTTGACTACTTCTGGATACCCCAGGTTAAGCAGAAACATACATTAGAGGAGCTCTGGGTGGCGAGAAGACACTAGTAAACAATAATAGACACTAGTAGCAGCCTGTTGCATAAATGGCTTATAATTCTTTTTCCTATTGATAAATACTTAAAATTTTCATTTTAAAAATTTAAATAGGGCTTCCCTGGTGGCGCAGCGGTTGAGAGTCCGCCTGCCGATGCAGGGGATGCGGGTTCGTGCCCCGGTCTGGGAGGATCCCACATGCTGCGGAGCGGCTGGGCCCGTGAGCCGTGGCCGCTGGGCCTGTGCGTCCGGAGCCTGTGCTCCGCAACGGGAGAGGCCACAACAGTGAGAGGCCCGCGTACCAAAAAGAAGAAAAAAATAAAAATAAAAATTTAAATAAAAAATGTACATGTATCAGATAGTCTTATATTTAGTAAACTTCTTTTATTAAATAGTAACATATGTACAAAAAGTACACAAATCATTTTTGTAGCTCATTGATAAATGGAACTGTAAATAAAAGTGTAATCGGCACTCTAGAAGTCCCTCTCAAACCCCTTTCCAATGACCAGGCCCCACTAGAGGATGACCACTATCCTAATTTCTAACACCTTGATTCATTTAGCCTGTTTGAAATGTGTGTAGATGGAATCATATTGTATGTGCTCTTTGGTATCTGCTTTCTTTCACTTACTGTAATATCTTGGAGACTCATCCATTTACATGTACAGTTAATTTTTTATAGCTGTGTAATATTCTGTTGGGTGACTGTACCATAATTTATCCTTTTTACTGTTGATGAACTTTTGGGTTGTAACCTAATTTTTGGATATTACAAGTAGTGCTATACGAACATTCTTAAACGTGTTTTGGTGAACATAGCTATTCCTGTCTACTGGGAATGGTGCTGATGAGTGTGGGACATGCATGTGTGCAGCTTTACCATGCCAACAGTTTTCCAAAGTGGTTGAAACCGTATCACACTCCCACCAGCAGTGTCTGTTTTTTGTTTTTTTAAAAATAACTTGAAAGAAGTGAAATTTGAGTAAAAGAGTAAATTCATTTTAAGTTTTAGAGTAGAGTGCTAAATTTGTTCTCAGGAATACCAGTTTATACTCCACTGAACACTGGGATTTATCTAGCTGTTTCATCTCTATCAATTAATAGTGGAAAATATCTCATTTTTAAACTAATGAGTTGGGCTTTTTATGGCTTAATTTCAGTTTTCTCAACTTGGCTCTTCTGGTCTTTTCTTTTTAGTTTGTCCTTTGTCCTAACTTTATTTTTTACAATATAGAAGTTTTAAATGTGTGTGTGTGCTTGCATCTGCTGATTTTTCCCTCTGTGATTTCTGGCTTTGGTGTCATTCTTAAGAAAACCTTTTATCCCCAAGGTTTTTTTTGTTTGTTTTTTTGAGAACTTAGTTATTTGTAATTAACTTTGTTTATTGTAACTAGATTTGACTTTTACTAACACAAGGGAACTTTTTTGGTTGTTTTTGTTTTAAAACAATTTAAACATGTACTTTAATTTATTACATTAGCATTAGCTTTGGAATATTTTGTAAGGAGGTGCCAGGAAGAATTTAGTACACCAAAGCATGCATGCATGTTTCATTTGACCATGAGAAATGAAGCCAATTTTCCAATGTGGATACTATTTGAATCCTTTCAGTGTGCATGTTATTAAAATAGTTTTCAAAAAGAATGAGATCAAATAGACTGAATTATCTTATTATTTAATATCTCTAGTGGATACTGTTCATTGCTCTTGAGCAAGGACTTTGCCAAAAATACACCTGGCCTCTGTTCTGTGGCCTGCAGGACAAAGGATTGGAGAGCCAAATACTTAATTTCAAGCCTTTAAAACTAACATTTTTCTCTATTTAAGAGATCACTTAAAATTTCTTTGGCTCTTTTTCTTTTGTATAATAGTACACATAATTAAAATGTAATTTGCACTGGTGGTTGAGAAAGATGAGACCAGTCTGTCATATCTGGTTGTTGGTGGTGGTTTTTTTTTAAGGTTACAGTGGGATTTGAGAGCTCCCGAAAGCCCCCACCATCTAAAATTTTTCTCAGTAGAGTCATTATTGGGTTAGACCACAAAGCAGAGACTAAACAGATATTAAGCCAGTAGCCCTCTCTTCTGCTGATGTGGGTTGGTTTGGTTTCTATAATCGAATCTTAGTACCTTAAAGGGGTGGGTCTTGGGACAAGTAAATTTTTGAGGAAGGGAACACAGAAGTGTTAGCGCTCTGTGATTCCAACCCCGAGCACATACAGTCTCAAGGGGATGGAAAAGAGGGAGGAAAAGAGTAGGTGAAAATAAATACTACAGATTTAAAAAAAAAATTTTTTTTTTTGCTTGTCTTTTGTATTTGGCAATGCTACTTATAGCAAGGTTATATCACTAGTTATTTTGATTATTCTCTAAGCCAGGGAGAAAATTATGGGGACTTCCTTAGTAAATGTGTAATTTTAGGAGCACAGCATTTCCAGTTCAGGAGAATCGGTGTTTTGCTGAGTGCTTGAATTTGACTAAAGGGAATGCCGGATTTATGTTAAAGGGTCATTGGGGATAGGGTGGGGTGGGGACAGTACAGAGGGGAGAAAAACTAAAATTAAGTGCCTATTTTTCATTTACTTATATATACAATGTGGTCTTACACATTTTACATACTTAACCCATTTAATCTTAACAGAGGTCTGTAAAGTGGTGTTTTCCTGATTTGCAAAGGAGAACAAAAGGCTCAGGGAGTGAGTTTACATTATTTTGTCTAGGCTCAAATTCAGTATATGGCAGTTCTAGGATTTGAACCCCAGCTTCTCTGAATCTAAAGCTCATTCATATTCTTTTCACAAGAGCGTATATTGCCTTTTAAATTACAAGAATTATTATTCATGTTTTATATTTTATTGCTTTCATATAAAATGTTGGTAACACTTTAAATGGCATATCTTGAGGAAGCCATCTTTAGTTCTTCTGGGTAATATAAAGCCTGTGTAATTTCCTTTACCTTCCACCTTAGCATCGAGAGTAAGCATGAGGTTACGATCCTAGGAGGACTCAATGAATTTGTAGTGAAGTTTTATGGACCACAAGGAAGTAAGTATATGTGTTGGTGTGTGTTTTTTATTACAATCTTTTACTCTATTCCTTAATAGTGAGAATGTCAAGGGAGATGGTGATACATGTAGTTTTTGAAAAGTAAATTTAATTTAATTCTAGAAGCAGTGAGGAAATCTTGCTCTTATCATAATTACTTTATATGCTTTTCTGTTTTATCTCTGTGTGACAGTATTGAACATGAACTGTGAATTCTGGGTTTTGTGGAAATGTTTTTTGTTGTTTTTTGGGGGTGGGGTGAGCATGGTATAGATTGAGACAGTAGGCTATTACTTACCAAATAACTGAACAGTGTTTGATACTTTAAAGAATCAGGTAAATTTGGGGGAGAAAGTGAACCTTTGCTAACTCTAGATTTTTTAAAGAAAAGTATTATAATTGAACATAGAGTACCTACTAGTTATAGTAGTTAGTTAGTTATAAGAGTTCCCTGACTCTTGAAGGAATTAATTTGCAAGGTTCTCAAAACAGGTTAGGATTTAATGTTTAACTTACATTCAGATTTATCTTCTGATTTGAAGGCACAATCCTAATGTTTAACTTTTTTGCTTTTATTTCAGCACCATATGAAGGTGGAGTATGGAAAGTTAGAGTGGATCTTCCTGATAAATACCCTTTCAAATCTCCATCTATAGGTATGTAACTACCCAGTTTCTCTCCTTAGAGAGTTTTGAAATGGAAAAAAAGAAAATCCTACGTTTTATGGGAGATCATTAATTCTAGAAATATTAACTGAATTTTTTCCTTTTTTGGCTTAGGTTAATTAGTAATTTGGGGGGGGTACTTCCATAGTGTGATAGAAGATGTTTAAATATACCCTTTGCATGCTTGTAATGACTATAACTCTAGATTTTTCTGTTAGGGTCAGATTAAACAATTTTAAGACCCACTGTCCATTCAGGCTATTAGCAGTAAAATAATAAACATCTTAAATCTCATTTTAAATGCCAGATTTTTGGAATTAATATTTTACAGTGCCTATTTCTAATTCTGCCATTGAAAAATCCTGTGTATATCCTACTTTACTTTTGTTAACTCCAACTCTGGGTACCCTTTTCCATTCTCTACATTCCTAATCTTTTTAGCCCTCTAAACAGCTAAAGAAAGTAGAGGAGAAACCTCAGTGGGGTTGTATAAAGGGTATTTTTTTCCTCACCTTCATCTTCTGCCCTAATTGGTGATATTAACCTATTACCCCTATTAAGGCATTTAGTGACAATTTAGATATTTTAGCATCAGATGCTATAGAGGTATATTTGATTGAAGATTGATAACCTTTAAATATTTTGAGACTGTAGAATGGTAGTAACTTAGCTAACTTAAGCCCACTTTTAAAAATTTCATTCTGTAGATGATTTTAAAATGTTATAAAATATTGACCAATTTTAAGAAGGAAGAAGAAAATAAAATTGGAATATATTAGAGCATTCTCTGTCACACTGAACCGCATGTTCAGAATTGTTAGTTTCAGGTATCTTGCTACTGCTGTGGGCTTGTCTTCAGAGCTAATGCCAGAACTCTTGGAATTTAGACTGCCCCACCACCTTAAAAGGGTTTTTTAAAAGACGTGGACCAAAGACATTCTGAGCTATATGTTTTGATTCTAGGCCCCCACATTTCTGTCTCGGATAAATAATGCAGGAACATTAGAATAGTCACAGGCTAATTCCCAGTCAGATGCAACGGCCTAGCCCCCTGACATCTAGCTACTTTATATGTTTTAGAATTTCATGCTATAAAAATACTACAGAGCATCTATAATCCCTTCTTAGGCTGGGATTCTTAGTGCTCATTTTAAGAATAAACTGGTGATTTCCTCTTAAGGGCCCTTAAGTTAAGTTTTTAAAGTCAGTAATTGAGAAGATACTTCATGGATAATTGAATTACTATAAGGGCCTCCAAGTTTTAGTTATCAGCTGGTGATATAGGAAGAGTGCTGTGAGGTGCTGAATCTTTGAGACAATCCCTGAGTGTATCTGACTTAATACCTTAGCATACTTGGGACACCAGCCCTTTCTCAGTTCCATTCCAGTGTGGTGGAATGTAGGTTTCACTCAGTTTGGGAGGGCTTTTGTGTCACATTGTGGTTCCCTATCCCCCATTTGTCTTTTAACTTTAGGGTGTTTCTTTCTTTATAGGCATTTAAAACTTTTATGTAGTTGAGTGGTATGATCTTTAAACCTTTACAAACAGAATGTCCAAACCATGTAAATTCATTCAAATACATTTCATACATACCTATTTATTTAAAGACTAAAAATTGGCTTGGTAAATATAGTTTTGTTACCCTAGATTCCTAGTCAGAAAGGAAACAGTATAGCTTGTTGAAACTAACAATGAACCTATAGAAATGCAATTACATATCCTATAGAAATGTAGTTTTTTCTCAAGTCTTGTCTTAACATATATTTCCAGGTAATATAATTATTTCATCATAACTTTCAAAGTGTAAATATCTAAACTTCAGACATTGTTTATTAACTAATGACACAACAGAAGCCTCTGTACTTTCTTAAATTAATGATGTAACATGAAATTGGTTAGGACAAATGACTAGGCAAATTTAACTTCTTTATAATTTTTCCTTTGCCTTTCTGTGTGCTTTTAGAACTTGGTAATACCTACAAATGTGTACCATATTCTCTTAGGGAAGTAGATCTAGTTGAAATATTTGTACAAGCTGTCCTTGTTTCCTCCAAAGGAAGATTGCATAAGAGAGTTTTAATCAGTTGTGTGGGGTGACCCATTTTCAGGTCGTCAACAATGTAATTACTGTTAGAATGTGCGTTAAACATTTTGAGAGGTAGTGGCTCATGTAGAATAGGCAAAGATTCCTTTTTGAATTGTATGGATAGTTGCAGAATTATACAGAAGGGCAAGGAGATAAGACAAATCCAACTTCACTGCTCTTTTTAAACCCTGCCTCTATAGTATCTAGGCAGGCATACCCTTCTTTCTGAGCCAAATTTTGAGATGTGCAAATTTAGATTAAGTATTTTAATGTTTAGCTCTTGGAATTTTAAAATGTATATGTATATATACTTTTTTGTTTAATATTACTATGTATTTTTTAAATTGTATAAATGCTCCATATCCATAGTAGGAATGTAAGAAGGTCCAGGTGAGCAAAAGTAAAGAAAAATTAAAATGTCTTATAATCCTATCCCTCAATAGATATCATTATTTGCATAAAGTGCATAAAAATGTACTTTAAAACATTTTTCTATGCATATATAAGTGTATATGCAGTGTAATTTGACAGGCTCATCTTTGGTATATACTCCAAATACAGTTTTAGAGAGTTTTCAGTAGTTACATGATTGCATGAGGTATAACTAAAAAAGTCCTTTCAGAAACAGTTTACGTCTTTAAGTAAGTTTTTTCCCCCCAAATAGCAATAAACTCCCTCAACTCCTCTTTGGAAAGAGAAGGAATATAAACAGACTCTTGGGGAAGTTATGAGCTTACTTTTACAATGCCATCATTGTTCCAAACATCTTAAGCTCATCTTTTGGAATTTTACATTCTCTTTGAATATCATGAGTGATGGCAAATCCTGATGCTTTGAAGCTGGATATAAATTTTTGAAATGGCTAAAGGTCATTTAATTCTAGAGAATAAGATGAATTGAAAAACAAAGTAACATCAGTTGAAATCTAAAATGATATATGGTTGTGAAAGTGACTTAAGTTTAAGGATTATGATTTTCTTTTAAACTGGCCCTATGGGCTCTTTCAAAAGGAAATTATAAAACTCCTTTAATAAACTGTAATGTCATTGAAATATTTGCATCGTTTTCCAGAGAGACTGCTTTGATGTAAATTATATTTGAATCTTTAAGTTCTGATTTATTTGAAAGTACAGACTTTTATCTTTTTCATTCAGAAACATTCCTAGAATGCTAGCAGTGCTGCTGGGTGTGTCACTGTGTAGTTAGGCGAATGTGATTGGTCAGTGGACTGGTTCAGGAAAGAGTGGGAAAGAATGGTTCTGGCCCTGATTCTCCTTGAATGTGAGAATGATACTTATCAGAACTGTTGTTTCCTCTTCTAGAAAATGAGATAATGGAATTAAATGAACTCTGCATGTTTGATATTGACCAATGTATTAAATACTCAGAATACATGATATATGGCGTTCTACCCAATAGTTAGGAAGGCTGTGTAAGGCTTTCACTAGTTGGGAGGAAAAAATCAACACATATAAAATACTGCATTTGCTTTAGTGACAGCATTTCCTTGCTTTTTAGGAGAAGTGTGAATTAGCAGCTCAGTTGAGGAAGAAAGAGTATATGGAGGAGATAGGCTTTTACAAGAATTGTATTTCACATGTTGAGAATAGAGTCTTCACAAAGTTTCAGAGATGTGAAGGTGAACATAAGGACTTTACAAATACTCTTTCAAAACCCAAGTAATGCCCAGCGCATGAGGATTATGTTATATGCAGAGGAGTTTCTACAGAGACTGCCATATTCCATACTTCTCCAGATTCACAGTTTTCAGTCGTTACGCGTGTGCTCATCTACTAAGGAAGAGCTTTTATCCGTCAAAGATAAGACTTGCAGTTGCTGTGTGGGGAAATAAAAATGAGTGATCTCATATATACAGAGGTCACATGGAGCAATTTTTTATAAAAATTAAAAATAATCGATAAGCATAGGATACAAATGGTTTTGTGTCTAATCCAAAGAATGCAGATTAAAAAAATGAGAGAATATATGACTTACCAAATTGGCAGGTTAAACATTGTTGGCAAAGTTATTATGATGTAGCCAACCTAACAGTATATATTGATAAAATTTTGTATCCTTTGAGTGATTTTACTTAAAATAAGGAAATACCCAGAGGTATACACTAAGATTAATATACAAGAGTATGTAAATTGCAGTGTTATTTTTAAAACTTAAAAGTTGGGAGCAACCTAAATCACCCAGTTGATAATAAAGTAGTTAAATTGTGGTACATTTTAATGGACAAAATGTTTCACACCATTACTCATATTTTAACACCATCTTTAAAGGAACACATAGGAGGGAATTCCCTGGCCAACCAGTGGTTAGGACTTGGCACTGTCACTTCTAGGGACCTGGGTTCAATCACTGATCAGGGAACTAAGATTTTGTAAGTCGCACGTGCAGTGCGGCCAAAAATAAATAAATAAATAAATAAATAAATAAATAATGGAACACACAGGAAAATGTATAACATTATATAGTGTAACAATAATTTTTTCCATGCAAATTCCAAGTATGAATGCCAGATACTGGCTATAGTTATCCATGGCTGTTAAGGAAATTAAAACCATTTTTCTGTAATCCCCAAATACTCTGCAGTAAGTTCCCTTTTATTATAAAAGTAAATATTTAAAAACATATGGCAAGTGCATGTCTTTTGAGTGTCCTGTCTACATCTTTGTCTGAGTCTATGCTTTTCCTATGTTTTGTTCTAGAAAGCCACCAAGTAATCCTTGGCCAGAATTCTTACCTGGTAGCTTGCTAAGGGCCTGCTGGCCCCCATGTTTCCCACCACCCTCCTTTCTTTTTTACCTTCAGTTTTAATTATTTGTGCATGTAAGTGTACCTACTATTTCCTTTGTTTCTCTGCTTACAGTTTAGTTTACTCCATCTTGGAATAAACCTTTAAGTATAACTATTCTACACTCCTTTTCTTCCTTTCCCTTTTCCCTTCCCTTGTTACCTTGAGCAATTCTTATCTGCTTCTTTTTTCAGTCTGACTCCTCCACTTGTGTTTCCCTTTGTTCCATTTTTCTCTTCATATGAACCAAGAAGGCTCCCGTTTACAGCTAATAATAACAGTAATACTTTTTTTTTTTAACATAAGGGGAGGGGAGAATCTGTTCTCTTATTTTCAACAGGCAGAATTAAGCCTCTTATTTTTATTTATTTTTATTTTTTAAATTTTATTTATTTTTTGGCTGCGTTGGGTCTTCATTGAGGCACGCAGGGGCTACTCTTCGTTGTGGTGCGTGGGCTTCTCATTGCAGTGGCTTCTCTTGTTGCAGAGCACGGGCTCTAGGCTCACAGGCTCCAGTAGTTGTGACTTGTGGGCTCCAGTAGTTGTGGCTCGCGGGCTCTAGAGCACAGGCTTAGTTGCTCCGTGGCATGTGGGATCTTCCCGGACCAGGGATCGAACCTGTGTCCCCTGCATTGGCAGGTGGATCCTTAACCACTGCACCACCAGGGAAGTCCAATAACAGTAATACTTTGGATAAACCTCACCCAAGAGGGCAAAAATTATGTCTTCTGATAAAATACAACATACAATATTAAATTTAAGCCTTTCAGCCTCTAAAGCAGCAGTCCCCAACCTTTTTGGCACCAGGGACTGGATCTGTGGAAGACACTTTTTCCGCGGGGGGCGTAGGGGCTTGGGTGGTTCAGGCGGTAATGCAGGCAATGGGGAGTGGCAGCTGAAGCTTCGCTCACTCACCCGCCGCTCACCTCTTGCTGTATGGCCCAGTTCCTAACAGGCCGCTAGCAGTCCGTGGCAGGGGTGTTGGGGACCCCTGCTCTAAAGGTCTTGAAAGTACGTTGAAAAGTTCCCTTCAAGATCTACAGTAGTCTCCATCAGATCTACCTATTTTACTTAAACACTAGCATTCAACAGAAAATTTTAAAGTTGTCGTTTAATCTTATTTTTAAATGTCTACTGACTAGTATATTAATAGACATGTATTCTACTAATTTCAGATAGAACTACAGAGTATTTTAGAATCTTTTTTTTTTTTTTTAAAGAATCTTTTGTAGATAACCTTAAGACCAGCCTGGGAACTCTGTCACCATTTATACTTTTTTAAAATAGAAAACTCTTTTGTAAGAGCCAGCTAACAAGTCTAGAAACTCACTTTTGAAATACTACCTGTGTGTATCTCCATATTAACAGTGAGGAGGACCCTCTCAGGAGCAGGCTATATGCTATGTGTGTCTGGACTGTAATTTGATGATACCAAAGCTGACTGTGTAAGAGGAATGGTTGAGAACAAGATTCTGGAGAGACCACTTAATGTGTTTGCCGAATGTTGATAGAATGGCCAGGGAAAAACCCAAGCTCATTCTTCAGTGTAATTGATGTCAATAGCATAAGGCAAGAGGTAGCCAAGTCCATTTGAGTAAATAGAAACAAAACGAAAGAGTCATGGACAATAACAAAAATTAGAATGCTATTTTGAGCTATACCAGTGGCCTTTACAATTAGGTCAGACTGTCATCTACATAGAATGGTTTTAGGTCATTCTTTTCCAAAGAAAACTAGACTAGATAACCTGTCTGAGTTCCTTCTAAATTTCCCAATCTGCCACCAGTTTTTAATTAAAAGATATTCTGATATTCAATGCACCATATTCTTTTTACTTGTGCCAGTGATTAAAGGAAATGTTTTCACCTTTTTCATTGGCAGATTCACAGACTCTTCTGGCATAATACATTTTTTATTTCACTATGGCCAGAAATTACCTCACAGTATTTTTGGAATGGAGTTTTATAACATATGGTATGACTAACTGTAGAGTTTAGAATATTTACCATTTACTTTGTGTCTTCCTAGCTGGAAACATTGTACAGTTACTCCCTCAGGAACTATTGTGAGTAACTTAACTGAGCCCTGCTTAGACAGGAGTAGACCAGGATTGGGAGTAGAGAGGAGTGTGTCATGCATGAGAGGTTTGGGGTCAGTCATTTAACAAAGACTACTTGAACCACTATATTTCCACAAATAGAATGAATTCTTAGACTGAGGAAGCAAATTCCATTAAGATCACCTATATACTTCTCTACTTTTGCAACCTTGGGTTTGAATTTAGTTCCTGTTTCAGTTACATTCTAGTAGAAAAGTTTCCTAAAAAATTTTTTTGGATAATGCTATGAGAATGTAAGCCATTGTTAAAAGCTCTCCTTTTACTGGAGTTCTGAAAATGAGATTTTTCAGGATAGATTTTTGAAAAGATTATGTCTAGCAGCTGAGGCAGAACCTACTTTCTCATAAAATGGATACATCTTGCATCATGTCTTCTAATCAGCTCCACAAATTTATCAGATACCAGCTGTGTGCAGGGCATTATTCTAGGTGCTAGGGATACAGAAGTGAACAAATTGCTCCCTTCACCCTTAAATCCTTTTGTGATGATGGGAGGGGGAGATAAAACAAAATTTTAAATGTCTGATAGCTTTATGCAGAGAACTGGTGTGATAAAATTGACATGATAGCTATCTTAGATTAGGTATTCAGGAAGGGCTCCTCTGGAAAAGTAAATTTAAGCTGAGGTTTAAATGAAAAGGGGAAAAAAGCCAGCCCTGATCCTCCAAGGTCAGGGATTGAGAGCATTTTAGGCAGAAGAAATTGTGAAGACAAAGACCCCGAGGCAGGAGCTTTGCATGCTCAGGGAAGAGAGATGAGGCTGGGAGGCTGGGTCGAGAGTGTGAGATAATGAGAAGCGGTCCAAGTGGTAGGCAGGGCGAGGTCCTGTAGAGCTTTGCTGGCCAGGTTAAATGGTTGAGTTATATTCGTAATGTAATAGCAAAAAATCATTGCAACGTTTTAAACAGGTTCAGTGATCACTCTGCTGTTGTGGGGAAAGAGCAGAGATACTGGTGGTTTGGATCAAGGTGCCAAGGTTGAAAACTCTGGTGTATTGGGTTGGCCAAAAAATTTGTTCGGTTTTAAGTAAAAAGACACATTTTTTATTTTCACCAATAATTTTATTGAACAATTATTCACTAACCGAATGAACTTTTTGGCCAACCCAATAGATACACATTACTTGAGGAAATCTATCTATATAGAGGAAAGCATACAAATGAGGCTGTTACCTAGAGGAAGATAAAAGGAAGGCTTTACTTTTTATTTCTTGAATAGGAGATTTTGCTCCTTGCAGGGAGTTGTCTAGAAGAGAGGGAAAGCATGGTGATGTTGGACGTCAGGAGGAGAATTAAAGGAGCAATGCCTTTGACACTGTAGGAAGGGACAAGATCAGAACACAAATAGAAGACTGGTACTTGAGAAGACCATGAACACGAACATTTGAGCAAGCTGTTGAGGCAGGAAAAATTAGCATGTGGGGGGGTGGATTTTGTTGGGGATGATGAGGGATCCTGCCAATTGGCACCCATTTTCCAAAAAAAATGGGCAGGGCTATTAAGTCAAAGTGAGAAATGGAGGGACAAAGGGAATGGGAGATTTGCAGAATAATGGTAAAATGTCCAAGTCATTGGAGAATGGGGGAGCAAGCTACTAGAGAAAGAAGAGAGGAAAATTATAGGGGATGTTGAATCCACAAAAGTTGTTATAGAGCATACTTTTTTAAATTGATACATTTGTTTACTTACATCTCTCCTCCCTGCCAACCCAATAGATATAAACTCCATGAAGGCAGTTCCTGGGTCTGTTTTACTAAAAATCTGTCTCCCCACCTCCAGGCTCTATGCATTGCCTGTTCTGCAGAAGAATATCTGTTGAGTGAGTTAGTGAATAATGAGTGAATGCCTATTTAGAGACATCCTCAAGTCCAAGTAAGAATTGTGAATGATTGGTTTTCTCCAGCTGTAGATGGGTATTTTGGAGGGGAGAGGGCAGGGGATTTGCAGAGAATTGCCAGAGAGTGATGATGGTGATAGCTCTTAAACCTAGTTAGGGGAAGACGTGAAAATAAGAGGGTGGTAGGTAGGAATAAAGAGGGAGGGTGAGTGGATTAGAGTTCACAGGTGAAAGAATTGTTCATGGGGTGGGAAGCTCTTTGACAACGATAGGAGACCGTAGTGGGAGAGGGGATGTCTGAATTTGTGATTTTGGAAGTGAAGCTATTTGTAGGGATGCCAGACTTCAAAGCATGTCCTGGGAGTGTGAATGAGATAGAACAGAGGAAAGAACATTAAGAAGCTTAGAGAACTGAGAGGCCCCAGGGTGTGAGGAGGGTGGTCTGTGTAGGTAATAATGTCCCTTAAAATGACAGGAGTTGGTGGGGGAGAGACTTGGCTTAGGTGCTGAAGTTCTCAATGATGGAAGAAGTCAGTAGTCAAATTGGCCCTGTCAATGAAAAACCTGTTGTTAGCAGTTTGTAACATCTAAATTTATTCAGCTTCATCTTGCTGTATAGCCAGAGTAAAAATAATAGTCGGCTTTGATTTCCCTTCCCCAGGCCACCTCTAAGGGGTAACCTTGCTTTTGCACATGCTTGCTTCTGTGAGAAGGTTTGTCCATTTCCTTCTTGAAGCTGGCTTATGTCAGTTTTAATTCTGCCTTTGGCAATTCATTATTATATAATCTTTCCATGTGCCGTATAAAAGTTCCACCTAACTTGCTGTTTAGGTTAGTTCCTCCTTGAACTTCAGTTCCTCTAGCTTTTGGGCTTGTTGGTTATTCTGACATCTTCTGGGCATAAAATTCATTTTCCCTTTAGGATTGGTGGTATAATGAAAACATATTCTTAGCTTCATTTTTCTTTAGTTAAACTGAAATTCTTTTAAAAACAAATAAGAGTAATATCTTAGTTCCCTTGGAAAAGCTTGTTCACACAGTTCAAGATTTGTTCATATTCTTGGTGTTGGTGAAAACCATATTGCTAGAAGGAACTTCGGAGATTATATCATCCTGTTCCCTTATTTGAAGGATTGTAAAAATGAGACTCAGGAAGGCGGAGATATATTACTACCAACTAGTTGCAGAGTCTGCCTTCTAGCTTCCAGTCTAGTGTTTTTTCCATATGCCAAATACAATCAGAACAATCTTTTTAATAGTAAATATTAGAGTAACTGTATTTGCCATTTCCAGTGTGATAGGGTTATAAAAAAAAAACTAATATCCCATAATCAAAATACCTTCTAATGCTCTTGACAATTGCTAAAGGATTAAGAGATGGATATGTAGGGGCAGATATTTTCATTTTTTAGGATTAGAAAAGTGAGATGAAATTACTTGCCTGAGCTTATGAGTTACTGGTCACATGCTGTGCATATATTCATTAAATCTTGGTGACAGTCCTGTGATATGTGGATACCATTATTTAACCCAGCTTTATGAATAAGGAGACAGAAAGGCAAAGACATACAGTAGGTCTAAGTGGAACTTAGGCAGTCTGACTGGAGCCTGATCTTTTAACCACGACTTTGTGTAGTAACAGTGGCAGAGACTTGAAATTAGGTCTCGAAATTTCAAGTCCAGTGTGTTCTGTCCATACGCTGCTGCCTCTGACCATGAAAATAAATCCTGCCTGATTCAGACAGTGTGGTTATATGAATGACCAGGAGAGTGAAAGATAAACTATGGAGACAGGAAAGAGATTACAGTCTTCCAAAAATGGATGTGCAGGAGAGTAGATTTAAGGCTGCAGGCTTTGGTAATCTGCTAGGTTGGTAGAAGAGTTATGCTGTTGAAGGATAACACTTCACCTTTTCTTAGTTATAAATGAATAAATGAACTTTTCTTATCCATCCAGCCCATTCCTCAGATTCCATATTATCAGAGAGAAAGGAAGAAACAGAAAAGAGGACCCCTTGTTGAGTTTAGATCTCCTGAACACACACAGGATCAGTTCAGAAGTTCCCATGACACAGGGCAATGAGAGTGAGCTCCTTGCTTGGTTCCTCACCCAAGAAGAGACCGGCCCAGGTCCAACTCTCCTGAGTAGGAAAGGCTCAGCTCTCGGAAGAGACTTCTGCCTGGGTGCAGGCTGCCACGGGCTGGGCCTGGCTGTCTGAGGTAAGATGAAAATCTATCTGAGGGTGCACTAATGCACAAAGCTGGCAGTATAGCTGTCACCAGTGAAGCTGGCAGCATCCCCACCCCTTTTTTATCTGGAACACCGTAACTCTGATCACCTCCTGCATACTAGGAATGGAGATCCAAGTTATTGCCCTTAAAAAATTTATAGTCTGAGATACTTCTAGGGGAGATAGGATTTAATCTTTAATAAATATATTTTAAATAATTATATCTACTTTAAAAATAGAGAATTAATCAGTTTCATTCTGAATGGTCTACTTTATGTGGTTATTTGTCCAGAAGATAGAATATCAGAGTAATTAAATATATTTATTTACTGTTTTCTCACAGGAATTCATAAGCTTATAATTAAATCATATCAGCCACAGCTGCCTCAGCCATCTGCAGTCCAGGTTCATTTTATCTCTGGGATAAAGTTTTCATTTTTGCCTTTTGTGCTTTTCACCCTATTACCTTAGGGTGGATTTACCTTGTTTCATGAGTCACCTTGTTTGATCTCATTTCTTCAAGATTATTCTGGATGAAATTTCTGGATAGATGACTGGCCCTTAGGTATTTCATTGTATCCACAAATTTGATCACTAAAAATATCCCCACTTGTAAACGGAACAAAGATGGAAGTATAATTAATTTTTGCCTCTTTCATGTACATATTGACCCCAATATCAGTTATTCGAAAGTGTACAACTTTGTATAGATCACCTCCTGGGATTGGACACAGAAACAGTCTGAAATAAAAAACAGTTTTCAGCATGACTCGGCACAGCGTTATTTACTTTCTCTCTTTATTAGCCTATGGGTCAAGAGATTTGTTATTCTAGGGCAATTGAGTATTGGAGTGGAACAAGCAAAAGCATGGCATATTTTTCTATTTTAATAATCTGTGCTTTTGTTTTCTAAGATATGTAGTTTTTCATCAACTAAGCATGGTTTGGATTCTTCCTCCAGAATTATAAGTCTCCTGATTCCCTTCTGATAAAAGACAGAGGACAGAGGTGGTAAGATTTTTAGCTAAACCTTTGTACCTGTTGTCCCCTTTTTTATAAATGCTTGAGCCATGCCAGAGAATAATTGTCCAAAAAATTTAAACAAAGGAGTTCTGAATTTTATCTGATCAAATCACTGAAATGTTGTCATTAGAAAATGTCTGGTAGTGAATAAAATCTTAAATCATATGGATTAAAGGTGACTTGCTGCTTCCACTTATCATGTTTCCATAAAAGCAGTTTTCAAAATATGTTCTCTTAAAATATCTTCAAAATAGTTCCTGGTCAAATGGAAACAAGTGTTGGGAAAATTCTCTTGTTGCAGACAAATTCATTAATGTGGTGATAGCATTGCCAAAAGGAAGGAAAACATGCCAGGGCAAACACACTCAGTCCTGAGAATGTTCCTTCTCTGAATTCCTAGCCTGTTCTTTCTCTCCTCCCCTCCTTGTGCAGAAGTTCCATTGTTGCCATCATTATCCAGAATGTAAATAGCTTTGCCAGAAATGCTGCCCACAGCTTGTCCAAGGACAAATGTAAAGGAGATATATATATATACAGATATAGATAAACCTACCCCTTTCCATTTATTTGCGTTGGGTATTTTTCTAACAATAGAAAAAGCCTGGTATAGGAAGAGATGATTGTAGTGTGGAAATTGTTTTTTAGTAGAAATGGTCTGGCTGTGCTTGTTCCTCAATGGCAAGTTTATAAACTCCATTTCTGCCTACTTTGGAATAGTCAGTGGATTTTGTGTCTCTTTGTGGTATTTTAGCATGTTAGTAACTTTGTATTCTCCAGAATACTTATGTACCTAAAATTGTGCCTCACAGAATTAATTTCCTTTATGGACTTAACCATTGGCCATTTCCCCTTAAGTCCTCTGTTCTCAGAGGTCTGGCCATGGTTATTAAATCCCAGATTTTAGAGCTGATGGTCCTTTTACAAACAGAATAAGAGTGGAGGTTTTAGAGATCATGTAGCCCAGCTGTTTCTCTTTGCAGGTAAAGAAGCAGACCCACAGAAGTATAGTGACCTGATCAAGGCCTGCAGTTAATAGCAGAGTTGGGACTAGAAGCCAAATCCCTATTAGTACTTTTCTCTTTCCAGTCCGATTCTGCTCTCCACCTCAGAGCTCAGATGGGGTTTTATATTTAGCAGGGGCACTGGGGACTGGGCTCCAACCCATTTATTACTAAAGAATATGTTTACTAAGCCCTTTTTGGCCCTCTTTCTTATATAGTCTTGGACTCAACCAAGCCAAAATCTAGATTAAATTGAAAACAGTGTGGAAACTATATTGATTCCAAATGTAATCTCCAGACCTTGTACAAGGAGGGAGGCAGGAACCTTAATCTTTCAGAGACAGTTTTGATAAACATTTAAAGCTTTTTTCACCATAGCTATTTCCTTGACTTATACCTTTGAGGTTCCCTGTGACATCAAATTATTGAAGCTTCATTCTTTTATTTTTTACATTTTTTGTTGAAGTATAGTTGATTTACAGTGTTGTGTTAATTTCTGCTCTACAGCAAAGTGATTCAGTTATACGTATATACATTCTTTTTTCATACTCTTTTCCATTATGGTTTATCATAGGATATTGACTATAGTTCCCTGTGCTATACAGTAGGACCTTGTTGTTTATCCATCCTGTATGTAATAGCTTACATCTGCTCACCCCAACCTCCCACTCCATCCCTCCCCGAACCCCCTCAGCAGCCACCAGCTTGTTCTCTACATCATGATTCTGTTTCTGCTTCGCAGATGGGTTCATTTGTATTGTATTCTTTCTTTCAGACTTACTTCACTTAGTATGATAATCTCTAGTTGCATCCACATTGATGCAAATGGCATTATTTTGTTCTTTTTTATGGCTGAGTAGTATTCTATTGTATATATGTACTACATCTTTATTCATTCATCTGTCGATGGACATTTAGGTTGTTGCCATGTCTTGACTTGTGAATAGTGCTGCTGTAAACATAGGGGTGCATGTATCTTTTTGAATTATAGTTTTGTCTGGGTGTATGCTCAGGAGTGGGATTGCTGGATCATATGGTGATTCTCTTTTTAGTTTTCTGAAGCTTCATTCCTTCTAACCCATTTCCATTGCTGCGATCCTACTTCTGGTATGGGGTGGGGGTGGTTTAAAAAGGATAACGGAGAAAATATCCCCACCACTAAGAACTAAGCACTGTTGATATTTGTACATATTTGTTTCCAGTTTTTTATCTATGTGCACACTTTTTAAAATACCAGGGCAAATAATATACAAGCACATATATCTTTTTAGTATGTGTGCTGCCAAAGCAAGAGCTAGCTCTTCTTTAAAGGAATATAGTTTTACAGATAAATTCATCTTTAATCACCATTCCTCATTCTGTTACGTATTCCCACCATGACCTTGGCCCTGCACCCTCACTAAAATACTCTTATAAATTTGGTATATGTTGGTCCAATACAGTTTTCTGTACTCGTTACCATAGAGAATATGTAGTGTTGCTTTGTTTTAGTTTATGTAAATGGTATCATGCTGTAAATATATCATCCTGCAACTTTTTTGTATCCCCTCAGCTTTGGCTCTATCCTAATTGATACATACTGACCTAGTTCACTACCTTGGCTGTATAGGACTCCCAGTATAAGGATGTACTACAGTCTCTCCCATCCCTTGTTGATGGGGTTGAACTTTGTTCTTGGCTTTTATAAACACTGCTGCAACAGATATCCTTGTAGGCCTTCTTGGACACATGTATTAGTGTTTTTCTGAGGTTCGATAGAATTTTTATTCTGCTTTTTCTTCTCTTAACATTAAGGCATGAACATTTCCATTGGCTTAGTATAATCGCCTCATAAACACATACCTTGTACATCTAGACTTTGAAACATCTTGAATGAAAAATGAATGTGAAATGGTAATTGGACACAAATCTTTTTGCGTCAGAGTAATTTAAACATTGCATGGGCTCTCTTGATAGTAGTAAATAAAACATTAAGCTATTTCAACACAAAAGATTAAAAAACAAAAATTGGAAGCATGATTAGTACTTGGAGTGGCTAGAGCACGTGAGGATTGGAATGTCTGGGATTTCGTATAGTCTCATCCCCGTTGTCTAAGTCTAGAGAAGTTTCTTAGCTTTTCGGAGATGACCTCTGTCACACCTCATCCTTGAGGATCTTCCTTTGATGCCACTTGTCTGCATCTTTCCTGACATCTTCCTCTCCTCATACATGCTTCCCGTCACCTCTTTTTTTTTTTTAAAGGGCTTCAAATGCTTGGCTTTTTTTTTTTTTTTTTTTTTTGCTGTGTTGGGTCTTCATTTCTGTGCGAGGGCTTTCTCTCGTTGTGGCAAGCGGGGGCCACTCTTCATCGCGGTGCGCAGGTCTCTCACTATCGCGGCCTCTCTTCTTGCGGAGCACAGGCTCCAGACGCGCAGGCTCAGTAGTTGTGGCTCATGGGCCTAGTTGCTCCGCGGCATGTGGGATCTTCCCAGACCAGGGCTCGAACCCGTGTCCCCTGCATTAGCAGGCAGATTCTCAACTACTGCGCCACCAGGGAAGCCCCCGTCACCTCTTTTTGCACACTGCAGTTATTTCTTTGTGTGTCTTGTCCCATTGCTCCAGTGACCTCCTCGAGAATAGAGTACTGTCTTTATTTGGTTTTGTACCCTAAATAAGCACAGTGCCTGACACATAGATGTTGACCAAATATATTTTGAATGAATGAAAGAGAACATGTAAGGTGGGGGTGGGGTGAGGGAGGGTGGGATTGGGACGTGGTGATAGCCAATTAATAAGAACTTCAGGGCTTCCCTGGTGGT
>NW_006797566.1:1184971-1212689 GCF_000442215.2 Lipotes vexillifer | reverse complement strand
CCAAAAAAAAAAAAAAAAAAGGAACTTCAATTTATTGAAAGGAGGGTACGGAATAAGGAAGTCTAAAAAGGAAGTAAGGGGACTTCCCTGGTGGTCCAGTGCTTAAGACTCCATGCTTGCATCGCAGGGGGCATGGGTTCAGTCCCTAGTCAGGGAACTAAGATCCCGCGTGCTGTGTGGCACAGCCAAAAAATAAATTAATTAAATTAAATTTAAAAAAGGAAGTAAGGCGATAAGGATGACAAAATGAGGTGTTTGACAGTGGATCTCTGCTTTAGAATACTGTCATTTGCTTGTATACAAACTGATTAACTCACTGGTTTTGTGTTAGAAAATAATTTCTTTTTGGAATTTAAATATCAATATATTTGTTTAAAAGTCTATACATACTTGTTTTTCTAGGAATAAATCAAAAAATTTGAATCCCTGACAGATATAGCCATCTTACAGAATTTTTTTAAACACCTTGCCTAATTTCTTGGTTGCCCCAATTTTAATCAAAACTGGGTTTCCTGGAATGAGTAGACTAAAGTTAAAGGAAATATTTTGGTCACTGTTCTTATGAAATCCTTTGCGGTTTGGAAGCAGTACTCCTTTAGCATTTCAGCAGCTTCATTCATGTTCCGCACACCATGTAGCACAATGATACAAGTAACTGAGCTTCGGAAGGAGAAGTTCAAATGCAGAACCTCCACATTTAGTGATTGAACAATAAAACTTTGGGGAGGAAAGTCAGAGTGGCTTTCTTAACTTTTATCATGGCACTAGTTATAAACCATTTAGTACTATAAATTTTCTTGGCAAGTACCTTCATAGCTCAGAAAATAATTTCTTGTAATGATTATTTTGTATTAGAAGCTGCATTGCTCTCAGAGTTTGCTCATTTGATTAGTAGAACTCTGATGTATTTTAAGTAATTGACACAGTCAGGAGAATATAGTCTTACCAGTAACCACAGATCTAAGATTGAAAGTAATGAGTTATCCTAATACTGAAATTGTTTCCAGTACTGAAATACTTTTAAACTAATTGTTCTCTGGATACTTCTTGCTGCTAATTAACATCTCTTTTTACAGGATTCATGAATAAAATTTTCCATCCCAACATTGATGAAGCGTAAGTAACTGTTTAAAAATGTTTAAATCTTAGCAGCAGCTGCTCTTGGTTAGAGTTCATCTCTCTGTTATAAAAAAACCTCAATTATCTTTTTGGATTTTAACAACAGATAGGGCTGTAAGAATGGTCACTTCCACTATAGAATCCAGGACTACGATATTCCAACTTAGTTCAGGGTCCATTATTGGACTGCTTGGTTTTTTCCACTGTCATGAATGGGTCCTTCATTTCCCTTGATATCCAGCTAACATTTGTAATATTCCATATCTCTGTTCTCTTTGTATAGACACTGTCCAGAGATCTGTCTTCAGTGTACAGATTATATTATTTTCAGCCCTTAAAGTATTTCTCAGTCCTTCCTTGAGAGTAAAGCAAACAGTTAATGAATCTTAATTATCCCTTTCTTTCCTTCTAACATTTTATTAGTGATATTTTAAAATGTGATATCAGTGCCTCCTATTTTATACTTCCAGTGCTATTTAGAATACTATTTGTCCTGCAGTTTTTCCTTGTCATGGCACTAAATTTTGATATTACACACACGCACACACGTGCATACATATGAAGTATTCTGAACTCTGAGAGGTTGTATGTATATATATACATCATGCCCCCTGCTGCTTTAATACTTTCATGTATCAGTCATCTTAACAAGGATGTTCTCTTATGTAACTGCAATATAGTTGTCAGATTCAGGAATTGAATATTAATGCAGTACTTTTTCATCTACTGCCATATTCTGGTAATGGACTTTTTAGCACTTTTTTTTCCCCATTCATTAAAGGATCCAGTCCAGTATCATCTGTTGCATTTAGTTGTCATGTTTCTTTAAACTACTTCAATCTGAAACCATTCCTCAGCTTTTTATAAAATTGACATTTTTAAGGAATAAAGACCAGTTATTTCATACTGTCCCTTAGTTTGGGTTTGTCTGATTTTTCCTTATAATTAGGTTCAGAGTATGCTCTTAAGGCCAGAAAACCAAAAAGTGAGTGTGTCCTCCTCAGGGTATACTTCTTGGAGGCACACAAGTTTGTCTGTTCTGATAACCAATGTTAATTCTCATCACATGGTTAAGGTGTTGTCTGGTTTCTCCATTGTATAGTTACTGGTTTTCCCTTTCAGTCTGTAAGTAGACACAAGACTCTGTGTATATTCTGCTCCTCATCATGTTTTCCCCAATTGGGATTCTTTGGGGTTTTTTTTGTTAAATGATCTATTAAAAATATTTTTCCTGATGATTAAACTAGTTGCCAGATACATGCAGCTAGCTTTCTAATTTTTTTAAAAATGCCATTCTTTCCATCTGTTTCAGGTCAGGAACTGTGTGTCTAGATGTAATTAATCAAACTTGGACAGCTCTCTATGGTGAGTTTGGCCATGGAATATTTTTTAGAGATGTTGAGACACTGCCTAAAAAAATGTTGTTTGGATTTTCTTCTCTGGTTTAAAATGTTTTGTTGGGAATGGGAAAGGATTTTGAAAGCCGGTGGGAAAGTTTAATCAGTGAAAAAAACGTTTTCTCATGAGTACAGACTTTGGTTTAGCAGTGGAAGTTTGAAATTATCTTGTAAGATTATGAAATTAATGTACAGTGTTACACATATGCAGACACACAAATACATATGCAGACATTTTATATATGTGTTATTCTGAAGCACATTGTAATCTGTAATGCCTTTTAGTTTTGGAAAAACTCTTAGGAATGTACCTTTGAAATGAGATGATGTATTAAGAGGTTTGGGGGATCATCATCTGTTTCAAAGGTGAAAACTTTGTTATGAAGCAAAGAATAATTTAGCCTTACCTTCAGTGCTGAAATTGACATATGATCTCTTACAGTGAATCAGCATGTAAATTGAGATCACAGAGAGAGAGAAGCCTTATCAGGCCTTGTAACTTGCTTGGGGAGCTAAAAGTATTTTTAAATATATTTAAAGTTTATTAGGGATACAACAAATCAATCTGTTCTCCCCACATGTCCAAGTTCTCAGGCTTCACAGACTCTCCGTCTTCTCGTGCACCCACCTCGTGAAGCTTCTCCCCTGATGCTCCAGCTGGAAGTAATCTCTGGACATGCCTAAATTTTATAGCTCTTTTTTTGTGGCCTGCTTTTACTTTCTACCTTGTGTTTGTTGTCTGTGCCTACATTTTCTGTGCTACTGGATTATTTCCTGCCCTAAGGGCTGTCAGGGTGCTGGTCTGATTTGTGTTTAAGTCCTGGCACTCCTAGCACGGTGCCTCGCACCAATGTGTTTGTAAGAATGAGTGGTACAGACAACAAACGCTTGCTGAGAGGTGCAGAGAGGGAAAGATCACTTCAGGCTGGGGTTACCTAGAGACGGCCTCCCCTTGTTGGAGAGTTGTGAGACCTTTTAGCGGTCTTAAGGTACATAAGACCCCTTATTCCAGCCACCATCTGCAAGTCACCTTGTTTGTACTAGGATGGTGATAAGAATCACAGAGGTTGGACCAGCAGCAAAGAATGAGTGGTACAGACAACAAACGCTTGCTGAGAGGTGCAGAGAGGGAAAGATCACTTCAGGCTGGGGTTACCTAGAGACGGCCTCCCCTTGTTGGAGAGTTGTGAGACCTTTTAGCGGTCTTAAGGTACATAAGACCCCTTATTCCAGCCACCATCTGCAAGTCACCTTGTTTGTACTAGGATGGTGATAAGAATCACAGAGGTTGGTCACCAGCAGCACACAGTTAATCCTTTTTTTTTTTTTCCTCCTCCTAATTCCTTCAAGAATTATTTCTTCTGCCTGGAGTTATCCTCCCTGATCTTTGTGTAGCTGGCACCTTCTTTTATCATCTCAAACATGCTTCCTTAGAGAAGCCTCCTTTCCTGGCCACTTGATCTGAAATAACACCCCTCCATACCACAGCACCCTCTTTTAAAAACCTTAAAATTTATTTATTGTTTATCTTGTCCTGTCAGATTGTAAGCTCCACAGGATCAGGGGCTTTGTCTCATGTGCGCGCATGTGTGCGTGTACATATGTACAGGTGCCTAAAGCAGTAGCTCATGTACAATGAGGGTTCACATATTTGTTGAATTAATAAGTGAATTAATCATGCCCAGTACTGTTTAACATGAGAGTTTTAGGGAAACGGCAGCTTATAAAGAGATGAGGCAACAAGAAAGAACATGTACACTGAGGTTGGTTAAAGGGATTCCTTTTAAGATGGTTTTTCGGTAAAAATGTCTTGTGGCAGGTTGCCTGGAATATCTGATGTAATGATGTATTTTCTTAAACTGAATTCACATTGTAGAAATATACATAACTAAATGCTGCAAGCTGGTTCCAATGACAATAAAGTAAATTGGACTTTAGTTTAACTAATTCTTTTACTACTGACCAGAAGAGCTTTGTGGAAGAGGTTTGCTGATTGTCAGGTACCTCACATCTCAGGACAGATTTTTTTTAAATAACAGTTTTATTGAATTATAACTCACATACATAAAATACACCCATTTAAAGAGTGTAATTTGATGATAGTTTTTAGTATATTCACAGTTATTTACAACCATTCCCACATTTTTATCATAGAATATTTTTATCACCTCAAAAGGAAACCCTGTACCCTTTAGCTATCATCCCCTCATTTCCCAGCTCCATCCCCCAGCCCTAGGCAATAACTAACCTTCTTGTTGTTTGTATAGATTTGCCTATTCTGGACATTTCTTGTAAATGGAATTATACAATATGTGGTGTTTTGTAACTAACTTTTTTACTTCATATAATGTTTTCAAGATTCATCTATGTTGTAGCATGTATCAGTACTTTATTCCTTTTTATGGCCAAATAATACTCTACAGATATCATTTTTATTTGTCAGATGATAGACATTTGGGTTGTTTACACCTTTTAGCTATTATGAATAATGCCTCTATAAATATTTGTGCACAGGTTTCTCTGTGGACATATGTTTTCATTTCTCTTGGGTATGTACCTGGGGGTAGAATTGCTCGGAGATATGGTGACTTTGTTTAACCATTTGAGGAACTATTTTCCCAGGTGGTACCATGTTAACATTCCTGCCAGCAGGTGTATGAGGTTCAGAATAGACTTTCAAGCAACAGGCCAACTTGACTAAGGTTTCATCACATCTATAAAATGTTAGAATATGTTCTTGTATTACCTTGCAAAGCATTTAGTAAGTAACAAGAATTAAACCACATTGATGAAAGTGAATTTTGATTTCTGTGTTACATGTGTACAAGTTACCATTAAGTGTTCCATAATACAAGAACATGAACACACAGGTAAGTGTAGGAAAGCAGGAAGAAAATATTTTTATAGTATAGTCAAAATTATACTCAGCATGGGAAAACTGTTCTGACATTTTTCTCAAGTCCAAACTGTTCCTCAAGAAAATTCAACATTTCTCTCATGGAAGGATTTAGGAGCAGGTAAATACAATCTATATGAAAGTACTGGTAGAAGGGGTTGGTTTAGATGACCTTGAAGTTTCTTTTAGGCTTATCTGATCTTGAGATCTAAACTCAATTTTTATTACAAGCTGCTAAACCCTCCGGCATTGAAGGTTAGTTTCGTCATTGGTGAATTTTGAATCACTCAATTTCCTGTTGTGATTCTTGAAGTTTAGTTCAAAGGACAAAAACAAATCTAACTTAATACAAAACAACTAATAGGAGAAAGTTGGCAAGTTCACACAGATATTCAACTGAAAAGCAAAAGGCTTAGCTTGGTAACCAAAACTTGTTTCAACTCTACTATGTAATATGGTAAGGAGCAGGGAGTTACTTGTGAAATTTCCTGCAATTAACTTTGCCCCAGGGCATGCATGTACTGTGCAATAGATATCCATATTTTTATTATAACAGCAGTTCCCAGATGAAATTCAGATTTATACTCATCATAACCTGATAATAAACAATGTTTATGCTTATTCCTCCACCACCCCTCACCAACTCCACAAAAGAAAATTGATTTCTGGCAGCCCATTTGACTCCTTGCCTCTGTTCTCCTCCTGTTTTCCTTTGCCAAGTGTACATGCAGTTTGTTCATTCAGAAGCTCAAAATTGGTATAATTGTAGTTTAATCACCCAGTAATTTAAAATTTTATATTTAATCTTGAAAGAGAGCATATTATAGTGGTTAATTTTGTAAAGAAGCTTGTCATCAATATGAAGCTGTCTATTGAGTTTGAAGTTACTATTGTTACTCTTTGTGACATTAAAAGGAAAGTAGCAGATGCCATCACAAAGTTGATTCATTTTGGCTTCCTGTATGATGGCATCTTTTTTTTTTTTTTTTTTACATCCCTTCGTGCTCTTGCAGGCAGGAATGATAAAAGCTCTGGAAAACTTAAAATTCAGCCAAAGGGATCTGGATTTCAATTTCAAAAACAACCGTAATTTTAAAGACTGATGAAAGGAAAGTTCATTAAGCCATAGGTAGCTTGTTTTCTGTTTTCCTTTTTACTCAAATATATTTTATCCATAGTTGTGTTTTCACCCCACACTCCTGGAAGCTCAGGTACCTTCACTGCAGTACAGCTTCAGTTTCCCTCCCGCCATTCTGAGCCATGCATACTTGACCCTCGCAAATTGTGTTTCTCTCTCCGACTTTCGTTTTACTCATTTCTTGACTGACTTGGTAAATTACTTATTTGTGGATTAAGTTGTGGACAAGTAATGTAGCAGACAATTTTCATATAAAAATTATAATTTTATAAATTATAAATTTATAAAGTTTATAATTTTTAATTTATAAACTTTATAATTTATAAAGTTTATAATTTTATTCTCACCTTTAGGGTTGTTAGCCCATGGACTGGATAGTCCTCTTATTTTGCTGGTGAGAAAAATCAACATTTGGGAAATTATTTCCCGTAGAGTCATTTGCTGGGGGCGGTCAATAACAGACAGATGAGTTTGACTACAACAAAAGGAATGCTTCAGGAACTTTGGCATTAGAATTAGGAGAAACAGTGCTTCTTTTACTAGGCATTTAGAAAAATTTTAAATCATAAATTTACTTAATAGTACTATGCTGTAACCTAATGATTTTAAGCGGCTAAATGAATTTAAGCCTTTTCATGTTGGAAATACATTGTTATTACATACCTCTTTTCAGTCAGGTAGCCTGTGAATCTTTCCAAACAATTCAAATTTTGGCTGAGGGTAACTTTATCTTAAAATAATGCTTTATGCTGCATGAGTGTTTGCTAGCTATGTTTCTAGACATTTTAGTATAGTTGCAGAGGTAAGAGATACATTTATCTATCTGCATGGATGATTGAGTGGCCAGCAACCACTGTTTCAACAGGCTTGAGAACTCAGTATTGATCCATCCATGTTGGAATCACAAATATCATCCTGCCTTTGGAACAGCTGGATGTCATTATGAGTCTCCTAGACAGACCCAGGTAGAGCAGTTTCTTTCTAGTACTATGGAGAAAAGTCAGCTGTAGTAGATAAAGAAGAAATATGCTGAGTTATGGACTTGATGGTTTCCTCAATGCTAGCTCCATGATCCACCTCCTTTTTCTGCTTGTAAATATTTAGGTTTGGTGTTGGCGTGTGCCCAAAGAGTTTAATTAGCTATACATAGAAAAATGGGGCTTTCTTGGGTTGAACAACCTAGCAGAAATTCATTAAAAACACCACGTTCACATTCACTGACAGTCAGCATTAGAACCATGGAGTGGTCCAGGCTTTGTGGATCATGGGATATGAGCCAGGCTATGGTCCTGAAAGACAGCCACAGCCATGTTTTTCTTTCTTTGGGGCTGTAGCTTCAAGGGCTCCATTGTGATTTTATGGACTTGTTTTCTCTTCATTTGCTTGTGATCACTGTGTCTAGGTAAAGTCTTTCCCCATGCATGGTCATTTATCTTATAATTGCATGAAGTTATCTTGTTCTTTTCTGACATTAAAGACAAACTAAATTATTGCCTAGTAATTTAAAGCTTTAATAATGAGTTTTAGTATGACTGTAAGAATACCCAACTAGCTAATTATACATTAACTGCCCTCATTTCTAGAAGGGTAATAACAAATCCTACTACCGTGTTTTAGCTTGCAATCTTTTAAGGTAAGCAGGGTCATACCAGGCTTAAATCAGGATGAACTGACCTCTCAAGAACACCTAAGTACGGTGGGAAGTGTTTTGAGATCGACATGGCAACAAGGGGAATTTTTTTGGTGAACAAAAGTCTGTTTTCTTCATTCTGATCTATGTAGTAGCATTCATTTCCTTCTGCAGATCTCTACGGTTTAAATACACTGTGGAGAGGGAGTTGCAATTAGGCAGTGGATGGAAGATGATTTTCTAAGACAGTGGAATGCTTTAAAACGTTCCATGTTATAAAACTACACACCTCTGGTTGGTGACCTGGTGATCTGGCACTTAGCAGGATATATCTGGTATTCCACCAGGTTTTAATTAGTACCCTATGTCTTTGACATTGCTCTTTCCCACATATAACAGGAATACCTGTTTTTAACTTGGAATACTTAAAAAAGTGTAATGGTAGTGTAGTGAGATTAAGTATATCTCTCAGGAATATTGCAAAAATTCTTCAAGTGTTTGCTGATTCTTATTGATTCCTCCTGATTGGTCTCTCTCTTTTTTTAAGAGGTGTGAGGAGAGAAGAGTTTTGTTTTTTGCATGCATGACCCTCTTCATGAGACTTTATTCTATCCTTAAAAGATCCGCATGGACTAACACGAGATCCCGTGTACATCTAATGAGTTTCACACCCTTTGTATATTTTATCCACACAGAAGACCCTCTCAGTTAAGTGATTGGATACATTCTTGAATATATCATCTGGGATACTGGTTTGCTGTATGTATTATTCCATTAAAGCATGTTAGCATTCAGTGGCCAGCTGGTTCTGTGTCACAGCACCACACAAGTCTTTGTGGTGGTCTGCTTCAGCTTGCCACATGTGTGCCCTCAAACAGCTAGTAAGAGAATATTTAATCTCAAGGCCATTTCTTTTCTCAAATCTACCTGCCTATCTGAAGGCATTCCTCCTAATTGGCTTTATTGAGGTTTTCCTCTAGGGGATGTCTGTCACCTTTTAGGGCCCACTGCTTACTCAGTCTTTCATACATAACAACTGCTTGATTATATGCAATGCTGATCCTCCAGCTGAAGAGAGGTATAGGTTTCTGGCTCCTCCTCCTTTTAGGGGGTAGAATTTCACTGTTTTTAGTATTCAAAGACTACAAGCAGAAGAAAATTAAAGTAAAAGACTCAAATTCATCATTAATAGTGCAACTTCTTAAGAGCTGACAAGAGTAGAAAAGTAAAGGTCTATTAATTAACCCAAAATTCTTAGATAACCTGAACAAATCTGGAAATTTTATTTGTCCTGTTTCAGTCTTATAAACTTTGACCACATATATGTCAGTGTGTTTTCATACATATAGATACCACCCCCCCAAAAAAAAGGACAAAAAAAAAAACCTTGAGCAAATGAAATGGAATTTTGATTGTTTTTATTTTGAACATGTAACTATAAATTCATGGCTTGCTTAGCAATATGATGAATTAATTACAGTTCCTTATAAGATGAGCAAAGTCAATCAATGGGATTTTGAAAGGTCAGCTGATGATTTTCTCTAGCCAATCAAGGATAACATGGGTTTGTTTGGTTTTTAAAAATTATTGTATTTATTTATTTTTGGCTGAGTTGAGTCTTGGTTGCTGCGCGCGGGCTTTCTCTAGTTGCGGTGAGCAGGGGCTACTCTTCGTTGCGGTGCGCGGGCTTCTCATTGCGGTGGCTTCTCTTGTTGTGGAGCACGGGCTCTAGGCGCGCGGGCTTCAGTAGTTGCGGCACGCGGGCTCAGTAGTTGTGGCTCATGGGCTCTAGAGCACAGGCTCAGTAGTTGTGGCGCACAAGCTGAGTTGCTCCGTGGCATGTGGGATCTTCCTGGACCAGGGATCGAACCTGTGTCCCCTGCATTGGCAGGCGGATTCTCAACCACTGTGCCACCAGGGAAGCCCCAGATAACATGGTTTTAATTCCCAGGTGATCTCAACTTATTTAGCCATTAGCTTCAACTATAATGGCCGAAAGCCATGGAAAGAGGAGGTCACAGTCATTGGTTCTGGTTCACTAGAATCTACTTCTTGTGGGTTTTTACCCAGCTTTTTACCTCTCTAATTGTGAGCAGGACTTTTCCTTTCTTCCTCTCCTTTTAGCCCTGCTCCCTATTGAATTACAAAACAGTTAAATACCTTAAGGAGTCGTGGCTAACTCAGTGATTCTGAGCTTTGGAAGCCAGGAGTCCTCCAGGAGGGAGAAGGTCAGTAAAATGTAAGTTTGTTTAGATAGTATGCTTCTGGAGTACGAAGTTTTGTAGGAAAAGAAAAGGAACTTGCTCTTGATGGGAAATGACCTGAGTGTTTTAAGGAAGTGTTCTCTGATTCCAAAGGTAAGAGTTTGGAGGCTGGAAGGCCATCCAGAGGTGGTTGTCCTAATCCAGGTCTAGAAAGATACATTGGGCTTGATGTAGTTACATGCCAGTGGAAACAGAAGAGGAACTAGAGGCATTTCGCTAGGATTAATAGTGAGTCTGGGAAATTGACTGAGTACATGGAATAAAGGAGGAAGGCCTAACCAAGGTCCTTCCAGAGGTTTGGAGCCGTCGATCTAGGCTTTAGGAGAAAGGAGTAGGTTTTCAGGGAAATAATTTTAGGCATGTTTAAGACCAGAAATGTAAAGGACCAATTAGAAGGATTTGCTAGTTATCAGCATAGACTTATTTCTTTAAAAATGTGAGATGATGAGCTTCCTGGAGTAAGAGTATAAAATACACTCTTTGTATTAATACAAAGACCACAGAATTCACATTGCTGAGCAAGTGGCTGATGTCTTTGCAAACAAGTTTTTCTGTATGTTTTTTGTTTGTTTGGCTTTAAAAAGAACGAACCCAGGGCCTCGGACATCTGGGGAACAAGGCATAGGGTGAGAAAAGGGGGAAGGATAGGTGGCATTGGAGAAGGGAGGAGGGCTATGATGGCTGGTGGTACCTGGCCGTGACTGTGCTGTACCATGGTGGTGTTTTGAGTCACAGCATTTGGGGTGTTAAATCTGAAAAACAAAGATTATGCAAGTTCAAGTCTCTGAGAGGACTGCCAGCTTGGTAATTGTGGTTCCTGATGGGGCTGACCAAGTCAAGCTTTGGCATCCACAGGGTTTTAACCTGAAGGTAGCAGTATGCTTTACAAAGGTTTCCATTTTAATGTTCAAAGGAAATAGAGGAAGAAGAAATAACTTACGGTCACTGGTTCATAAACAGCCAAGAATAAAACATGAGATATGTGATTCATCCCCTCCTGAGTGTCTTCTCTTTGAAGCCATGTACCCATCTTTTTGTGAGTCACCTGGAGTAGGGTGGCTTTACTTTAAGAATTGGTACGGGGCTGATGGCGCAGTGGTTGAGAATCCGCCTGCCAATGCAGGGGACACGGGTTCGATCCCTGGTCCGGGAAGATCCCACGTGCCACGGAGCAAGTAAGCCCGTGCGCCATAACTACTGAGCCTGCGTTCTAGAGCTCGCGAGCCACAACTACTGAGCCCGAGTGCCACAACTACTGAAGCCCACATGCCTAGAGCCCATGCTCCACAATGAGAGAAGCCACTGCAATGAGAAGCCCACGCGCTGCCATGAAGAGTAGCCCCCCGCTTGCCACAACTAGAGAAAGCCCACGCACAGCAACAAAGACCCGACACAGACCAAAAAAAAAAAAAAAATTGGTGCATTTTTGTGTGGGTGATTCATTTTAATTATTAATATGTATTCCTTGAGGGATACAGGTAGCTGAAATTTCTTCTGAGAAGATGGTATATTTGTATTAATATTTTAGTCCTTTGATGTAGTTTGAAGCCTATTTTATAGTCATTTTTAGAAATGTGTATTTCTTCTTGTAAGGAGCTGCAGTATTCTCTTTTTGCAGATGAAGAAATTGAGATGCAGAGAGGAAGAGACCTGCTTTCCTACCTATAGTTTGGAATACCTCCACCTGGAGGGAGTGATGGTGACAGCAGTGTGCAGAAAAAGGGCAATGAAAGGGTCAGGGAGGGCTACTAAATTAGAGCCTCTTCAGCAGCTTAGCTGCCAAGACCTAAACATTTTCTTGAGCTAGAGAACCCACAGGCACATAGCTCTTCCCATTTGGTCTCTGGGGTTAGGAGTGTGTAGAGTAGGTAGTGCATTTCTGCACACGTATCACAAACATGCAGATGCTAACCAACCCTAAAGCAGAATCCCTGGGGTAGGTATGAGGCCTCAGCATGCATATTTTGAAAAAAAAAAAACCCTGTGGGTAATTTTAATGGACGAACAGCCAGGACCTAGACTTGCCCAAGAACCATTGCTCTAGACTGAGTGGGGTAGATGCTGCTTTTGATGAGAGATAAGTATAATTTGAGTGTTTTTAAAAATTAAATATGGATATAAATCATTAGTTTATATGCCTAAGCTGAACTATGAGTGTTGTAATATTGTTAACATTAATACTGTAAGATCAGGTTGAAGAATCAGTCCTAATGGCCTGCATTTTGGTAAGTGCTGATTTAGTCCAAGGCAAAAGTAAGAGCTGTTTGCTCATGGTAAACCATACTTATCAGGGTTCTTGGGACTTTCTTTAAAAATTAAGGTATCCGGGGTTTCCCTGGTTGGTGCAGTGGTTGAGAGTCCGCCTGCCAATGCAGGGGACACGGGTTCGTGCCCCAGTTCGGGAAGATCCCACATGCCGCGGAGCTGCTGGGCCTGTGAGCCATGGCCACCGAGCCTGCGCGTCCAGAGCCTGTGCTCTGCAACCGGAGAGGCCACAACAGTGAGAGGCCCGCATACCAAAAAAAAAAAAAAAAATTAAGGTATCCAGTAATGGGAGCACCTGACTGTAATCTCTAGATTGTGTGATCCATGTCTGGTTCTCTCCCTTCCAAAAAGTGGAAGGTCAGTGTTTTTTTTAAAAGTCTTTGGAACTGATAGATGTTTTATATTATTAACAATTCTAGGGGGAAAAAATTTTATTATTATGGATTTTTCCAAAGATGAGTATCTTTATTTCATTCTTGGTTTATGGTTTATTTCTCTTCTGCTAGAATATTTATCTTGAAAGAAGATTTTGTGCACATCTGCATGTTTGAGAGATATTTCTTTGGGGAGGAACCTCTCAATGGTAGTCATTCTGTTAGCCACTTTCAGGAATACTTTACTGCTTTAAAATGGCCATGGCAACAACATCCTGGCCTTCAAAAGCTGTCATCTTTACCCAAAACTGGGCTGCGTACTTTTCCTTTCCTGCTTTTCTGTTCTAGAGGTGTGACTCAGCACATCTGTAAAATGGATCAAAAGTATGTTGATGTAGGAAGACAGTAGACACAGGAAGGAGAAACCAATAATTGAGGGTTCTTTTTTTTTTTTTTTTTTAATTGAGGGTTCTTTTATTTGTTTGGAACAAATACATAGGCAAAGCCACTTATTGGTAGCTTGAAAAACTTAAAAGTAATGGTGAGGGGTATAAAATCTTTTCCTGGAACACATGAAACACCTAGTTATGAGACATGTTGTCTGCAGTATTTCTCAAGTCCTGAAGTGCTTCTGAACTTAAAACCTGCAGTTTATTTTTTTTTTCAAGTTTTTTGTTGTTTGATAGGAACATTCAGCTGTTAATCTTTTGGGGGCAGCACCAATAATGCTGATGTGGCAGGAGAGGCCCCCAGTTTACTCCTGAACATTCTCTGCTTAGAGACCATCCTGTTGGCCTTGAACATGTGAGAAAGAAAAACTTTGGGGAGGAGGGTGGCCATTTCTGAGGGTATCCAGTTTTGATGCAGAGATATGGGGAGCTTTTGCCATCATGGTTGAGACAGTGTTCCTTTTATCCACTAACAGAAGCAGTGTAGTGCATAAGCCCAGGTTTGAAACCCAGCCCCTTGGACAAGTTACCTAACCTCTCTGTGCCTCATTTTCCCCATATACAAAATGGAGATAGTAATGGTACCTACCTCATTGGCTGTAGTGAAATTAAGAGTGTATATAGGGGCTTCCCTGGTGGCGCAGTGGTTGGGAGTCCGCCTGCCGATGCAGGGGGCACGGGTTCGTGCCCTAGTCTGGGAGGATCCCACGTGCTGTGGAGCGGCTGGGCCTGTGAGCCATGGCCGCTGGGCCTGCGCGTCTGGAGCCTGTGCTCCGCAACGGGAGAGGCCACAACAGTGAGAGGCCCGCGTACCGCAAAAAAAAAAAAAAAAAAAAAAAAAGAGTGCATATGTAAAGTGTTTACAAGGCCTGGCTTGTAGTAAGGGCTATGTAAGTGTAAACTCTTGCTGCCATTACTATTACTGTTACTGTAACTCTGCTTTGGGATCATGTTCAATTTGTAAAACTTGGGGTTCACACCTCTTGTTTTTTCTTCTTAATTTGCTTACCTTTTAGAATTTTCTACCATTGCCTTGATAACCCACCCACTTAAGGATAAAGAGAGGAAAATTTTTTTCAGACTTTCCATGTTTTATTAAATGTTTCAAACATATGCAAAAGTAGAAAGGACACATTTATATGCAAATGCTATTTTTAAAGGCAAAAAAAGTAAAGTGTCATTTGAAGTGTGAAAAGTAGAAATTACAAGCCTTTTGCTTTGACATAACTTTTTTTTAATTTTTATTTTAATTTTTTATTATTTTCCTTTTTTTTTTTTTTTTTTTTTTGGGCTATGTCAGGTCTTAGCTGGGGCACACAGGATCTTCATTGAGGCCTGTGAGATCCTTCATTACAGTGCGTGGTCTCTTCGTTGTGGCACTCGAGCTTCTCTCTAGTTGTGGCCTGCGGGTTTTCTCTCTCTAGGTGTGGCGTGTGGGCTCCAGAGCGCATGGGCTCTGTAGTTTGCAGCACACGGGCTCTCTCGTGGAGGCATGCAAGCTCGATAGTTGCAGTGCATGGGCTTAGTTGCCCCACGGCATGTGGGATCTTAGTTCTCTGACCAGGGATTGAACCTGTGTTCCCTGCATTGGAAGGCAGATTCTTTACCACTGGATCACCAGGGAATTCCAACATAACTTTTAAAATATTCTTATGCATAACTTTTAAAATATTTTTATGCCTCATACTGTGTACATCATTGTAATTCTAGAGAACATAATATTTTACAGACTTTCTCTATTCAGCATTAGAACATAAGCATTTTTCTCTGTCCCTTAGCCTTTACAAATAGTTTCAATGATTTTATACCATGAATAGTTATTGGTTTGTTAAATATGTTGCTTCCTTTAATATATATATATGTAAAACAGCAGTGAAAATCCTGCCACAGATGGTTGGGGTTATGTTGCAAGATCATTTTTGTTTTGCTTTTTTGATTAAGGATCTCTGCATTTGTTTCCTGGTACGTGGGACTTTTACTTTAATGTGGTTCTTTGGAAAGTTGGCCTTATCAGTAATACCAAGTCCCTAACTTGGGGTTGAAGGTAAACCTGCTCTGTGTTAGTATCTGGTGCATGAGGATAGGACTGTGCTGGCTGTCATGAAGTACAGCCAGCACAGTCCATATATCACTCTGTAGACCTGAGTGGTCCAATATGGGATCTACTAGCCACATGTAGTTATTTAAATTTAAATTAATTAGAATTAAAGATGAAAGATTTAGTCCTCACAGTCAAACCAGCTATATTTCACGTGCTCAGTAGCCACATGGCTACCATATTGGTAGCAGATACAGATCATTATCATCATTGCAGAAAGTTCTATTGAATAGTGCAGCTCTAGGTTTTTTTTGACTGCTCAGTTTTTTTACCTTATAGTGACAAGGATGATCTGCTTCTCATAGGATTTTCTAGAGCAGAGGTCAGCAAACGTTGGCTGCCTGATTTTGTATATAGTTTTATTGGAACACAGCCACACCCATCTGTTTATCTGTTATCTATGGCTGCTTTTGTGCTAGTGGCAGGGCTGAATGTTGAGTAGCTGTGACAGACCAAATGTGGCCCACCAAGCCTAAATTAGTATTTACTCTGGCCCTTTACGAAAAAGTTTGCTGACCCCTTTTATCTAGACCAGGGTTTCTCAACCTCAGCACTATTGACATTTTGGTCCCAGATAATTATTTGTTGTGAAGGGCTATCCTGTGCATTGTATTGTAGGATGTTTAGCAGCATCCCTGGCCTCTGTCCACTAGATGCTAGTGGCACCCCTACACCTTCCCCCACCCGGTTGTGACAACCAGAAATTTCTCTACACATTGCCAAGTGGCCGCTGGGAAGCAACATCACCCCTGGCTGAGAATCATTAATCTAAAGTGACATGGCTTGACAAAACATTCACTTACAATACTGCATGAGAGTGCTCACTCTAAAACAGAATCCATTAAAAAAGCAGAATAAATTGAAGAGTAGTTTCTTTGCTACTATACTTCAGCATTCCCTCTTGAAACAGAAATGTTTTTTATAAAACACGATGAGTAACTAGAGTGGGCAGAGAGATGGAAGCGCTAAGGTTCCACAGTTCACTGTCTGCTAACTGAGCAGCAAATAGAATGGAGTTAGAGCATCTCTGAAGTTATGTGGATGTGTGGTTTATTTTACAGGTTTTCAAGCCCTACTTCCTTTATAAAACACTAGGTAACTGCAGGGTTTTTGTTGTTTTTGCTGTGTATGTAGACGTACACCCAGCACCTTGTGCTGAATCTAGTAAGAAGGGAGTTGTTAATGTTTATTAAAATGATTATTAATAAAAGCAGTAAATTGGTACTTATCTGTCTTATGATTGTTTATGATTTTAAGTGGTTCATATAGGTTCCTACCTCATTACCGAGAATAATTGAAAAACTGGTTATATTTACCTCCATTAGAAGTTAGGAGAATTGAATTAAATGTCAAGGCTTATATAATTATATTCAGTTCTTTTAAGATCTGGTGCTTGAATACTTTCAGAGTGGGGATTTTCAAAGCTGTAGAAAATGGCGATGTTAAGAAATTAACTTCTTGCTTTGTAAGAATGTAGAGTGCTGTACAGTATTGGGGTACAAGTTTTAATAAACCATGTAGTATTTCTAAAATCTCAGTTTACAGAGTGGAGTGAATTCGAATTGGGACAGTTGCCTTTCAAAGAGAATACCAAGTGTGCCTGGTTCTTCAAATTAAAATTAAATTTAAAAATTGGTATTGAAAGGAATATATAAGTCACATGTAATGGACCACTGTTTTATGAAAAAATATCAGTGTAGTTAAATATGTTGACTACTGAATTCAAGTGAATTTTAGGTGAACTTGCTTGTTCCGTGCATGATATATTTCTTGCTTGTTTTTCAGATCTTACCAATATATTTGAGTCCTTCCTGCCCCAGTTGTTGGCCTATCCCAACCCCATAGATCCTCTCAATGGTGACGCTGCAGCTATGTACCTCCATCGACCAGAAGAATACAAGCAGAAAATTAAAGGTAAGGCAAGTAGCTTAGCCTGGAGACAGAAGAACTTAAGTCTGTTAGGTTTTGATCATTAAAAGCCCTTCTTAGTTACTTGTAATTTTTCTCAGGCCTAAAAAGAGACAGCTGTGGGCCGGAACAGAGCTACTAGCCTCTGTAGGTTCAAGGGTCAGAGACACCTTTAGAAAGCTGGAGGTTTCAGCAAGAAAGAAGAGAGAGAAAGCAAAAAAGGAAAGATGAGGAAATGGGTGACTTATTAGTTGGGTGGTAAGTAGACATAACCCTGCCAGAAATCCCTGTGACCCCCCTATATGAAAGAACCTTTGCTTTCATTTGCTTCCTCTTGTCTTAGAAAATTAGAAAATTGGACTGGAGAGTAAAGTATTAATTGAAAGGCATAGTCTCACATTGGTTTATAAATGGAATCATCCTGGCCCTTCAGGACAGCAATTAACTTTGGGAGTTGGGAAATAGTTACCAAATTCATCTTTGGACTTTGTTTTATTATATCATTTTACCTGTTGAATAAAAATTACCCAACTGGCTTCTTTTCTTGGTCCCATACTGATTTGCTTACATTTTGGGAAGTTTACATCTAAGGCACATTTCTACTGCAGATACCTGGCTCCAGTGCCCTGGTGCTATGGATTTTTCTATTAAAACTTAAAATGTGCTGTTAAAGTTTAGAAATGTGCAAATGGTAGTAGCACTAGTTAGCTCATCCTTTAAGATTTAGGATCCTGTTTTCCCATTCTCAGTTTACAGGCTAATGGGACACGAATTTCATTAAAATGAAAATGTGGTTGTGAAAGAACAGCTAAAGCTACACACAGGGTTACCAGCATTCACCACGTTGTCCTTTTACCTCTATGTATGTTTGAGAACTTTCAAAGTGAAAAGTCTAGATACATAAAGTTCCACCAGAAAGGAGAGGAGTTCAAAGTCCATGAAAATAGGCCTACTCTTCTTAACAAATGGCAGGCATTGGTATTTCCCCAGTTTTTAGCTTGACTCGTTCATCTGCGTAGCAGCTCAGAACATGAGCCTCTGCAAAGTGTATAGCCCCTCTGAGTACATTTGCAGGAGATGGCAGTAGAAATAATTTATGAGAGCCCAGAATGCATAGGTCTTCACTCTTAAATAGGAAAGTATGAGACAGGATGGGAGCATCTGGGCCTATTTGTTGAACAGTAGTTTTTCCTTTTCTTCGTCTTCTCATTCTTCCCTGGTCTCTTAGGGTATTGTTTGGTACTTTTTGTTGAGATAAAGTGAAAATAAATCTACTCTAATTAACTTACTTAGGTCTCAGGTGCTTTGCAAATTAATATCTAATTTACGTAACCAGACATAGCCAAAGAAACGTAATTCAAGAAAACATGTATTTCATTTTTAACCAGATAAAATTCTATTATGAGACTGTCTTACTTTGACATAAGAATCACTTAACAGTGTCTGCAACCCACAGATATTTCTGTGCAGAGCATATTTCTATAGTTCTTGTATTCATTATGCCTCTATTTAACACTATTCCTGTTTTAGTACATATCTGTTATAGTCCCAGTTACAAAAGGAACCTAACCTACGTTTTTATCTTTGAACAGCAAGCTCTAGCTTAGGGGGCTCTAGATTTCTGAAACATTAGTGTTGGCTATCACTTCCTTAGTAATCTGAGAAGATCATGACTATCAGACCTGAGCTCACCCCAGCTTCCTACCTTTATATATATCTGCCCCCCCCCAACCCCCACCAATCTTTTCTTTGTTTCTTCCTACAGGAAATAAGAGATCTTATTTCTCGGACCCAGTCCCCCCACCAACATGATCTTGTTCTTTATTTATCCTTCCTCCTAGCACTGTTGGTCTTCCTTCTCCTCCTGGTTACCCACCACCCCCATACTCAAAGGTATCCCCATGTCAGAAGCCTTTATCTGTTTCTGTGGACTCCTTTAGGAGTCCTGCTGTTTGTTTCCCCTCCTCTCTCCTCTTTTTTTTTTTTTTTTTTGTGTGGCTGTATTGGGACTTCACTGCTGTATGCAGGCTTTCTCTAGTTGCGGCGAGCAGGGGCTTCTCCTGTTGCAGAGCACGGGCTCTAGGCGTGCGGGCTCAGTAGTTGTGGCTCACGGGCTCTAGAGTGCACTCAGTAGTTGTGGCGCAGGGGCTTAGTTGCTCCACAGCATGTGGGATCTTCCCGGACCAGGGCTTGAACCTGTGTCCCCTGCATTGGCAGGAGGATTCTTAACGACTGCACCACCAGGGAAGTCCTCCTCTCTTCTTAATCATTTGGATTTTTCTCATGACCCATTTTCCTCTCTGCAGCTTTGGTATTTTACCCCTTACCTTTCTGAAAACTTTTCTCGTTCCATTCCTAAACGTGATCATTCTCATAAGATTTGGGTCCTTCGGCCCCTCTCTCCCTCCCCCACCCGTTAGGGAGCTAATTCACCCCTTAACCGCTTTAGATAATCCCCTCCAGGTAGTCAGTTTCCACACCTGACATCAGAGGTCAGTGTATGTAACCTTTCTTACCGTGAACATGATTCATATTTAGTTGGCGCTATTTTATCTTGTAAATATTGGACTGTCTGGGCTTCCCTGGTGGCGCAGTGGTTGAGAGTCCGCCTGCCGATGCAGGGGACACGGGTTCGTGCCCCGGTCTGGGAAGATTCCCACATGCCGCGGAGCGGCTGGGCCCGGGAGCCATGGCCGCTGAGCCTGCGCGTCTGGAGCCTGTGCTCCGCAATGGGAGAGGCCACAACAGTGAGAGGCCCGCGTACCACAAAAAAAAAAAAAAGAAAGAAAAAAGAAATATTGGACTGTCTGTAGGATGGGGCACCGTTGGAGCTGTCTAAAGATATGTCACTTCTCAAAAACCTTCCCTGAGTGGCATCTTAGCCTGACATTCAGGACTCTCTGTTGCTGTGTGTGATCTACATCTTTGCCTTTACTCCTCTAAATGTATCAATATGTAACACACAAATTGGATGAATTTCAGATACCCAACTGTATCTGCTTCCTTAGTTCTTCAGGGAGAGTTTTCAACCATACAGAAAAACAGAGTGACTTAACTAGTACCTACTATCCAACTGTAGCAAAACCTGTACATTTTGCCTTACTTGCTTCAGATTTTTTAAAAGAAAGAAAACAAATGTAGTTCTCTCTTAATGTGTTTTAATATCCCAGCCACTTCCTTCTCCCATGTGCTTTGGCGAGGCTGTCTATGCCTTTCCCCTGGAGTGGCGTCTCCTATGCTGCAGCTGCCAGAGCTGCTTCAAGGGTCAGTGCAGATACTGCCTTCCTGGCTCTCGGGCCACAGTCCCTTCCTCCTGCTTCCCATTGATGGCACTTAAGCCCCTAACTGCTTTTATCTTTCTGTGTTTCCTGCTCATTAGTGACCTTGCTCTTCATTTTTCTATCTCCTGAAAGGCCTTGTCCCAGTAAGCACTTAATACACATTGGTCTCCTTGAATATAGTGAAGAAGGCTGATAGTGTCGACTTACAGTGTCCAAGAGCCAAAGTGCAGCAACTTCTTTCTACAAAGGAAGAAAAAGTAGCCAACCCAATAGAGAATAAAAATACAATTTCTAAGACTTTAGTAAACATTTCTCTCACTCTCAAAAAAATGAAGGCAAGTTCCTACCTAGCCAGGGGCTTTTGAAATCTCATTATCTCAGCATAAAATTTTGCTCCAATGAATCTGTAGGGGTGTAAGTCAGAAGCCTGCAAACTTTTTCTGTAAAGGCCCAGATTTGGCCACATATGGTCTCTGTCACATACTCATTCTTTCTTTCTTTCTTCCTTTTTAACAGCCCTTTGAAAATATAGAAAATAATCTTAGCTGGCCCTGCACTGCATCATTCAGACTTGGCCCATATACCTTCTCTTCTAGTCCCTGCAACTCCATAGGAGGAAAAACAAAGCATTTGGACGTGAGGATGTGTTTTTCTGGATAGGATTCTGTCCTGTCTTTTCATATTGTGTGTAGGCTACTTACTTGAAAAACCATCTGCACCTAGAGTTTTAGGAAAACGTTTAATTGTGTATTCAGCAGTTCTTAACATTTTTTTCAGCTAGCAGATACAGCCTAGGCTATAGCATCATAAATCTTCAGGTAAATAAATTAATAGGTGGTAAAGTCACTCAGGCTAGCTGTGTCCCCAGGTAGCAGCTCATTCCTGAGCAGATTGAGAGACTGTCTTCACCAGCTGCTTCAAAAACCTGACAGGCAGGATCTGTTTAGACTAAAATCTATTTCTAAAATAACAGATTTGGGCTGACTGTAATTATAACTGCAAATCTAAAAATGATGGGGGATTTCCTTATAAATTACTATGGAATCATAACTAGTCTTGTTCTATCTGGGGGGTGAATAGTTTTATTAACATAGAAAGTAAAAGAAAATGTGAGGTTTACATTTCCCCAGTCCATCAAGTTTGGAGGAGTGCAGCCATATCAGTAGGCAACAAGGAGAGAGTGAGAGTGCCCTGGCTGGAAAACTGGGGCCTGGTTAACCCCAGACACTGTCCTGGATGTCTGTCGACCTTTCTGAGCCTTGCAGGCGAGGCCCAGGGTGGTCGGCTGTCTTGTACACATCCACGTGGGAGGTAATGGCCCAAAGAAGATCTAGCATGGCGGTGCAGTGTATCTGTTCCCCTGCAAATCAAGTGTTCAGATTTGCCTCTCTTACTAAGGGGGTGAAATGCATAAACTCCAAAGACACCTCCCTGCACAATTTTTCCCTTAGCTTTAGTGACTTTAATAACTGTCATCTCTGTCATTGTCTGTTCCCTACTTCCCAAACCTAATAGGGAAAGCTTGAACCTCCCTGGGACTTGCCAGCTGTGGGGTCACTGAAGCACATGCCTGCCTGCTCACTATCCTTGTGTTTTCTTTATCCCAACCCCCTGTGCAGAGTACATCCAGAAATATGCAACAGAGGAGGCACTGAAAGAACAGGAAGAGGGCACCGGAGACAGCTCATCGGAGAGTTCTATGTCTGACTTTTCGGAAGATGAGGCCCAGGATATGGAGTTGTAGTAGAAAAAGCACCTGCTTTTCAGAAAGACTATTATTTCCTAACCATGAGAAGCAGACTATAATATTCATATTTAAACAAAGCAATTTTTTTTATTACTAAACAAGGTTTTTATGAATAATAGCATTGATATATATATATTATATATCACCCTTTAGATCTTGATTTCTTGGTCATTTCTCAACCTGAGGTGCATAGCATATTCCCACATTCCATTTTGGTAGCAATATGCGGTCCGAATGCATGCATTCATAAGTCCATTTAGCCAAGTCAGCCTGTGTGCTACTGAACTGTCAAAAGAAACAGCCGCTCTGATAGATAGACATGAGTAAAAATAACAGGAAAAAGTTGCTTCTTTTATTGATGGTTCCAAAGAAACAAACCAAACCAACCAGCTCTTGGATGTGAAGATAGAATAGTACTTTTTGAAACTGGAAAGGAAAAAATTGGGGAGGAAAAGCCCTGCTTGGGAGCTTTGAGAGCCACAGCCATGTCAGAATCAGAGCTGCTTCTTCCTGTGCATCCTAGGTGGCCCCATTTCTGTGGAGTAACAGTATAAAACAGCGAGCTAATTGGAGTATTGAAACTTAAAACAATTTTTTTGACTTGGATTTTAAGTACATTTTTATATGTATATTCCTGCCCTTCTCGCTACCAGGCCCTGCAGCCACAAGTGTTTTGCTTTGGAGAACCTTCTGGAAATGTTTTCTGAATCTGATTCTTTTTCTTGGGGGTAGAATTTGTAATCCAGACCTGTTTTTTGAGAGGACAGGACAGGAGGAGAAAAGTGACTGGGAAGATGTTTCCTCTCATCCAACACGTGCAGAGTCACATCCTCATCCTATTGTTGGCTGCTGTGAGACCGCTACCCTGGACTCAGAGCTTTATATTTGAGGATGGTTGTGGGGTTTGGTTTTTTTTTTCTTCTTTTTGGTGCGTGTGCATTGTGCTTAGGTTGCAAATTGAATCTTCACCTACCAAGAGATGGCCTCCTCCTCGGACAGCCACTCAGTGGACCATTAGACTTGGGAAGAAGAGCCTCTGGGGGCTGTGACTCCTGGGTTCTCTCATTCGGGCTTTGATCTTGTTTTCCCCTCTGCTGCTGCTCTTGGCAGCAGCCTGGTCATCATCTGCTCATGGGAGTGGGAAATAGACCTAACTGTTTTAGACCCAACTCACATTCTCAATTTAAAATGAGTAATAATTGGAACAAATAAAGGTTCTTGTACCCAAAGTGACTCTACGTGGGAAAAACAAACAGCTTTTTTTTTTTTTTCCAGAGAGAGACTGAATAGGAGGAAAGGATTCAGAAACATGATGTAGAACAGGTTTTGAAGGAAGAGAATTTTCTCTCCTGTATATGTTAAGAGGAAATCCGTTTAAATGCCTGCTAATCAAATGTTTACTCAGCTAACCATATGTCCAGGTTGCTGGCAGAGTTTCTTTCAGATCTGAGTGTTGCCTGCTGAATTTGGAGAACTTCAGACATTAGCTGGTGGGGGGGTGGGGGTGGGGGTGGGTTGACACAACCAGTAGGACAATAGCAAAATTAGCCAATCCTGAAATCTTCTCGAGATGATTTTTGAATGTCCTACTGGGATAATTTAATCCTTCTCTCTGTGTGTTTTTAGTTTATAAGTGCTATATTCCACAAAATTTGAGTCAATGAGATTGAAGATACCCTATCTTTTTTATTCAAAAAGCACAATCTTTTCTTTGAAAATCTATATAAAGTACAACTTGTTTTTAGCATGATTATTTTCCTAAATAAAAAACAAAGAATTTACTTATTTTATGTTAATTACGGGCATGAAGCAAAAGGTTTTCTTTTTTAAAAAAAAAAAATTAAAAGTGCAGTTATGTAGGGCTGTGGTTAGTTAACCGTACTGAGTTATCTATCTAGCATTTGTGGCTTGTTGGAAGGGTAGTATTAACTATTTAACATGTAATGGAGTACTTTAACTCTTATCTAGCACGTTGTCTTCTCATTACTTTGGGGGAGGGAGGGTCTCTGCTGGCACTGTCTAACTTGCTTACCTGCTGAATTAGCAGTTTGCTTGTGCTAATAACCGTTATTTGTAGGTGCGACTTAGGGTAGGCTTAAAGTGCTGGGTGGTGATTTGAGTTCAAACAATAAAAAAAATGTATTTTTTCAATATTGTATAAACAATAGTGTTCTAATTACCTTTCAAAAAAAATAATGTCCAGATAATGATTGCTTTTAATCTTGTCAAAAAACAACAACAACAACAAAAAACTAGTAGAACCAAGTTTAGGGAAGGTATATGAGCAGTGCCACAGCTCTGCTCCCTGACTAAATCCATGTTTCTCTAACCAAAAGACATCAGCTTGCCTGTGATCGAGAACTCCAGCACTAGGAATCTGGTGGTGCAGAATTTCCAAATGAAGATTTGTTGGAGGTTGCAGGGGTTAAGAAGCAGATCTGAGTATGGCTACAGTGTGTATGCACGTGTGTGCACGCCCATCCAAGTCTGTGTGAAAGAGGTGTAACTAGGCTTCTCTGCTAGCACTGGAAACTCCTGGAAATTGCTGCCCAGATCACACTGTACCCTCTCATTCTGTGCAAGTCTATCCTTTTTGGGCACTAACCTTGATCCCATGCATGTTTTTGGCTCTGTGTGGAGCTTTTCCTCTCCACTTGGAAATTGACTTTTGATATGTTGAACAGAATCCCTTCTTACACTAACTTTTTGTCCCTTCCCTGTGCCTGGGAGAGGTAGGAGTAGGAGAGGAAGCTGGAAGAGGGCCTGGCTGTGATTCTGAGGACTCTGGGCCCCCAGTAGTAGATGGTAGAGTGAGTCTGGAGCAGGGGGTGATATGACACCAAAAGCTTTTCCACGTTGTCCCATCATAACACTCAGAGAAGCATTCAGAGCCCCTCAGAAAGGCTGCACATTATTGCTTTTAAAGGTGGTGGCGGTAGGTCAGAGCTGCTTCTGGCAGTTTCCCTTCCCTTCCCTTCCCTTCTTTAGTACCCATCATTTTTGAAATTCTGCCTTGTGGTTTACCAGCGCAAGCCATTCTTTGCCCCTGTTCAAATGACTGAGCTCCAGCTCTCGCCAAACACCAACAAGCAAGATGGCTGCACCACAGCAGCCTGCAATCCGCTACCCTCCAGCCGCCCCAGCACTGGGGCCTTGTGGGTTGCGTTTTAAGGTAGCCAACCTAGACACTGGCGTGTTTGCTCTTTTGTCTTCAGTCGCATCGCGCTCCTTGAGGTTGCTGTGCAGTTTCAACCAGCGTTTTAATACTAGTGAGATAATTATCAGAAGTTGCCATATATCTCTCCAGTACCTAACGTTTTTCTTCCACTCCAAAAGCTGTTCTAATTGCCAACTGGCTGATCTAAGCTCCAGAAGAGTGTCTCCCCTCGAAGGAATTTTTTCCCTCACAAGGCTCCCTGAAGCCCTAGTTGGCCTTGGCCTAACACTTGCTTTTTATTAGGCCTCCTATTGGGATGGCTGAGAATCATGAAAGACAGATCCTCTGCTAGCCCCCATGGTGAAGTTGTTAGATACCCACTTTCTGGGAACTAGTGTTTGACTTTAAACGGCATGTGACCCTTCTGTGTTCTAGGGACTCAATTAGAAAAGTGAAAGCCATTAACAAAAGTTAGAGTTTTATTCATCTCACCAACTTCCTGACTGGGTTCACAGCCTTGTTGACTGAAATCATTTCTGATTGAGCTCAAAGACCTGCATTTCTTTGGACTTCTGAATCCATGTTCATATTTTCTCTGGCCACTGAACACCTTGGTGATTCCATTAGGGACTGAATGGAGTGGAGGCCCCTTGGGGGGAAAGGGAGAGTAAACCCCCAGGTATGCAGTTTCTCCACTCACCTGAGGAAGGGCCAGGACTCTTAATTCAGCAAATATTCATCTTGGCTGTGGGCTTGGGAAGAAATGGCCTATATTTACTGATTGTATTTGGTACATATTGTGTGATACTTGAAGAGATAAAAGGGACTTACCAGCCCTTAATTGAAATCTAAGCTTTTTATCACATTTTTTCCTTGCCCCCTCTCCTCCCTTCCACCTTTTTCCTTGCATTGTGATGATCTAGTGGGCACTTCTGTCAACAGGACAAATGCCTCCTCTGACTATAACCTCTTAATAGTTGTGTATAATGAAAACTGTAAACTTTTTTAAATAAAATGTGTATATACCTTGGCAAATGGCTGGACCTTGATCAATAAGATAATAGCCCCCATGATTACTAAGCCCGATATTTTAAAACACCCTCCCTACTCATCCGGCTCCTCTGAGCAGCAGACGATGGCTTGCTTTTTTTTTCCTTCTTTTTTTAACTGAATCTCTTGTGAGGCAGGTGACTGGGTTAGTTTGGGAAGGGAGTGTCATATGTAGGCAGTAGTAACTGAGAGGCCCTGCCTACAAGAGCCCTACCCCTATACCTGGAGTGGCGGGTGACTGCTGGCTATAAACAGGGCTGGCTCTGAGGCTTCTCTACCAGAGCCTTGAAAAGCCATCTGTTCTGTGAAGTCCTGTAGCCTGGAGGACCCCGCCTACCCCCCATGTGGATCAACAGGTATGGCTCCTGTGTTGCTGTTCAGCCCAAACCTCTAGACCCTGTTAACTAATGCTGAGCAAAGGGTACCCACTTGGTCTGGAGTTCACAGACAGTACAGCTTCCTGCTGGGGCTGGTCTGCCTCAACAAGGAAGGGGGAAAGCCGTGGGTGTTGCATCTGAAGCTGATCACTGCATTAGCCCAACATTTCAGTTCCTTTCTAAAAGCATATGTCCTCATCTGCCACCAGGTGGCGATGTTGCCTCATTAGTCTATTTACTTTTGCTGGATTTAGTTAGAAGACCTTTTAGACAAAGGGAAAAGTTGTCCTTTGGTCACATGCCCTCATTCCCCCAACTCTCTTCCACTGTTTTCTTCTCCTTATTCATTTCCCCCACACCTTTTTTCCCTCACTGCATCCCGATGTAGTTGACTGTAGGCACAGCTTTCTATCTACCAGAGAGGAGGAGGGTAAGGCCACCCAGGAACCCTGCCAACAGACATCTCAAGCGCCCCTGGCTGCCTCCAGTGCTCAGAAATGAAACAGTCAACAGAAGGCTTTGCTGTTGGTCTTCACTAACTCCTCAGCCATGGTCACATGGACCAAAG
>NW_006797566.1:1180724-1184933 GCF_000442215.2 Lipotes vexillifer | reverse complement strand
TCTTCCGATAACCAGCTGTGCGGCCTTGAGCTCTGTGGGCCTCAGGTTCATCTCTAACATGTGGTCCCTAAACTAGTAGGTTCTGACTGACACTTTGTGACTCAGAACTCCATACAGGCTCTGAAATGAAACCATATCATAGGACTCAGTATCCTGAGAGAGGATATTATATCGACCTGAAAAACACCAAGGTTTCAAGACCAGAGGTTAGAGTTTTAGGACCCAAAGAGCTTTGGGAATTTAGAGCACCCATTTTCCAGCTGAAAGAATTAGATCTATGGGTCACATGAACAGTCATCCTATTGATCTCACGCAGGCAGCTGCTTTTAAAAACCCCATGAGGGGGACTTCCCTGGTGGCGCAGTGGTTGGGAATCCACCTGCCAATGCAGAGGACACGGATTCGAGCCCTGTTCCGAGAAGATCCCACATGCTGCGGAGCAACTAAGCCCGTGCACCACAACTACTGAGCCTGAGCACCACAACTACTGAAGCCTGTGCGCCTAGAGTCCGTGCTCTGCAACAAGAGGAGCCACAGCAATGAGACGCCTGCGCACCACAACGAAGAGTAGCCCCTGCTCGCTGCAACTGGAGAAAGCCTGCGCGCAGCAACGAACACCCAACAAAGCCATAAATAAATAAATAAATAAATTCATTTAAAAAAAAAAAAAAACATGAGGAATCTCAGTGCATCCAGCGGGGCTTGGGTCCCTCCCCCACCAGTAATTTCTCCCAGCATCACTCTTACCTGTCAGCCTCAGTCCGGCTGCTTCCCAAGCGGCAGGTGGCTCTCCACTGCCTGCCTGAGGCACTGCCCCTTTCCTGAGAAGGGGGATGCAGGGTTTCTGAAACATATTGTCCTGGAACAGAAAGTTATGGGCTCAGAGCCCCAGAACTTTTACTTACTTTAAGCTCTTCTTATCTCTGAAGGCTGCTCTCTACCCCAGGGAATAAATTTCTATGACACTGGGCCCTGGTGTTTCCTGCTCCCTACCTAGAACGAGGGCAAAGAGGATTTGTTTGGCTCCCACAATCCTTGGACCTGCAGAGGCCTGGGGGCCACCTGGCAGACTGAGCAGCTTTGCTTATGCGGAGCCCACAGGCTTCTCAGGGACTCAGATGCCCGAGTGAGCCTGGGACAGTCTGCCTTGGGCCAACCCTGCTCTCCAGTGCCTCACATGGTAGGGTTTGTGCACCCAGAACTTCTTAGAACTGCAGAGTTACCCTTACTAGGGATTTAATGTTTGAAGGTAAAAGACACCGGGGCGTTTCCCCTCTCACTTTGTGTGTGTGTGTTGCAGGGGGTGGTGGGGGGCGGGGTAGACGCATATATGTCTATAATGAAGGATGTTTAATTTTGAAAAAGGGCCGGGACTCCTCAGAGCTATTTGGGGCTCAAACTTGGCTTCTGGTGTCAAATGACAGGGGTGGCAGGAACAGACCTGGGCTCCCTAAAAGACAAACTTGGCCCTTCTGGCTGCCCCATCATTGACAATTAACCTGGGAAGGGGCTGCTGGACAGCCGGTGGGGTTTGGCCTTCAGGTCTCTCTCAGCTCCCCTTCCCTTGGCTCCTACCACCTAAATCAGCCAGCACAGAGCTAGCAGCTCCCTTTAAGAAGCTTCAGCCTAAGTTCTGTTCTCTCCAGCTCTATAAACAGTGGATCAGGTGCCTGCCACAGTCTACTAACGTGCATGTAAAAGTGTGGAACAAAGCGTTTAAAAGATGCTCTTCGGGCTTCCCTGGTGGCGCAGTGGTTGAGAGTCCGCCTGCTGATGCAGGGGACACGGGTTCCCGCCCTGGTCCGGGAAGATCCCACATGCCGCGGAGCGGCTGGGCCCGTGAGTCGTGGCCGCTGAGCCTGCGCGTCCAGAGCCTGTGCTCCGCAACGGGAGAGGCCACAACAGTGAGAGGCCCGCGTACCACAAAAAAAAAAAAAAAAAAAGATGCTCTTCTACAGATTTCAAAAAATTATGTGCTGGTAACAAATCAGCATTCCAGAAACTTGTGATCACAAGTCTTCCACAGTGCCCTCCTCCGCAGACAGCCAGCATCAGCGGTGGCCGGAGAGGCCTTCCCCTTGTGGTCCTCACACTGGCCCTGCGAGCCCCTCTGGAAGTGGACCAGGACTTGGCCCCTTCACATTAACTCCTTGTGAGGTGCCAAGAGACCTGGGCACACAGAGTTTGTGGCACAGCCAATGCTGGACCCACATCTTCAGGCCACAGATGAGTGCTCTTTCCATGCTCGACTGGCGCTGTGGGCACCTGTGTCTGTGTGAGCCTCATCCTGCCACCTGGGGCTCCTATGAGATGCCTCCTGGTTGACCAGGTAAGCCTGGCTGACCTGCCCAGAGGCCCTGTGGGCTTGGTCCTTGAGGGTCATGGCCTTTCCCTACACACATCCCCATTTCCACTGACAGCAGTGACCCCATCCTCTGGGCCCTGCAGTGGAGTCAGAAAATAAAACTCAGACTGAACCCTAGAGCAGAAATATAAAAATAGAATGCCATCTACATAAATAATTAAAACTTTCTAATAGGGCTTCCCTGGTGGCTCAGTGGTTGAGAGTCCGCCTGCCGATGCAGGGGACGTGGGTTTGTGCCCCGGTCCGGGAGGATCCCACATGCCGCAGAGCGGCTGGGCCTGTGGGCCATGGCCGCTGGGCCTGCGCATCCAGAGCCTGTGCTCTGCAACGGGAGAGGCCACAGCAGTGAGAGGCCCGCGTACTGGAAAAAAAAAAACAACTTTCTAATAGCCACGTTTCTTTTAAAACAAAATTAATGTTTTATTTAACTCAATCCATCCAAAATATTATTTCAGTGTGTAATTACTATTTAAAAATGAATGAGACATTTTGCATTCTCAATTTTGTACTAACTCTTTGAAATCCAGTGTGTATTTTACACAGCACATCTCAATTTGGACGCTTACATTTTCAACGTTAAAGGTAACACGTAGTCCTACCAAAACAAAGTTGGGTAACAGAAAAATGTACACTGCTTGTTTTAAAATTTAAGTTAATTATAATTAAATAAGGTGAAAAATTCAGTCCCTCAGTCACCACCTGGCACGGGTCAAGAGCCACAAGTGGCTCGTCGTGGCCACCTACTGGACGGTGCAGCCCTGGAAGCCTCCAGGTAGAGCAGAAATTTTTAGGACACGCAAATAAACCACAAAAGCTACTTCTATGGGGGATTTGGCGCAGAACCCATAACCTCACCCTCCGCAGAGAATGTTCCGGGGTCGTGCAGAGCCCACAGGCCGCGGGCGAATCGGGGCCGAGGTTGGTGGTGGGGGCACCCTCTGGGTCCGGCTGCCGCAGCCCCCGGCCCGGGGGCGTGGCTTCCAGGACGCGAGGGCGACCCCGACCGTGCGCCCCGCCGCGCGCTGCTGGCTAGAGCCCGCGATCTCACGCTACAGTCCCTCCGGGGGCTCGCAGGTGTCCCCTGTGGGGACGGAAGTGGCTCCTCCACGAGTCTGGGGACTCTTCCTCGAGCCGGCTGCGGCGAAGGGCCCGTGGCGGGCGCGGAGGGGCGCGGCCCAGCCCCGGCCATCTTAGCGCGCCCCCCCCTCCGCCACCAGGGGGCGCGCGGGTCTCGCGCTGCGGCCCTGGCTCCCGGGAGGCCCCGCCCTTCAGCCCCTGTGCCCGCCCAACCGGCCCGGGTGGGACCCGGAGGCCTGCGGGCGTCTAGCACGCCGGAGGCCCCACTTGGACCTGCCGAGGTGCCCTGCAGTTGCCAGAAGGAAAACCAACGAGGTCACTCAAACACAAGCCTGAGACATGGGCCCCACCCGGGGTCCCCCATTAGTGCCGCAGAGGCCGCCCCCCGCCCCCCCCTTCCCCTGGCCTTGACCCTCCTTGCCCATCTCAGTAGGATCCAGAGCCTGCCAGCCTGACTGCCCCCTTGGCCGTGGCTCCTGGTGGCCAGCGACAGATGAGAGTGCTCAAGTAAGCAGCGGCTTGTTGGAAGGGCAAGGCGGGGCCCCAGAATTCCTGGAAGGCTCTAAGACCAGACTTGGAAAATGAAAGGAGCTGAGGAACTTCGGAGACCGGCCTCGGGAGCAACCCGGCCAGAACAAGTCCACCCCAGCAGACTGCCCGGCCACCCACTGAATCTAACCATCCCTCCTCTCTGCTTCAAGTGCTGAAGACAGAAAAGTCCCGGCAGAAGCCAGGACGCTGTGCTAGTGGGTGGGGACCCGGAGGCG
>NW_006797566.1:1173345-1180688 GCF_000442215.2 Lipotes vexillifer | reverse complement strand
GGAAAGAGCCCCAGAGCAGAAAGGGAATTCAGCATATAGGCACCAAGGTTGATGTGCGTACTACCACTGTGCCCGCCACTCTGCAAACCCTCTGTTACTCCCGGAAGGGGAGAGGCAACTTACCCCGCCTGACCTGGCCTCCCCCAACACCTTTTGGGCAGGGAGGAATAAAGTTCTCGAAAGAACCACAAACCACAAGGAGGGGGCTTCCTGGAAGAAGGGGTTTGATCACGGCCTGGCTGGATGGGAAGGGGTTGTATATAGAGAGAAAGGCGCAGGGCAGCCCAGGTAAGGGAGTGGCCAGGGATGTGCAAGGAGGTGCGAGTGGATCTGGGGGGAAGATGAAGGGGGTGGGCAGTCTCAGGGTTCTAGCTGGCCTGGAGTTATGGAGGGAAAGGAGATTGAATGGTGGCTTGGGGCCAAGTCAGGCATCAGAGGCACAAAACAAAAATACAGAGAAGGAGAGAGAGAGACAGTAGTGGACAGGGGCCCAAAGTGTTCTGCAGAAGTGAGAGGGTTGGGCAAGGAGGGACAATGGCACAGGCTGCAGGGGCAGGTGGGGCAGGGCAGCAGGGCAGGAGCAATGGGGGTCTGGAGCACAAGGGCAGGAGAAAGGGGCAGGAAGGATAAGAGAGGCTTAGGGGGTATTGCTTCTGAGACCCAGTGGAAGACCACAGCCTCTACCTTGAGCGCCCTCTGTCTTGCTCCTTCTTTCTGTCTTGGGCCTCTCACTATAGGGGGTGGGAGGCAGCTGATGGGTTTTGAGCTGCCCTTTGGAGAGACCCACATGACTGGGAATTGAAGCCCTAAACTAGTGGCTCCTCCAGACCCAGTCAAGCTAGGAATGACTGCAGCCCAGGCCTCGTGAATCCCAGATTCCCGACCCTCAGAAACTGAAACAGAGAAGCAGCGTTTGTAGTTTTAAGCCTCTAAGTTTGGGGTGTAGTTACACAGCCATAGATATCTAATACTGTCTGACCTTGTGGAACCACTATATTAGCCCTAGACTGCTTATCTCAACACTTACATTATAGGAGAGAGAAAAATAATTTCTATCATATTTAAGCCACTGCTTTAAAATTTTTGTTTTGTTTTCTATTTATTACAACTGAACCTAATATTAAATTACTCAATAGTATAGACTAGAAATAACAGTGGAGTGGGAAGTTAGGTTCCTACTCTCTGTCTGTCATCCTAGCTTTGGCTTCCACTTTGCACATGTCCCCTCACAGTCCAGGAAAGCTGCTAGGGGTTCAGAAATCATATTCCAAATTCTAGGCAATAAGAAGAAGGAAGGAGGGAAGAATAAAAGGTCTTTATCTCCCACCTGACAACTCCTTTTAAGGAGTCTTCTTGGAAGCCTCTTCCACACTTCCACTTATGCCTCCTTGGCCAAACTGAGGCACAGGGAAGTGGGGGAAATGTACTTCCTCAGCTGGGCACATTGCCCCCTTGAATAAAACTGGGGTTCGGGCTTCCCTGGTGGCGCAGTGGTTGAGAGTCCGCCTGCCGATGCAGGGGACGCGGGTTTGTGCCCCGTCCGGGAAGATCCCACATGCCGCAGAGCGGCTGGGCCCGTGAGCCACGGCCGCTGAGCCTGCGCGTCCGGAGCCTGTGCTCTGCAATGGGAGAGGCCACAGCAGTGAGAGGCCCGCGTACCGCAAAAAAAAAAACAAACAAAAAAAACTGGGGTTCTGCTAATGCAATATGTGGACCTCGTGTTTTGGGAATCTGTTGGAACAGTCAGTTATTTAAAAAAATATGAGACAATTGCGGAAATTTGAACAATTAGTGGTATGTGACGATATTAAGAAATTATTCTTGTTTTTTATAGGTGAGAAAGGTATTGTTTTATATTGTGTGTGTATACACATGTTCAAAGACTACCTTTTAAAAATACATATTGAATTTATGGATGAAATAATATGATGTTTGGATTTGTTTCAGAATAACCCAGTCGTGGGTGGGGATGTAATAGATGAAACAGGATTAGCCATGTATTAACAATTGCTGAAGCTGAGTGATGGGTACATGGGAGTTCATTATACATCCTCTCTACTTTTGAGTAGATAATAAATGTTTCATTACAGAAGTTTTTTTAAGTTCTTCTATTAGGTAAAAGTATTGTGATTTATATTTTAAAAATTTGGGTTCTAAAACGCTGGAGTTCTATGAGTAAGGAGTAGCTCCGGGGACACACTGGCAGTCTCTGCCAGTTCTAGCAGCTTAGTTCAATTCCTACCTGGCAGAGATGGCGCAAATGTCCTATGATCTGATGTCCCTCCAGGCCATGATACCAGCTAGATACTTCTATTGGCTGGTATTTACTGGATCCTTCTGTGTGCCCAGATTTGCATTATGGGTCAGGGAGGAAGGGGGTGTAACTGAAGGCATATGAGACCTAGGCCCTCGTCCCAAACAGTTTGTAATTTATTTGAGCAGACAGTGCCAATGCAACGACACCCACATTCCACGTAGTCACTCCAAGGTAGGAGATAAATAGGTGGCAGATTGTTCCATGTGTGTTCCTTCAGCAAGAAGGGTGAGGCCAAGGTGTGCAGGAGGGCTGCATGGAGGAGGATGCGGGGATGAACTGGGCCTTGACCTGACTTGATAAGGAGAGGAGTCCCATCTGATGAGAGGAGCATGAGATCTGGAAATGGATAGCGGTGATGGTTGCACAACATTGTGAATGTGCTTAATACCACTGAAGAGTACACTTCAGTTAAAACAGAACACAACAGTTAAAATGGTATATTTTATGTTATGTGTATCTTAACCAAAAAAGGGGATGTAAATGAAAAATGTAAAAGAAAAAGAAAGAAAGAAAGAAAGAAAGGGTAGAATACCTGATAAACACCTAAGGAAAGGTAGATATTTATATTCCATACCTTAGTGGAAAAGACAGACACGGGACTGGACAGTTATAAACTCTGCGAAAAGGGCTGTGATGGAGACACGGGCAGGGCGGCATGGGGCCATGGTGCTCAGGGAAGGCTCCTCGGAGGAGGAGACCTGAGCTGCATCTTCCGAGCTGAGTGGCAGCTGGGGAGGTGGAGGATGGGGGCGATATCCCAGGCTGAGGAAGAGGCCTAAATTAATGCTGAGAGGCTGGAACAGCCTGAGGGGGACCACAAAGACATTGTTCCCAGATCCTGCAGTGGAGGGTAGGGGGAGTGAAAGGCGCAGGGGTGGAGGTGCAGGCAGGGCCCGGGAGGCAGGCGGAGCTGTGCAACCAGGGTAGGAAGCGGGACATGATCCTGAGATGTGGGAACCGTGAATGCGCTGGAAGCAGGGGAGATGTGAGCAATCGTGCACAGGGCAAATGGTGCTATTCTGCAGGCGGGGAGCCCAGCCAGGGTCTGTCGGGGGTCCAGGATAGTGTTGGTCTGCACCAGGGTGGAGGCCAGTAAGATGGATCTCATAAAAAGGGGTTTCTGGGATGGAACTGGAAAGACTTGGTGACGTGGGATGGAGGAAATGACAAAGATGGCTCTAGCAGGGTCACAGCTGCGGGGAAAGCAGGGTGGAGGAGCAGTTTGGGACCCGGTGAGAGAGCGAGACCCTCCGGGGTGTGGAGAAGCTCTGGGGACGCCTGGAATCTGCTTCGCTGCCCAGGTGGAGGCCTGTGGGGCCAGCGGTTGGCCCTGTTTCCAGAGTGGGGCAGTAACCGGAGCCCAGGTGCCCCCTGCTTTCCAGACTCCACCCTATGGTGGGACCATCGGATACCTCTTCTTTTCCTGGTCCTCGATCTCTGCGTCAAAATGAAAAGCAAAGAAGTTATTTCTCCTCCGACATCCTGAGCACTCCTTATTCACATTGTCACTTCTTTCAGAGGTTTCCCCAAGATGGAAGTGTTAGGAGGTGACCTGGGAGACTTCTTAGGCCACCTTGGCTGAGGTGCAAGGCCTTCCTGGGCTGGGCCTCAGTTTCCTCACCTGGAGTGCTCACGTCTGTTCTGAGGCTGGGATTCCGTGGTTCTGGGACTTGGTCCCTGCCCTAACGGGGGTTGCAGTGGATGGTGGGGGACATGGCAGGGCCGCAGTCAGACCACAGCAGGCTAACTGTGTGTGCCAAAGAGCAGCAGAGGCCCAGCTGCGGGGGCTCCTCAGAGGGCATCCTAGACCAAGTAGGTCTGGAGGATGGTAAGAGTCAAGGAGAATGGCGGGGTGCAGGAGGCACTGCTCACACCTCAACCACCCTCTGGCCCAGGAGGGAGGGAGGAGGCTTTGGGAAGCTTCTTTTACCCTGGGCCTGCAGGAAGCTTCTCTTCCCTTCCCAGGGGCAGAGGTTTGGGCCCTGCCTCTCCCCCTGCACCACCCTTCCCACAGCTGCTCTGGGATGTCCCCAAGGGACTCCAGCTCTGTGCTGGGGCCTGTGACCTGTCTCTGGCAGCTGTCCTTGGGTGGGAAGGACAAAATGCCTCTCCTAGGAGTCCTGTAATTCTCCCTGTGAGAGATAAGGTATTGTTACCTGAACACATATCACACTGGCGAAGAAAACACCTCCAGGAATGAGGCCTTCGGGCGAGGGGATGGATAGGCCTGTGCAGGAAGTGAAACTTTGGGGGGGAGGGGGTACATCTTAGGTGGGAAAGTGGGGGTCTGGGGCAGCCCAAAGGCACTGAGAAAGTGCAGACAAGAGGGAAGCGGGAGGGCGGGGCCAGCCCAGGCTCCTTGGGTGACCAGCTGTGTGACCTTAGAGGGCAGTCAGACCACTTCCTGCTCACCCACCCATGGCCCTGAGTGTATCTCAAGACTGGCTCTGAAGAGAGCTACCTTTACCTGTGGAGGCTGACATCTGGGTCCACAATGGGTGTAGGCCGGGACAGAGACACGGGTCTCGGGACAGGATGACCAGAGTGGTCTTCTCTGGCTGAAGCTTTCACAGGAGCCCAGAGTTTCAACTGACTGCCCAACACCAGGCTCTGGGGGTCAGGACCAGAGGCTTCGCCCCAGTGCCCGCCTTGCCTAGTGGCTGCAGCTGCCCGGCACCAACACCCTGGGCCTGGGGATCCTGGTGGTAGAACTGGGTTCTGGAGAGATAAGCAGACAGATGGTGGGAGCTGAGACCTTGGACCAGGGTGAGGACATCACCCACCCTCCGAGCTTGGCTCTTTCTGGCCCATCCAGGGCACCAGGCCCCTGGGCAGGAGGGAGGGTATCAGAGAGAGAGAGAGAGCATGCCCCAGCCCAGCCAGGCTCAGAGGCCCGGCAGCAAGCGAGGGGTGGGCTCTCTCCCTGGAGGCTCAGGGCCCCCCTGTCCCCAGCTTCCCAGGCAGCCAGCAGAGCAGCCTGAGTTTCTAGCGCCCGCCATGGCCCTGCTAGTGCAGTCACAGCCGAGAGGCAGCCGTTGAATAATTCAGCAGTGCTGGGTATCTCCTCTGAGGAGCCCCCGCAGCTGGGCCTCTGCTGCTCTTTGGCACACACAGTTAGCCTGCTGTGGTCTGACTGCGGCCCTGCCATGTCCCCCACCATCCACTGCAACCCCCGTTAGGGCAGGGACCAAGTCCCAGAACCACGGAATCCCAGCCTCAGAACAGACGTGAGCACTCCAGGTGAGGAAACTGAGGCCCAGCCCAGGAAGGCCTTGCACCTCAGCCAAGGTGGCCTAAGAAGTCTCCCAGGTCACCTCCTAACACTTCCATCTTGGGGAAACCTCTGAAAGAAGTGACAATGTGAATAAGGAGTGCTCAGGATGTCGGAGGAGAAATAACTTCTTTGCTTTTCATTTTGACGCAGAGATCGAGGACCAGGAAAAGAAGAGGTATCCGATGGTCCCACCATAGGGTGGAGTCTGGAAAGCAGGGGGCACCTGGGCTCCGGTTACTGCCCCACTCTGGAAACAGGGCGCAGGGCCAGCAGGATCAGTGGATATTACTAATGCATGTGCTGGTGGTGGCCAAGAGGCCATCTCAGGCTCCCCAGCTGGGCCCAGGGTGCATGTGGGTGGAGGCTCAGGGGCCCATGTTCACCCAGCTCTGGCCCCAGAGACAGCCCTGGGGAAATGCAGGCTGGTCTGCGGAAAGAGCCAGCCGCCACGTTCTGAGAGCCCAGACCAGCAAAAAGGTGGAGTCAGGTGGAATCCCTGTGTAGCGCTGTCATGTGACGCGATCACCTGTCCTCACAGCCTCCCCGGGCACTTCTGTGCCCAGCTGTCTTCTCTATACTGATACCACCTGAGATGTGACTTTCATTTTTGCAAGGGGAATGACCTGTATTCCTGCCAGGGCCTCCACCCTTGATAATCCTGACTCTTCCTGGGGTGCCCGGCACCCCACAGGCCACTCTGTTCCACCCAGCTCCCCCCCAGACACACACCAGGCGGCTCTCTCCCCCTAGAGCCAGGATCAAGATGCTCCTGGGACGCTTGGGCACATGGCTTTCCTGGGCTGGGCCTCACTCTCCATCCTGGACCCCGATGCCTTGGGTTTTATTGGTCTGTCTGTCTTTCTGAGTTTTTTGGTTTTGTTTTGTTTTAACTGTTTATTTATTTATTTGGCTGCGCTGTGTCTTAGTTGTGGCATGCGGGATCTAGTTCCCTGACCAGGGACCGAATCTGGGCCCCCTGCATTGGGAGCGTGGAGTCCCAACCACTGGACCACCAGGGAAGTCCCTGTCTGTCTGTTTATATACCCTGCCTTGTTGCAGAAAGGATTTCAGACATTGACATTTTGTACCTAGTAACCTACTCGGTCCTGTGAGATACAGAGGGCGGATTCCTGCCCCGTGGGACACGAGCAGCCACAGGGGCTTCAGCGCAGAGTTTAAGTGACTTGCTTAAGGCCAAACAGAACTCATCCAAAGTCACACACCAGCCTCCTTATCGCCAGCACAGAGTTTTTTCCACCAGACTCCATACCTCCGCATGAATAATTTGTGCCTGGCTGGCAGGGCAGTCATCAACCACATCCCTCCTCTCACTTTTCTGGAACATCAACGCCAGCCTCTCTGCTCTCCCTCTGATAGTTCCCCATCCACATCTGTGAGCAGGAGAACCCGTGTGTTCAAAATTCTTAGCCAGTTCCTTCCCCTCCAAATAATGTCTCCTTCCTTCTCAGGTGAGCCTCTCATCTCCTGAAGCTGCCTTGCATCATCCTGATTAGAATCTCATTCATAAAATCATTCATTCGGTTCTGGCCCACACACAAGTATGAGGCGTTCACACACACACACACACACACACACACACACACACACTCACTCACTCACTCACTTTGCAAGACCACCTACCATAAAGCATTTTTAATTCATAATTTGACATTTGTGATAACAAGAGTAAGAGGAGGGCTTCCCTGGTGACGCAGTGGTTGAGAGTCCTCCTGCCGATGCAGGGGACGCGGG
>NW_006797566.1:1166186-1173335 GCF_000442215.2 Lipotes vexillifer | reverse complement strand
TTCGTGCCCCGGTCCGGGAAGATCCCACATGCCGCGGAGCGGCTGGGCCCGTGAGCCATGGCCGCTGGGCCTGCGCGTCCGGAGCCTGTGCTCCACAACGGTAGAGGCCACAACAGTGAGAGGCCTGCGTACCACAAAAAAAAAAAAAAAAGAGAGGAAACGTACCTTTGCATTCTATACGCAAAAAAGTTTTGAGTAAATAAATAGCATAATTGAGAAAAAAGCCTTATTTAATATCCTGGGGGAACATATGCAGGGGACACGGGTTTGAGCCCTGGTCCGGGAAGATCCCACATGCCGCGGAGCAACTAAGCCCATGCGCCACAACTACTGAAGGCCATGCACTCTAAAGCCCACGTGCTGCAACTACTGAGCCCACATGCTGCAACTACTGAAACCCACGCGCCTAGAGCCCGTGCTCCACAACAAGAGAGCCACCGCAATCAGAAGCCTACACACCGCAATGAAGAATAGCCCCCTCTCGCTGCAACTAGAGAAAGCCCGTGTGCAGCAACGAAGACCCAACACGGCCAAATATTAATTAATTAATTAATTTAAAAAATATATATATCACAGGGTTCTTCAAGTTTGCCTTTGGAGTTCATGGCAGGGAGACCGGCTGATGGGAGGATGCCTCCTCAGCTGCACCCTGGGTCCTGAGACCCAGACCTCTGATGGAACAAATCCCAGGACCATTTGGGTACAGCCAGAGCACTTGTGACCTTCATCCGTGTATGCCAAATGAACTCATGCTTCCTGAAACAGAGGCTCTGATCGGATCCTTGGTCCCCTTCAACATGGAGAGCCCCAGTTGGGGCTCAAAACCTCCTCAAATGCTCTTGGCCTCCCTGAGGTCCAGTCTGTGGTCCAATGACTGGCACAAGCATCTATCCTTGGCACTGGACAGGCTGGTGAGGGGGATTTCTCTGAAATCCGGGGCATGTTCTAAAAGGAACACCTGGTGGCTTATACAGAACAGGACTGAAGGTACAGAACCTCTAAAATACCAAGCTCGATTGTTCCCAGGTGCTTCAGAAACATACCTGACAACTAACCATTTGTAATAACAAAACAATGGAAACAATTCAAATGGCCACCACAATGGAGCAATTGAATAAACCATGATATATTTACATATTGCAACTGTTTTTAAAAAAAGGAATTAAAAATATCTCTACTTCCATAGATAGATATAGATATGGAAGATATATTAAATAATTTTTTTGTGTGTGTGTGGTACGCGGGCCTCTCACTGTTGTGGCCTCTCCCGTTGCGGAGCACAGGCTCCGGACACGCAGGCCCAGCGGCCATGGCTCACGGGCCCAGCCACTCCGCGGCATGTGGGATCCTCCCGGACCGGGTCACGAACCCGTGTACCCTGCATCGGCAGGCGGACTCTCAACCACTGCGCCACCAGGGAAGCCCTAAATAAATTTTTTTTTTTAATATTTAAGGTGGAACTCTTTTTCTTCCTTCTTTTCCCTTCCCTTTCTGAACAATTCATTCCAAAAGCCATGAAGTGGGCTGAACAAGGTAGACATGCATGCTGTGGTGCAGATGGGACCCTGAGCCAGGTAAGGAGGGCATTGGTGCAGGAGGGCGTGGGCTGGGTGTCAGAGCAGGAGCAGTGTAAGGCAGGCATCCATACAGCCCGTCCTGCCACCCGCTGCAGGGTGTCAAAGCCCAAAAAGGACGAGAAGGGCATCTCCATGGGAGGCCCACCCATCACGGAGTGTCAGAGGCCAAACGGAGTAGGAGGGTACCCCCATAGGAGGGTGGACTAGAATGGGGTATCAGACTCCAAGAGAGGTGAGAGAGCTTCTGTTCCACTGAGGGGAGCTGTAGGGGAGAAGTGGCTGTGATTCGAGGTTGTTACTTACAGGGATTAACCAAGTAAGTCAATATTTTAAGAGATCAACAGGAGCCAGATTTCTCACTGTTGGAGAGGAAGGTACAAATATTGAGAGAGGGAAAACAAGGAGAAACTATGGAGTTGGAAAACTTGTGGTGTTTTGTCATTTATACATAAATATAGAAATATAGTTCCAGGTAAATATGTATTTACATCTATAGATCCAGAAGTAAATATAAATGTAAACATACTTCCTAGCTCTACCCACTAAGAGGGCCTGGGATCAGCGACAGTAGTGATAGCAAAGGTTATTTTGCACCTTTGATACACCTATGATGCTCCTATGATGGCAGTGTCCACCCCCAGTGCCCAGATTGGTTCTAAATACCATTTTCCACTAAAAGGAACCAGGACTCCTTGGAGCCTTGGTTGATTTTAGTACACGGGCAAGAAATATACAGATGAGTCTGAGATATCTTGCACCAAAAACCAAGGAAGTGCTCAAAGAAATATAGAGATGTGTCAAAAGCACACAGGAGTCCCCTTGAAAGGGCTCCCACAGGCCAAATCTAAGACAATTAGCATCAAAATAGTGATAGTAAAAATCATAATCCATTGAATAAAATCTGAATCCATGAGTCTATACTGATAGACACACGCAAATTGAAAGTTTGATGAGGGACAGGGTATTTACATAGGCTCAAAGCATCTCCCCACAAAATACGTATTAATAACAAAGGAGACGAGAGCAGGTTCCCAGTGCGGAAGCCCCGCAGACACCATCTTATTCAAAGTGAACATCATCAGTAACGGGGCAAATGAAATTGCACCTCCTGATGCAACAAGAAGGATGCAGCATTGCTTTTGAGATATTTATGCAGAAGACCCATAACCTCAGGGATCCAGTCATGAGGAGTCATGTTCAGCAAACCCCAACTGAGAGCCATTCTACAAAATAATGGGTGTGGAATTTTCAAAATTGCCGAGGTCATGAAAGTTAAGGAAAGACCAAGGAACTGTTTCAGCCCGAAGGAGACCAAAGAGACTTGACAAGTATATATTATGCAGGATTGTGAGCTGGAGCCTTTCGTTATAAAGGACACTATTGGGACAACTGGTAAAACTGAGTGGGGTTCGAGGATTTGGTGAAGATCAATGATAATTTCTCGATTTTAATGTTTGTATTGTGGCTATGTAGAATTTTTTTTAATAGAAAATATAAAAGTATTCAGAGGTGATGGAGTATCATGTTGGCAACTTATTCTCAAATGGAAAAAAAATGTTCCTTTTAACTATACGGAAAACTTTTCTGTAAGTTTGTAATTATTTCACACTTTTGAAAAAATTTAAATCAAGATAGAGAAAAGTATGTATTGTCTGCTTCATTTATCTAAGAAAGGGAAATATGAATGCATATATATATATATATATATATATATATATGCTTCTATTTTTTTAAAAAATGGAAGAAAAACCCATACAAAAATTTTAAATGTTTACTTACAGGGGCAGAGCGGTTATAGCGTAGAGGGAATGGGGATGGACACCAGATTTAAATGATTTTTTTTTTTTTTGTAGATTTGGCTATGGAACTGTGTAAATATTTTACAAAATTATAAAACAAAAGTAAATGTAAACCATTTGTAATAGCAAAATATATGAAACAACTAAAATGTCAATCAGTAGTGAACTCGTTAAATAACTTTTGCTACATTCGTAAAATGAATTCTCTGCAGCTATAAAAAAGAATGAAGATGACTTTTAATTTTATGAAATGATACTGTGCTGAACAATGTATAGATAAACCAATTATGTAATAATGAATGTAATCTATATTCATATTTGCCTGCATTTTAACAAACTCTGAAAGGATAATCAAGATACTAATAAAAGTGGATGGAAAGGGGAAAATGAAAAAGAGAGGCTGGAAGATTTTTCACTGTATATCTTTTTATGTTGTCTCAGGTTTTGACTATGTGAATGTATTCCCTCTTTAAAAAAATTAGTTAAAATGCCATTTAAAAATGAAACGTAAGGGACTTCCCTTGTGGTCCAGTGGGTGGGACTTCTCTCTCCCAATGCAGGAGACCCAGGCTTGATCCCTGGTTGGGGAACTAGAAACCGCCTGCATGCTGCAACTAAGAAGTCCACATGCCTCAACTAAAGATCCCGCAGGACACAATGAAGATCCTGCATGCTGCAGCTAAGACCCGGCACAGACAAAGTAAATAAATAATAAATAAATAAATATTTTTTTTAAAAAAATGAAATGCAAAAAGAAAGAAATTCCTAAAAATCAGAAGTGGACTAAAACAAAGGAAGCCTTATGTCTAGTTAAAGGTCATATCCACAAAGAGAGAAACTATAGCAAGTGACTTTTTATTTTTGTTTGTTTGTTTTTGAGGTTTTTTTTGCCGTACGCGGGCCTCTCACTGTTGCGGCCTCTCCCGTTGCGGAGCACAGGCTCCGGACGCGCAGGCTCAGCAGCCATGGCTCACGGGCCCAGCCGCTCCGCAGCATGTGGGATTTTCCCGGACCAGGGCACGAACCCGTGTCCCCTGCACTGGAAGGCGGACTCTCAACCACTGCACCGCCAGGGAAGCCCCAGCGAGCGACTTTGAAACACGGTACGTAACTTAACTGCATATTCCTCACAGAACATACTCAACAGACAAAAGAACTGAAAACACTGAAATTTAGCAATCATGCTGTTGGTGGTGGGGTTGGCTTTGTTACTCTGAGCTGCGTTGTGCATGAACTGTAGAATAAAACAAGTGAGCCGTTATGTTGGTGTCCTTGAGAACTGACGTGGATTTGGCATGGTTAAAAGCAAACACAGAAGATCAGTAAGGTTAATTAAAAACACTTGGGTCAAAAAACAAACTAACAAAAAAAAACACTTGGGTCTTAAATTTGAATAGAAATTTCTTTCTTGCTTGCTCGCTTGCTCGCTTGCTTGCTTGCTGTGTTGGGTCTTCATTGCTGTGCACAGGCTTTCTCTAGTTGCAGAGAGCGGGGGCTATTCTTTGTTGCAGTGCCCCGGCTTCTCATTGCGGTGGCTTCTGTTGTTGCCAAGCACGGGCTCCAGGTGCGAGGGCTTCAGTAGTTGTGGCACACGGGCTTAGTTGCCCCGCGGAATGTCAGATCTTCCCAGACCAGGGCTCGAACCCGTGTCCCCTGCACTGGCAGGTGGATTCTTAACCACTGCGCCACCAGGGAAGCCCCTAAAGAATTTCTTTTAAAAAATTATTAAGACAAATAATATTTCCTAGCTCTGCTGACTGGAAAGGACTAGAAATAATGAGCAATCCAGTAGCAGTGAGTACCCCCTGACATCCAGATTCTAGACTCTGAATATTATCTCCCACTAAAAAGAAACAGGTGTCGTTGGAGAAATTGTTGATTCCAGGTCTGAGGCAGAAAATGTCCAAGATGAATCTAGAACTTGTCATACCAGAAAGCAAAGATGCTCTCAAGGAAAAATAGGACTGAGTCAAAAGGACTCAGGAGCCAGCCTGAATAAGCTGCTCGTCATCATTAGTTATCAAGGAAATGCGAATTGAAGTCACAGGTGAGACGATGTGAACATCATAAAGGATAATAGCTGCAGTGCTAAAACACATCAACGCCATTCCATCCCTCGCACCACAACAAAGCCCTCTCTGATCATCTGTGGAGGATGTTAGGGAACCACTTCATTCTGAAAACTGGCAAATAAACAGAAAGAATCGAGTGTGTGAACTGCCTTTCCTGTATGAACTGTACCAAGGAGCTAATCAAATACTAGGTGAGGGGAGACCCCTCTTTATGGAAATAGTGCTGTGAATAAATGGAGAAGGAGTGACAGACGGTCACCGCTTTGAAACGTTTAATGAAGCAACAGATCTAGAGCAGCAGTTCTCAAAGTGTGACCCTGGACACAGCGGGCCATGTGATCCTAGGATTTTCTTCATATATTTCAACCCAAAAAACATATCACAACAGATTGAATGCAGAAGCTGATAGGACAGTCCAGACGTTGAAGACGTTTGCAAAAATGTAAGACAATGCCATTCTTCTTCTTAAGTACTATTTCTTGTTTTTGAAAATGGTTATTTTCATAAAATGTTATTTTTGTTAACATGTAATACACTTACTGTTGTTATTTTTGAAAGAACCAATAGTTTTTAAATTTCTAAGTTTTAATTTCTAATAAAGTAAATGCAAATAGATACAACTCATATAAATAAAACCTCCTTGGGGCCCTCAATAATTTTTAAGAATAGAAGTATTCTAAAACCAAGGATTTTGAGAACCACTGATCTAAGCAAATGTCATCAATGGCTGATAACATCTGATGAAAGTCTTCGGTACAACCTACAAAGTATCTTGCCTAAATAAAACCTGAATATGATCAAAATACCAATTTATAGGAAATACAAGAACAAAAGAATGTATTAAATGACCCCACGGGGATGCAACTGAAAATATCCTGACTGTGAGAAACTCTGCAAGATAAATGACCAGATTTCTTTAACCAAAAATTGGAAAGTGGGACTTCCCTGGCGGTCCAGTGGTTAAGACTCCACGCTTCCACTGTGGGAGGCATGGGTTCGATCCCTGGTCGGGGAACTAAGATCCCGCATGCCGTGCATGGCACAGTCAAAAAAAAGAAAATTGGAAAGCATCTACAACAACAAAAGGAAATGGAGGGCAAGTGGGTAGACCTCATGTTGTGTTCTTATCACAACAAAATAATAAAATAGAATATAAAATAAAATATTTTTTAAAAAGCAAATGAAGGGGAGCCTGTCTTGGGATCAATTAGAAGAGACAAGAGACATATCAACCAACAGCAATGTATGGACCACATATGGATTCCAGTTCAAACAAACAGAGGGGGTGTTATGGACAGAATGTGTGTGTCCTCTCAAATTCATATGCTGAATCCTGAATCCCCAAAGTGATGTATTTGGAGGTGGGGCGTTTGGGAGGTAATTAGGTTTAGATGATGGAATGAGGATGCAGGTAGTGTCGTTATAAGAAGAGGGAGAGACCAGAGTTCTCTTTGTCCCTGCCATGTGAGGACACAGAGAAAGTGGTGATCTGCAAACCTGGCAGAGAGGCCTCACGAGACACCAGATCTGCCACCACCTTGATCCTGGACTTCCCAGCTTCCAGAATTGTGAGAAATAAATGTCAGTTTTTTCAGCCACCCAATCTATCTATATATATATATATATATTTTTTTTTGTGGTACGCGGGCCTCTCACTGTTGTGGCCTCTCCCGTTGTGCGGCACAGGCTCCGGGCGGGCAG
>NW_006797566.1:1147372-1165754 GCF_000442215.2 Lipotes vexillifer | reverse complement strand
AGCAGGAATTATTCAGGCAAAGAATGTTCCAGAAGAGGTACAAACTATCCTCATTCAGGGAACTGCAGTAGTTCAGTGAAGCTGAAGTGTAGGAAGCATTGGAGAGTGGAGAGGTGAGAGGGTGGGGTAAGCAGGGCCATACCATGCAGTATGTGAGCCCCAGTTTGGAGAGACGGGGTCAGCTCTGTTTCAGGAAGAGGGGCTGGGGTGCATCCCGCCACCCCACTGTGCTCCATCTCTCTGACACCTGGCCGTGCAGGGGACAGCCAGGTCCACATCTGGTCACAGTCACTGGTCACAGCGGACTGGGCCCATGTGACATCTGGCCATTGTTATAGAACCTTCAAACGGTGTGGCATGAGGCCCTGGTGGCATGCAAACAACTGTGCCTAGAATCCTAACCTTCAAGACGGGTGACAGTGTGCTTATGGCAGTTTGGGGATCAATATAAAATAATTATGCTGGAGTTTCAAGGTGATATACTAGGGGAATAGAGGCTTGATGAGCCCTCACTTGGAGTGTCCTATAGAACCTCCTTTGGGACAGGCTGACAGGTAGCCACCAACTGGAATATGTCCCCCAAGAACCAAGAGAGGAGCCTGGAGGAGCCGTATCTTGCCAGCAGGTATCCTGGGAATCCTTTGTTGAACATGGATCCTTCCCACTGGACACAGTAAGTTGCACGAGAAAGAAGTGACTGAGGGTCATCTTCACCAGTCCTCAGTATTGCAGGGCTAATTTGAAGTGGTGGAGTGTAAACGGAGAGGTCAGCGAGGCAGTTACTCCCAGAGAGAACAGGCGGTGACCTGCGTGAGGGTGCAACCCTGGAGATGGAAAGACCTGGAAGGACTGGGAGCTATTTGGGTGGCCTGAATGTAGGGCAAGAAAGTTCTCCCAGGTTAGAGTGAGGTGTACCATTCATGCGAGGGGGAGCCTGGGAGAAGGAGTGGGTTATGGATTTTTTAACATGTTGGCTTTGAGATTCCTGTGGGACCCACACGAGGCTACTGGGAACAGAGATCTGAACCTCAGGCTGGAGATCCAGAGAGAGACAGATTTAGCCATCGGCAGCCTACGGTGGGTGGTGGTGGGGCTCTGGGTGATGTTCCAGAACACCAACCATATTTATTTTGTGAGGCTGCTGTTAAAAATTACCACAACTGGATGGCTGAAAACAACAGAAACATATTCTCTCAGTTCTGGGGCCAGAAGTGCGAAATCAAGTTGGCAGGGCCCCTGCCTCTGGAGAAGCTGGGAGAAAATCTGTTCCATGCCTCTCTCCCAGCTTGTGGGGGCAGCCAGCAACCCTTGGCCTTCCTTGGCTGGTATGGGCGTCACTCCAATCCCTGCCTCCGTCCTCTCACTGCCACCTCCTCTGCTGTGTCTGTATCCTCTGTGTCTCTTATAAGGACACATCACTGGATTTAAGGCCCACCAGGATGATCTCCTTGTCTCAAAATCCTTAACTTGAGGGGCTTCCCTGGTGGTGCAGTGGTTAAGAATCTCTCTGCCAATGCAGGGGACATGGGTTCGAGTCCTGGTCTGGGAAGACCCCACATGCCGTGGAGCAACTAAGCCCATGTACCACAACTACTGAGCCTGCGCTCTAGAGCCCGTGCTCCGCAGCAAAAGCCACCGCAATGAGAAGCCCACGCACTGCAACAAAGACCCAACGCAGCCAGAAATAAATAAAATAAATTTATTTTTTAAAAAAATCCTTAACTTGATTATTATCAGCAAAGACCCTTTTTCCAAGTAAGGTAACATTTTCAGGTTCTAGGGATTAGGATGTGGGTGGACATATCTTTTCGGGGGGGCCACCATTTAACCCACTACACCAGCCATTAAGGAGAAGAAACAGGCAAGAACTCGGTGAGTGGGAGCTCACCTGGACCCTGTGGGGCTGGACCTCGGATGCCGCAGGACTGCAGAGGGACCCACTTGGGGATGGGAGAAGGTGGGAGTGGATATTTCTGGTTTGTTTGCTTTGATGCTATTTCTGCTCCTTGGATTTATTTCCTTTGGTGTTTGACAAAGTCTCTCTTGAAAGTTCTAGTCTGTCTTGGCTGTGTTGCAAAGAACCTGGTTGTTGGACCAGAGTAACAGAGGGGGCTCAGCTCACCTGGGCCAAGGTGGTGTCAGCAGCCCTCAAAGTGAGACACTGGGGGAAAGGAAATGAGGGCACAGTCAGCTCCTTGAGGCAAACGGGCCTCTGCCCTCCTGGAAGCCTCCTCTCAGAGCCGAGCCTCAGAGAGTCAGCGTTCTGTTCCATCAAGGAGGTGGTGTCCTTTACACAAGGCCTCGAGCCTGGGAAGCCTCTGGACGCCGGTGGTGCTGATGTAGAAATACAAAAGGCAGAGAACAGGCAGGAGTTGAGTGGGCTGGGGAGGGGAGGGGAGGGGAGGGAGGTGGAGTCCAGGCTCTGCAGGTTGTGGCTGCCCCCCGTGCCCAGGGAAAAGAGCCTTCTAGACCGTGAGCCCCAAGAAGGCTGGGAGAGCCCCTTCCCCACCCCCGACGTTAGCCACACGGAGGGTGGGCCAACGTGGCCCTGCGCCGTGAGCAAGCGGCCCAGCGTGGCGTGAGGGAGGGCAGGCGCCCGGGCCAGCCCCGCCAAGGTTCTCTCTGAGCCGGAGGCTGGAGGCAGGCGGGGGAGGGGCTGACACTTGAGAACCTGGAGAGAAACGGGCGGCCCACCTTCCAGATCGCCCCACCCCCACGGTCTCCGGTCGCTAGCCAAAGGATATAATAATAGTGCCGGTCTGGAGGGCGATTGTTGCGCGAGTGAAATAGGCTGTTGCTGTGAAGCTTTTAACACACACCCACTCAGTGGTCACTGATGGTATTAACTAATGCGCAGTGGTCGTAAGCACATGGGAGGTGGCAGTAGACTGAGGTGGCTCGCAGGGAAAGTCGAGAACCTCTGCAGGGACAGGGACGGTGACAGGAGCAAAGGTTTGGGGGATGGCGCTGGGAGGCTCTGGGGTGATAATCCATCTCTCCGAAGTCCCCCCCCGACCTAGAAAAGTGGGAGTTCATGTCCTGAAAGCAGAGAAGCCCCTTGAAAGAGGAATATCTTAGTGAATCTCACAACTCAGGTCATGGGGGGCATCATGCAAATTAGTGGGTACCCTGGGGGAAGACCCCTTTGTTCGATTCTGATTCCCCAGGCCTGAGAGTGCTTTCCAGAAGAACTTAGGGAGGAGATGCCATGCCCTTCCTTACCTTCCAGATGCCTGGCCTCAGGAAGTTCTGCTTGGTATCTCTCTGAAGGCTCTCATGCTGCAGCCCTGGCAGATGCCCTGTGTTGGGCTGGGAGATATAGGCAGAGGGTCTTTGGGGGGCAAAAAAAGAGACATACAACAGAATTGGAGGACTCTGCCCAGCTCCATGGTGACAGCTATACACCCTTGGTTTTGGGGGGCAGGCAGGTGGGGAGGTGCCTGCCCGCCTGCCCCCCAGGGACTCAGTCTCTGTCAAGAGCAATTTCCTTTATTACCGGCACCATTGGCTGGAACCCTGGATGAGCAAATGAATGTTGGAAGCAGGTGGGCACAGTTAATGCCTGCGGACGGCTTTATGTTCTCTCAGTGGTAAACAAAGATAATCTGAACTCTAAACAGCCAGTCCAGGCTGCCCACGCAGTCCTCATCACCCACAGCAGCCCTTGCTCAGCAGATGATGGGCTTGTTTGTTTGAAAGACGCCAGGGCCCTTCCTTAACTCTGTCCAGATTCAGGGCGGTGGAATCACAGGATTCCACGAGGAGGGGTCGCCCTCACCCTGCCAGGGCCGCAGCTCTGCGAGGAGGATCCTCCTGCCACTTCCCAGCCCCTCACCTACTCCAGCCTCTCACTGCCCCGAAAACAGGAAGTCCTGCTGTGCTGCAACCGCCACGATGATCTTGTGACACCCAGAGCCTCCAGGCCAGACTGGCAGAAGGGGTAGAGGCACCTGGGCACCCCAGCCCCAACTCCCCCGACATCTGCTGGGCAGGGTCTGCTCCCTCTTTCTGCTGGGCCAGGACTGGCTGGGCTCCTGCAGCCTGCGTTCAGGAATATCTTAGTGAATCTCACGGCTCAGGTCATGGGGGACATTATGCAGATTAGTGGGTACCCTGGGGGTAGGCCCCCTTGCTCGACTCTGATTCCCCAGGTCTAAGAGTGCTTTCCAGAAGGACTTAGGGAGGGGATGGCACGCCCTTATCTGCTTTCAGGACCTCAGCTCCCACCTTCCTAGGTGTGGGGGGGGGGGCCTCAGGCTGCTTACTGCCCCAACTCCCCTCTCCCAGACCCCATGGCTCCGAGGGCAAGACACTGTCATAACTCAGCAGGCCTTTCCAGGGGCCGACAGTGCAGAGCCCCTTAAGGGCACCCTGCAGTATCCGAGGCTGACCACATGGGGGTCCCAGGGCAGGGCCCCCACTACTGATGCCTGGAAGTAAGAATACCCATTACTAGCTTTTGAGCACTTACTATGTATGTGCTGAATTGCCTCACATACTGGGGCTCACACAGATTTAAGGTGGGTCCTGCAGGAGAGGTGGTCTGGGGGTGGGTCGGGAAGCATTGAGGCAGAAGAGTTAGCGTGGGCAAAGCTGAGGCAGGAACACGGGGTCTGGGGACCTCTGGCCAGGAAGGGGAGTCAGAGCAGCCCCTCAGAACACAGGAGTGGACACTACCCTCCCTAAAACCCCCAGGAGGGGCCTGGAAGCCCTGGAATGGCAGATGGGAAGTGGGGTGTATTAAGGGGTTGCAATATTGACAACCTTCCCTCGGGTGGAGGTTTCGAAATACCTGAAGGGTGATTGAGGGTCATAGTCTAGTTCCATCACTGGGTGTTACTAACCAGCTGTTACCTTGGTCACGTCATTCTGGTCGCTTAGTCTCAGTGTTCTCATCTGTAAAATGGGGGCATAGGTTGGGGCAAACTAATCCACTAGTCATTTTTCCAAATTTTTTTAGCATTAGAGCCTGGAAGCTTTTCCTTAAAGGAGGTCTTCCTTGGGAGGCTTAAGAACAATTGATAAAAATGGAGCTGTGCCAACTGACAGTGGGAGGTAGAAGCCCAGGGTCTGATCAGCTTCCCCTCTTGTGTCTGCCCTGGGAGGCTGTCTGACAATCTCTGGGTTTGGTATCTGTCATGATAGCGACTCCATGGTCCTGACCCCACCCCACGATGGTCCCCTGACCCCCACCGCACATCCCCAGCTCAAGCAGGTGACCCCGCCTTCACGCTGGCCCCTCCCAGTCTGTTGCTGGCTTTGGAAGAGGGACAAACGCCCTAAGTCCCAGCCCTGGAAAAAGAAAGAGGAGTTGGCCCAGCCCCCAGTCCCCTGGCATTAGTACTGAACTGTCCGTATTTCTGTGCGCCCAGAACCCCTGCACCCCGGAGCAGGGGAGGGGAACAGCCCTCCAGGGACCTAGGATGTAGTCGCAGGACGTGCCCGGCCTCCGGAGCCGCCCTCAGCCTCGCCCCCAGCAGACCCAGGTCCAGGCGCAGTTGTCCGATCTCCCAGGGCTATGCCCGAGCACCTACTACATACACGACCGGCTCATTGGCATTTATGACACTGTGTGTGGCTTCTGTGATATGAACCAGTAATGTTTTAAATTTGCACACCCTTTGACATATACATATATATATTTATCAAAATATATCTTTTTAAAAAAATACGAGGGGGACTTCCCTGGTGGTGCAGTGGTTAAGAATCTGCCTGCCAATGCAGGGGACATGGGTTCGAGCCCTGGTCCGGGAAGATCCCACATGCCGCAGAGCAACTAAGTCCATGCGCCACAACTACTGAGCCTGTGCTCTAGAGCCCGCGAGCCACAACTACTGAGCCCACATGCCACAACTACTGAAGCCCGCACCCCTAGAGCCCATGCTCCACAACAAGAGAAGCCATGGCAATGAGAAGTCCGCGCACTGCAACAAAGAGTAGCCCCTGCTTGCCTCAACTAGAGAAAGCCCACACGCAGCAACAAAGACCAGTGCAGCCAAAAATAAATAAATTAAAGAAAAACACAAAATACGAGGGACTTCCCTGGCGGTCCAGTGGTTAAGACTCCGTGCTTCCACTGCAGGGGGCATAGGTTCATCCCTGGTCCTCGGGGAACTGAGATCCCGCATGCCACGGGGCACCACCAAAATTTAAAAAAAAAAAAAAAAAAGAATTTGTGTAATAGCAGGAAACTGGAAACTGCCCAAATGTCCTTAAGCTGAGCTTGATAAATTAAGGAATAACCATAGGATGAAATACTGCAGCAACTAATCGTCATATAATGTAATCTTCCCAAGAGGGAAAGCTTACTCAGTGAGAAAAGTGAGGTACAAAACAGTATATACAAAATGGTCTCTTTTTTAAAATTATTATTAAAACAAAATGCATGATGGAGAAAGACAGGGCGAGCCTGCATTGGGTGGTGGTCCATGGGTGGTGATGGCGGCTTTCTGGGATTTGTCTTCGTGGTCTTCTCTGTCTGCAGTCTAGGGGTTACTTCTATGATGGAGGGGCAGCAAACATTAGTTTTAAAAGAAAATTAGAGAAAAAGGAAAAAAACAAAAACCCAAAGCATCCAAACAAATTCTGCCAGGAGGCACACCCATGGACCTGGCATTTCTGTGGCTGCCCTCCCCTCCCCTCCCCTTTTTCCTCTGCTTCTGTGTCACTCAGGTAACGTGACCCTCCTGGTGAGGAGGGTCTCCATTCCCTGGGCTCCTCTTTCTGAGGCCAGCTGCGTTTCCTGAGCTCAGGGCTCAGGCCTGAAGAGGGAGATGCTGCCTCAGGCTGTACAGCAAGCCCAGGCCGCGGCTAAGAGGAAAATCCTCTATCCCAACATTCACTGCGTCCAGGAGTTGGACTGGGTCTGCAGGACCTTCTGAGTTTGTGTGGGCGGTCCTGTCTGCCAAGGGCTTTTTGCCCTTTGGTTAGTTATCCCGTAGTGAGACACTGGAGATGGCCCCTGGCCTTCAGAGACAAAGAGGAGAAACCTATTTCAAGGGTCTCCCATTCCTGCGCCCTGTGCTCAAAGCTCTACATAGATCACTGAAGTTAAGTCTAACGTTCCTATGAGGGGGATAAACTTTTATCCCCATCTACCAGATGAGGAAACTGAGGCTCACAGAGGTGAGGTAGCTTGTTTCAGGTAACAGCAGCCACAAAAGCTAGCAGACGCTCCCAGCCGCTGGCAGGGCTCAGCCCGAGTCTCCCAGGCTTATTCCAGTGGGGCCAGGTCTTACCCCCTTTCCTGGGTCAGGAAGGCAGCGGGACGTCCCTTCTGCTGCCGCTCAGCTGGGCACCCGGGTGGGACACGTCTGACTAGGCCCTCTGCTCCCAGGCCCAGCCAGCTCTGCCATAGGTGGGTGGGGCCTGGGAGCCTGGCCATGCACAGGCTGTTCCTGCTGCCTGCCCCTCACTGGGTGCAGAACGGACAGTGTTTACCCCTTTAGGGCACGTGCCCAGCTGCCCTTTGGACGGGCACCAGCCTGTTCCAGTGTGAAGAAGGGTCTCCCGAGAGGCTGTGGGTGGTGTGTGGCCTGGAGGCCCGGGTTTGTGTTCCTCACATCACGGGGAGCCGGGCCTGACCCCCCGTACTCCCTTCACCCTCCGGGGTCTCGCCTTCCCAGCTGTGTGGGCTGCCCTTTGGGGCATCCTCAGCAGCGGTGTTCGTTGTGCTGTCCAGCGTCACCTAGGAGGGCAGCAGGGTGTGTGCGAGGGGGGCCGAGAGGGGAACATCTGAGACAGACAGCGGAGGACAGGAGGGCAAGATGGAGACAGAGCCATCAAGAGCAGGCAACAGAAAGATTCAAAGAGGCTCAAGGAGAACGCAGGGGACACCCACTGGACCCAACAGCTTTGGGGACTGGGGGTGCAGTGGGGGATGGAGGCCAGGTGGAGCTGCCAGATTTAGCAAATAAAAATATGATTCCCAGTCCAATTTCACTATCGAATAAACAACGAATACTTTTTGGGGGTATAAGTATGCCCTATGCAATACGGTTGACCCTTGAACAACACAGGTTTCAATTACATGGGTCCAGTTACAGGCAGATTTTTCTTTCCCTCTTCTTTCTGCAGTACGCGGGCCTCTCACTGCCGTGGCCTCTCCTGTTGCGGAGCGCAGGCTCCGGACGCGCAGGCTCAGCGGCCATGGCTCACAGGCCCAGCCGCTCCACGGCCTGTGGGATCCTCCCGGACCGAGGCACGAACCCGCATCCCCTGCATCGGCAGGCGGACTCTCAACAACTGCGCCACCAGGGAAGCCCTACAGGCAGATTTTTTTCAGTAATAAATCCTACAGTACTACACCATCGGTGGTAGGTTGACTCCTCAGAGAACCTCAGATATAAAGGGCCAACTATAAGTTTCCATTGGGTGGAAGGTCGGTGCCCCAACCCCCAGGTTGTTTAAGGGCCAACTATATTTGGGACGTATTTATACTAAAAAAAAATGATTCACTGTTATCAGAAATTCCAATCTGACTGACACCCCCTGTTTTATCTGACAGCCCTAAAGCCAGGGTGTCTGCTTTCTTCAGCTGCAGAGGCCACTCAGAAGGCACTGAATTGCTCCCTCTGGCCACTGACCTCCAACTTCACACAGCCGGGAAGGGGCCTCCCCGTGCTCAGTCTCGTGGGGGGTCAGGCCTTCCCTCAGGGTAGGGATATGCTGACCCACGACAGGGCGCTCCCTTCAAATGCCGGCTCAGACTCAGAAGCCACTTTACCCTGACCTGTGATGTAACATCCTGAGCTCCCAGAAACCATGCTGCAGAGCCCGGGTGGGCTGAGGTGGGTTCCTCAGGGATGAGTGGCAGCAGACGGTCTGGTGCAAGTGCCTAGAGGATGTGCAGCTTCTGCGAAGGGTATCCAGGGGCCCAGGCGTGGGTGCGTAGACCAGGGAAACACCCCAGCCCACACCAGGCAGTCTCTCAGGACAGCATAAGAACACCTGGGCTGGAAGGGAGTTCCAACTCTGCTTTAGGCATGAGTGCCCGGAGGCCCAGAGAGGCAGTTCTGGGGGCAGAGCCCAGGCCCCTTGGCCCTCACAGCAGTGCTTTCCACTGCGGTGTGGAGTGTCACCACACCACTGTGGCCTGTGGCCGTGACATATTACTGCCCCTCATGAGGATCCAGCATTTTCTACTTAGCAAAACAAAGTTCTCTCCCCTCCTTTGTCTCATTTGAGGTGCACAGCCACCCTAAATGCCGATGGAACCACCAGCACTGGCCCTGTTTTACAGATGCAGACCCCGAGGCACGTACGTGAAACTGGCCCAAAGTCTTCCAGAGAGGTGGTGGTAGAGCTCCAAGCAGAACCGGAGCCATCTTTGCTGCAGGCAAAGTGAGGAACCCCAGGGCAACTTGTTGCTCATTCTTCAGCCAGTCTGGGTAGGGACCCAGAGAAGTTACCTAGCTTCTGTAGAAAGAAACTCAAGTTAATGGGCATGCTTGGATGACGGAATATTTTGTGTATTTGCAAACGACTTCACCCACCCCGAGAGTCTTGGTAGATTCCAATTCATGCAAGAAGGGACTCTACAAACTTCAGAAAGATAGCAAAGGTGCCTCTGGCAGCACCTCCACTCCCCCTTGCTGGCAAGCTGAGCCCCACCCTGCTCTCTGCGAAGGTGTGGGCTGGCCTTGGAACCCAGGGCTCTGAACTCCCCACTGCCTGCTCGGCTTGAATGGATTACTTCTGATCCTCCCCTGCACCTCAGTTTCCCCACCAGTGAAGTGGGTGGAAATACGCTGTCATCTCACGCTCGTAGGGGCCCAGAGTGATGCCCTGTTTGATTACAAAGTGGATTAAAAGTCTTGTGTACTTGATACAAGTAATTCTATCCTGTGCATGGATAGTTTCATTGAAAAGCAGCCTCAGGTGGCCTTTCACCAGCCTCCCTGCCCCTCCCTTCAAGCCCCCATGGAATGGGCTGTGAAGGAAAGAGAGAAAGATGATAGGCTCCTCCTGGTGCCCTGAGGTATCACTGTTGCTGTTCTTTCTTGCAGAGGGCTCCCAGGAAGACCCAGGGGGGCTGGGTGTCTAGGCCAGGCAGGCCCCAGTTCATACCTTGTTCCTCCCAAGCTGGAAGCTTGTCTCCCCCCAAAAGGGCCATAATGGCCAGACAATGGGCTCAGACCAGGGGGCCAGGGTTCCTGTAGAACACATGGAGGCGCTCAGGTGCCGAAATGCATAGCCCAAGCTCAGATCTGCCTCTGGCCAAGACCTAGTCCCCTTCTGCCCCCTGGACATCTAGGTAGAGGGAGAGTGTAAGCTGCCCCAGGGGAAGCTGCAGTCCTGTTGCAAGGCCACCCTTATTCTGTTCCTCACAATGCAAGTAGGAAGGACTCAGCTGGGCCCCTGAGGTTGGTGCATAGGTAAGCGTTCGGTCACCCCTGCATTAGCTGTTGGTTCGGTGTGTTTCTGTCCCCCTCCTTCTGTGAGGGTTTTGCTGTTCTTTTTCTGTGCACATCTCTTCTGCTGACGGTCTTTCATCATCTGCTCCTTCTGGAAGCAGGCCTCAAATAAACAAGTGCATAAATGATATGTGTGCCAGTGGTTTTCAGGAAGTTGGACGTTAATGGAGCGGCATTCCTATCCCCACAATGACCACCATCTCCCCCTCCCATAATGCTGATACCCAGGCCTCTGGTGGCCTTGACCAGTCGAAGCCACAGGCTGCAAATAGCTGTTGTGTGCAGCCCGCTGCCTGCACGAGCTGGAATGGCTGGGCTGGCCTGTTTGATTTCAGATGGATAGAAAGACTCCTGGAGTTTATACCTTGGAGCAGAGTGATATCCTTCATTATGGCTGATGCTGGATTCGGAGACACAGCTCTAGAAGAAAGTTTGAAACTCATAGTTTTGTGAGCAGCGACTACCATCACTGGCATAGTTGGCGAGATGGGGCCAAGGCCCGTCTGGAGCTCAGGATGTGGGGCTGCCTCTCTGCCCACTGGAAGCCAGAGGGTCCCTCCAGGGATATCCACACTCACTCTCACATAATGGACAGAGGGTCGGCATGGCACTCAGGCAGACTTGGTTCAAGTCCTGGCCCCACCCCATCCTGGCTGAGAGACCAACTTCCTGAACCTCTCCAGCCACAGTTTTCTCATCCATAAAATGGGCATAATAATGCTAACCTCACACAGCTGTGGGGAGGAGTGTAAAGCGCCCCTGCAATAAGTGTGATTTCCTACTCCCTGGGTTTTTAAATAAATTACAGATCAGAAAAAGAAACCATGTTCATTAACAAATGCCATTTATATATTCAACAAACATTTAACGAGTGCCTACTATGTGCCAGAAAGGTACCGTTAACACCTGAGCTCTCAGACAATTGCGGGGTGGTGCCTGAGCTTGCAGGTAGGAAGTACTCAAAGGGACACATAGCCTGTGTGGTCATGAGGCATTTTGTGTTTGGATTTTCATGAGGAAAATGGAAGGTTCAGCAAATGTGACAAAGAGTCTTCGGGAGGAATTTCATGGTTTTCTAACCTCTAGACTGAGGACAACCTGAAGCAAGATGTCCAGGCGTCTTCAAGACAAGGTCAAAGCCACCATGTTAAGAAAACTGTTCTATAAATGTGGCTCAGCTAGAACTAGCTTGGGGCTGGCTGAGGCCTAGGGCAGATGGCCTGAGTAAGCCCCTACTGAGGCCTCCAGTAGACTCGAGTGGGGCAGAGTGGATTCCTGGGATCCTGACAGCCAAAAATCTAGGGTTCAAGTTTCAGCTCTGCCACTCACTAGCTGTGGGACTTGAGTGAGTCACTCAATCTCTCGGAGACTTAGTTTCCTCATTGGTGGAATAGGGTTGTCCTGAGAATCCGATGAGATGAAGTGTGTAAAAGCTGTTTGTAAGCAGCCAAAGTGGCATTATCGGGGTTGGGAGTGAGAAAACCTGGGTCTGAGCCTTCATCTGCCAAGGGCCCTCTTAGTGAACTTGGAAAAGGCACACTCCCAGCAGACCTCAGATCTTCCCATGCCACCGAGATCTGAGGAGAATTCTGTAAGCCGTCATCTATCAGGTCTCAGTCAATCCGTGGCCCAGGTGCCCCAGGTTTCGCTGGTGGCTCCAAGGTGCCTGGAGCGCTTCACTGTGGCACTTCACTCAGAACATTTCCTCAGTATAGAGAACAGATTTGTGGTTTCCAAGGGGGACACAGAGTCGGGGAGGGATGGATTGGGAGTTTGGGGCTAGCAGATGCAAACTATTTTATATAGAATGGATAAACAACAAGGTCCTGCTGTATAGCACAGGGAACTATATTCAATATCCTGTGATAAACCATAATGGAAAAGAATATGAAAAAGAATGTATATATAACTGAATCACTTGGCTACACAGCAGAAATTAACACAACATTGTAAATCAACTACACTTCAATTAAAAAAAAAAAAAGAAGAACATTTCCTCAAAACACAGAGCCAGGGAGTTCCCTGGTGGTCTAGTGGTTAGGATTTGGCGCTTTCACTGCTGTGGCCCGGGTTCAATCCCTGGTTGGGGGGAAAAAACACAGAGCCAGGTCCTTGTTCCCAGCCCCCTCAAAACTTACCCGTCCAGGCCAACAAGCACATGAAAAGATGCTCGACATCATTAGTTATCAAGGAAATGCAATTTTCTTTAAAATTAATTAATTAATTAATTTATGGCTGCGTTGGGTCTTTGTTACTGCGTATGGGCTTTCTCTAGTTTTGGAGAGCAGGGCTATTGTTCGTTGCGGTGCATGGACTTCTCATTGCTGTGGCTTCTCTTGATGCAGAGCATGGGCTCCAGGTGCACTGGCTTCGGTAGTTGTGGCTCATGGGCTCTAGAGCACAGGCTCAGTAGTTGTGGCACACGGGCTTAGTTGCTCCGTGGCATGTGGGATCTTCCCGGACCAGGGATTGAACCCGTGACCCCTGCATTGGCAGGCGGATTCTTAACCACTGTGCCACCAGGGAAGTCCAGGAAATGCAATTTGAAACCACAAGGAGATGTAGCTTCACACCCTCTAGAAGGCTAAAATGAAAAAGACTGGCCAATCAAGTGTTGGCAAGGATGTGGAGCAACAGGAACTCTCAACTGGTGGCACCACGTTGATAGTTTCAAATTGCCATGATGGGAGTACTCATACCTCAGAAACCAACAGAGGCTACAAATCAGGGCTTCCCTCCATTCCAAAGAGCTGGTGGTTAAACATTTACCAGTATAATTTCTGATGGAAACATGCCCATAAAGAGACTTGTACATGAATGTTCATAGTAACATAGTATTCATGATAGCCTCAAATTGGAAATAACCCAAATGTCGACCACCTGGTGAATGGATGAACAACCTGTGGTACATCTAGGCAACGGGATGTGACTCAACAATAGAAAGGAGTGAACTAGTAAAATACACATAACAACGTGGATGAATCTCAAAGGCGTTGTGCTAAGTGAAAGCAGCCAGATTCAAAAGATTACATATCATATAACTGCATTTAGATGAAATTCTAGAAAAGGCAAAACTACAGTGATAGAGAGCAGATTAGTGGTTGCCAGGGGTTGGAGATGGGGTGGGGGTAGGGAGGCAGGGGAAGGAGGTTGACCTGGAAGGGGCATGAGGGAAATTTTAGGGGTGATCAAAATGTTCTAGGGCTTCCCTGGTGGCGCACTGGTTGAGAGTCCGCCTGCCGATGCAGGGGACACGGGTTCGTGTCCCGGTCTGGGAGGATCCCACATGCTGCGGAGCGGATGGGCCCGTGAGCCATGGCCGCTGAGCCTGCGTGTCCGGAGCCTGTGCTCCGCAACGGGAGGGGCCACGACAGTGAGAGGCCCGCGTACCGCAAAAAAAAAAAAAAAAAGTTCTATATCCTGACTGTGGTGGTGGTTACATGGGTGCATATACTTGTCAAAGCTCATCTAATTGTATGCTTAAATTGATTAATTGTATTGTACGAAAATTATACCTCAACAAAGTTGTCCCAAAAAAACCAATATCAAAACCCCAGAACTTACCCATTCTGTGTCCCACTGCTTTAGGTCCTTCTCTCTGCTGACATATACGGGATACTGGTGGGTTCACGGGCTGCAGGACCAATCTTAGGGAAAACTCCTCACCTGATGTCTACAGGATAGGCCGATGGGAAAGCGATTCTGAAGCAGGAGATGTACCTCAAGTTACACCTCCTCCAAGGTAGGCCAGGGCCTGCTGGAATCAGGGAGGGCAAGACTGGGCACAGGCTACTGTCCCTTTCAGTGGCCGTCCTTGCCACCTTCTGCCCCCCACATGAAGTCACTAACCTGTGGAGCTGACTCACAAAACTTATGTTTCCCCCAAAGCCTAGTGGAACTGAGAGAACTGGGGTCATTGACGCTTAGAGGAAAGATGATGGGAGGGGGGTGAGGGCAGGGAGGGACCAGGACCATGTCATTATCTACCACGTGTGCTTAGAGGGTTAGCATATGGCAGATAATAACCAGCTGTTCTCTGTTGGTTCCAGATGGATTCAGAGAAAAATGGCCTTCGTTGGTAGCATGAAAGATTTAGGTGGGCCACAGTGATGAACTTCCTGAGAGAGTTCTTGAGAAAGTGGACACGTGTGTGCTCACTCATGTAGGTGCGTGTGTGTGAGGGCGCATGCATGTTGTAAAACCAGAGCAGGGGAAGCAGGCACTGGGTGTACATAACTCCTTTCTCTGGAACACTTCAGGAATTGGAAAGACAAACCTCATTCTGAAATGAGCCTGCGTCCCTCTGGGCTGGGGACAGAGCGATGGCCTCAGACCCTTTCTCTAGGTACCTTGGAGGGCAATTAGCTAGCTTGTCCATCAGTAAGACCCCCAAACCAGAAGTCTGTGGAGCCAGATGGGTACTCACTTCCATGGCCCGACCCCGCTTCCAGACGGCCCTGTGCACTCTCTTCCCCATTAGTGCAGAAAAGACCATCCATCACCAGCAGGGATGATGATGTCACAGCTGCAGGCCTCCGAGTGCACAGGAAGACTGCTCCAACCCCTCCAAGGTGCTAAATCATTCATGGGGTAGAGAGCCTGGGTGGCAGGAGATTTACTGCTGAGGAAACACTTTAGGGACTAGTGGAAATCAATTCTTTAAAGAGATCCCATCAGCTAGCAGGTGGCCTAAGGCTGAGGCTTGGGCGTGTGATAGGGACCCAGTGAAGTGGGAACTGGCAGGGGGCGGGGGCAGCTTCCCAATTCCAAAGCAGAGGATGGAAGGGAGACCAAGGCTTGGGGCCCAGGGTAGGTCCCAAGTGAAGGCAGATTCCCAGCACCCTGGGGCGGTGGGGGGTGTGTGTGTAATGGGAGGGGGGCTCTCAGATCTCCAGCTCTGGCTCACATACTCCTCCTGTCACCCACTATGGGGCTTCCGCGCCCGTACCCACAGGGACTCTGCAGGTCAATAAGACAGAATAAGGAACATTGTTGGAATGTGTTTGCTGAGACTCTTGGCTCTTCAATCTTGGACTACCTCATCCCAACCAGTCTCTGCTGGAAGGGGAGCTCTAGGCCAACTTTAGTTTCTCTGAAGTGGAAGTTGGAGCACTCCCCGGCATTCATCTTCTTGTCTCAAAGAGAATGTGAGCTCCTAGAATGCCCAGTCTGTTTTATGATGTAGAATTCCAGGACTTGATTCAGCTCCTGGGGTACCATGTGTTAATTTATGGGACATGCAGAAGCAGCCTGGGACTCCTGCTGCCCCACACCATGCAGCACACAGTGGGAGCTTCATATCCAGCACAGTAGGGCTCTTCTGGTCCAAGTCCAGCCCAGGTCATTTCTACAGCCACAGCATACTTCCTCCATGTGTCTGTTTCTTTTGGCTGTGTTGGGTCTCTGTTGCTGCGTGCGGGCTTTCTCTATTTGTGGTGAGCAGGGGCTACTCTTTGTTGCGGTGCGCGGTCTTCTCATTGCAGTGGCTTCTCTTGTTGCAGAGCGTGGGCTCTAGGTGCGCAGGCTTCAGTAGTTGTGGTACACGGTCTCAATAGTTGTGGCTCGCGGGCTCTAGAGCACAGGCTCAGTAGTTGTGGTGCATGGGCTTAGTTGCTCCGTGACATGTGGGATCTTCCCAGACCAGGGCTCGAACTGGTGTCCCCTGCATTGGCAGGCAGATTCTTAACCACTGCGCCACCAGGGGAGTCCCCCTCCATGTGTCTTGAAAAAGAAAAACGAAGGGATGAAGGAGAAAAGGAACAGTATTTTTAGATCAGCTTTGGAAATGCAATTTGAAACCACAAGGAGATGTACCTTAACACCCTCTAGAAGGCTAAAATGAAAAAGACTGGCCAGTCAAGTGTTGGCAAGGATGTGGCAAGCAGACATAGCTCTAGGGTTTCCTTTACAGATGAGGAAACTGAAGCCTAGAGGGGGAATGGACTTGTCCAAAGTCCATGAGATGGGAAAATGGAAGGAGAAAAGACCCTCAGAAGTCATGCTGAGCAGTTTCCACCTCCCTTGAGATGACCTTGGTCATTGCTAGCTAAAAGGGGTGATGTATAGCAGACAGCTGTGATGGAGAGAGAGAGACCGGGACAGGTTCTGGTCCTTGTCCTGCTGCCTGGCTCCTGTGCAAGATGGGTCTCACTGTGCTGCAGGGGGATTCCTGTGGGACCCTGGTGGTGACTGCACTCTGTACCCTGGCTCATTTATTCACTCAAACACATATTTATGGAGGGCCTTCCAAGAGTCGGGCATGGGGATACAGCAGTGAACAAGACAGATGTGGCCCTTGCCTTCCTGAAGCTTGCATGTTATGTTACCTGGGACTAGTGCTAAAGGCCGGGGCAGGTAATCCCCCCAATCCAATCCACCCAAGGAGGCTGGGCCCAGCCCTGATCCCGCTCTACATGGTGCTCATAGCAGCTCCACATCCTTGACTCAGGCCAAAGGCTGCTTCCTACAGTAGGGACCCCACAGTTTTCAGGGCAGGGCTTCCACTTACTGTATAAGCTGCATCTTCACCACTTTGGCCAGCCCCTCCCTCAGCTGCCCTCAGTCTCAGGAGGGCCGGTCTGAACTGGTTCCCACAGGGCAGGAGCCAATGCTGGACTCTGGTTCTAGGTAGAGCTTTGTGTGAAAAGCAGACTCCAGGAGAATCAAGGAGATTCAGGAATTCCTGATCTGCCCCGTCGCTACTCCCCACAGCCCTGCATCATCTAGGGCAGGAGGGAATCTTGGCTTGTAGCCCTTGTAGCTAGGGACCCAAGATACCCTCCTTCTAGACATCCCAGCACTTGCTTTGTGCCCACCCCTCAGGTTTGTCCCCAGGAAAATCTCTGCAGCTTTGCAGGTCCCCTCAGCCCCCCGCCCTTGGCTAGATGCCCAAGCCCACCTAGGGGACCCGGGTGTTTCTGAGGCCAGGAGCTCCGGCGGGCGGGGGGGGGGGGGGGGGCCCCCCGGGACATGGGGCTCTCGTACAGATGTGAGCCCCCCCACTGCCTAAGAAATGGACAGCGGGGCACGACCCGCATGCCGAGAACTTAAATCTTTCCCTCGCATGAGCCTCCCACTACAGAGTAGGCACTCAAATAATGGTCTGTCTTTCTATCTTAGTCTGGTGAGGGTAAAAACGAGGGAGACTGGACCAGCCCCATGTCCTGTGGCTGAGGTCACAGGGGATGGAGGGTGGCAGGTCATTCAGTCCCTCCCCCCTTGGGGCCTCAGTCTCTCCACCTGTAAAGTGGACAGGACTCTGAGACCCCTCCTCCATCATCACAGTTTGAACGGGGCAGACCTGGCCCCATTTCTCAGAGTAGGGAAGTGAGGCTCAGAGAGGTGAAGCTGCTTGCCTGGAGTCACACAGCAGGGGGGCATGGGGGGCTGCCCCATTTAAATCCAGGCTAAGCTGGCTCATGCCCAACACTGCACCTCCCAGATCCTCAGCCCAGGTCTCGGCCTGCCCTCAAGGGAGAGCCCTTCTTAAAGGCCCCTGTGCCTTTGGAGGCACCGGGGGCCCAGCCGTGGGGCTCCCCGGTCTGGCCCCCTGCCTCCCTCAGGACCCCATCTCTCAATCCCTGCTCCACTCCTGGCCAGTACATTTTGAGAATTAAATGAGATGATGTTCGGGAAAGCACTGAGCGCAGCGCCTGGCACCAGAAGACACCAAGTAAACAGTCATTTTCATTGTTTTGGGTGCCAAGTCTCAGTGAAACATCGTGGCACTTCCTGAGAAATGAAGGCACCCAGTGACACCACAGGCTGCTGAATCCACCACCAAGGCGGGCATTTTGCTGAAGCCCCCAAAATATCCTGACGGTTGCCAGGAGCCAAGGGAGGGGGCCGAGGACACCCAGGCCCCCGGGGCACACGGCCTCAGTCCAGGGTATCACAGTGGTTTGTCAGCACACCAGCCATCTCCAGAGGGACTCTGCCTGGTGGCCCAGGGATGGGGCCAGGGCGGG